>NW_022265785.1:0-325472 GCF_002021735.2 Oncorhynchus kisutch | reverse complement strand
GACGTCACCGATTGAAACGCTATTAGCGCGCACCGCTAACTAAGCTAGCACCTACTGATCAACCTATTGTGTGTATTGACACTTCATATTGGACAAGTCCACTAAGATGTCACCATACACCATTAAAGCCTCACAATGTAAGACATACATCATCAGAGTGGGCCTCCAACTTAAATGTAAACAATGGAGCAAATGCATCACATGTGAACATCACTTGATTATCAGAGGTGTGTATGACATCAGATAGAACTACTCAGACATTCCAAATATCACTTGATTATCAGAGGGGTGTATTATGACATCAGATAGAACTACTCAGACATTCAAATATCACTTGATTATCAGAGGAGTTTATTATGACATCAGATAGAACTACTCAGACATTCCAATCAGGCTTCATCCATATCATGAAGGTGATATTGATCCAACCATTTCCAAAGTCATACCGGGCTGATGGAAACAGGATATGCCTGTATACCTTTCTAAATGCCGACAGACGATTTGTTACTTCGTTTGACATGGTGGGGTCTTTTGTGTCAGTAAAAATGTATAAACGAGAATTGGCGGTATTAATCCTTTATGCGCAAATATTGATTTTATAACGATAATGTCTTCGTTAACTTGGAGTCACGCGATGATATATTGTGTGGTCTCCCACTACGACTTGGGAACCCATGCAGTTTATTAGGGCTACAGAGTAAATAAATGATGAACTTCACAGGGTGGTGAAAGTGCACGTGATGAGCTTGATGCTCCTTTCCAATACATTTTGAGGGTCTTCTGGTGACATGATGATGATTGATGCTTGGTTGCCATTTGACAAATAAAATAATGTCGCTCTTATCCATAATAATCTCATCATGTCGGTAGCCTACCAGCAATGTATCTTTGAGCTGTTGGCTACAGTGCACGGGACAAGAGGACTTTTGCTATATAACTCAACGGTTTTTCAAAACCATCAGTAGAGTTGAAAATGCAATGGAAACCCATTCAACTTGCACTTTTTCACTCAGTACATGGAATCCAACAGGAAAACATTTTTTCCGTGCCTTACGTCATCACGCAAAGACTTTATCTGCAATAAACATGTTGATGCAACATTTCCGGTGGGAAATGCGTATATTGTTTCATGCAGATTTGAGAATATTGACATGAAAATCTGTCGCAAATTGCATGGAAATTTAGCTACTAATGTAGATATTGATCCGACACCTGCCGCTTATTCAAACCAGCCCACTGGGCACAGACATCAGTTCAACATCTAGTTTCTATTTACATTTCTTTGATTCGTCAACTAAAGTGAATTCAACATGAAATCAACACAAAATGTCCACCTGTCATTGGATTTAGGTTGCCAGTTGGGTGAAACACAAAATGTCACCAGTAACTGGTTACCAGTTGTGTGAAAATTTATAAAAAAATACCTTATGTAGATGGATTTTACAAATCCAATCCGTTTTCCACAAGGGTCATCACATGGATTTGTTCTGTTCAAATCAAATCAAATGTTATTGGTCACATACACATGGTTAGCATATGTTATGGTCACATACACATGGTTAGCAGATGTTATTGGTCACATACACATGGTTAGCAGATGTTATTGGTCACATACACATGGTTAGCATATGTTATGGTCACATACACATGGTTAGCAGATGTTATTGGTCACATGCACATGGTTAGCAGATGTTATTGGTCACATACATATGGTTCGCAGATGTTATTGGTCACATGCACATGGTTAGCAGATGTTATTGTGAGTGTAGTGAAATGCTTATGCTTCTAGATCCGACAGTACAGCAGTATCAAACAGATAATATCTAACAAATTCCACAACTAAACCTAATACACATAATCCAGTAAAGGAATGGGAAATATAGAAGTAGAAAACATGGATGAGCAGAAACACAGCAGCTAAGATGCAATATATAGTGAAGAATAGATAGTGAAGGATACAGTATTTACAGTTGAAGCTAAAGATTACATACACTTAGGTTGGAGTCATTAAAACTCATTTTTCAACCACTCCACACATTTCTTGTTAACAAACTATAGTTTTGGCAAGTCGGTTAGGACATCTGTGTCATTTTTTAAAAATCTGCCAAGATCTCAGAAAAAAATGGTAGACCTCCACAAGTCTGGTTCATCCTTGGGAGCGATTTCCAAATGCCTGAAGGCGTCCTCTGGTCTGATGAAACAAAAATAGAACTGTTTGGCCATAATGACCATCGTTATGATCGGAGGAAAAAGGGGGATGCTTGCAAGCCGAAGAACACCATCCCAACCGTGAAGCACACAGGTGGCAGCATCATGATGTGGGGGTGCTCCGCTGGAGGAAGGACTGGGGCACTTCACAAAATAGATGGCTTCATGGGGGAGGAAAATTATGTGAATATATTGAAGCAACATCTCAAGACATCAGTTAAAGCTTGGTCGCAAATGGGTCCAAATGGACAATGACGCCAAGCATACTTCCAAAGTTGTGGCAAAATGGCTTAAGGACAACAAAGTCAAGGTATTGGAGTGGGCATCACCACACCCTGACCTTAATGCTATAGAAAACAGATCATTTTTACCCTTTAAAAAATAGTTATAGGGGGAGGTCCGGGGGATGTCTGTCTTTGAAAGGGTCATTGTAATATTTAAGATGTCCCCTTTACTGATGACCTAAACCTAAAAGTCAAGGGGTCTGAATACTTTCCAAATAAACTGTAAGTGATTGAGGAGAGAGCATCATTGCTATATTCTAATTACAATCATTGACCCATAAGGGAACACACGACCAAAGCAATGCGTGACCCATGCAGAATTAAAACAATATTCATCTTAATGAGAAGTATAATCGAATAAACAAATGGTTGCTGGTGGGAACATCAACATTGTATTTAGTTAGGATTTCATAAGGCCAGGAATGTCATTGAGAATAACAATAGACAATTGTTAATGTTGCTAGTTTAGGGATGAAGATAACATTGAACCTTCACTAAGGATGTTTTTTTAATTTGACGTGGAAACAATGTTATTCAACCAGTGGGAGGCTTGTAAAAGCCCACAGGAAAGTGGAATGAGGAACTCTTCATTGAGACAATCATGAAACAGCAATCTGTGGGTGAGTTGTAGTGGATATTATAATATAAGGATCTGCTGGAGTCCAAGTCAAACCAAGATTCTTTATTTCTGAGCTCAGAGAGAACAACAGAGTTTGGTATTTGGTATTTTACTAGGATCCCCATTAGCTGTTGCAAAAGCAGCAGCTACCCCTCCTGCGGTCAACACAAAACATGACACAATTGTCACGTCTCTCGTCGGAAGGCATGGACCAAAGCGCAGCATGGTAAGTGTTCATGATTTTTATTTAATCAAAAAACATTCAAACAAAATAACAAAGAGAAGAACGAACAGTTCTGTAAGGCAAATCAACTATACAGAAAACAACTACCCAAAAAACACAGGTGGAAAAAGGCTGCCTAAGTATGATTCACAATTAGAGACAACGATAGACAGCTGCCTCCGATTGGGAACCACACTCGGCCAAAAACAAAGAAATACAAAAACACATAAAAAGGAACATAGAATGCCCACCCTAGTCACACCCTGGCCTAACCAACATAGAGAATAAAAGCTTCTCTATGGCCAGGGCGTGACAGCCGCTCTGTTCTGGGCCAGCTGCAGCTTTACTAGGTCTTTCCTTGCAGCACTGGACCACACGACTGGACAATAATCAAGATTAGACCAAACTAGAGCCTGCAGAACGTGCTTTGTGGAGAGTAGTGTCAAAAAAGCAGAGCATCTCTTTATTATGGCTAGACCTCTCCCCAGCTTTACAACCATTGAATCTATATGTTTTGACCATGACAGTTTACAATCTAAGGTAATGCCAAGTAATTTAGTCTCCTCAACTTGTTCAACAGCCACACAATTCATTACCAGATTCAGCTGAGGTCTAGAACTTGAGGAATGATTTATACCAAATACAATGCTCTTAGTTTTAGAGATGTTCAGGACCAGATTATTACTGGCCATGCATTCCAAAACAGACTGCAACTATTTGTTAAGGGTTTCAGTGACTTCATTAGCTATGGTTGCTGGTGCTTATATAGTTGAATCATCAGCATACATGGACACACATGCTTTGTTTAATGCCAGTGGCAGGCCATTGGTAAAAATAGAAAATAGTAGAGGGCCTAGAGAGCTGCCCTGCAGTACATCACACTTCATATGTTTGACATTAGAGAAGCTTCCATTAAAAACCCTCTGAGTTCTATTAGATAGATAGCTCTGAATCCACATTAGAGGTTGAAAAGCCATAGCACAAACATTCTTAAACAAAAGGTTATGGTCAATAATATCAAAGGCTGCACTGAAATCTAACAATAGAGCTCCCACAATCTTCTTGTTATCAATTTCTCTCAACCAATCATCAGTCATTTGTGTCACATGTTGAGTGCCCTTCTCTATAAGCATGCTGAAAGTATGTTGTTCATTTGTTTACAGAAATATAGCATTGTATTTGGTAAAATACAATTTTTTCCAACAGTTTGCTAAGAGCTTGCAGCAATCTTATAGGTCTGCTGTTAGAACCAGTAAAGGCCGCTTTACCACTCTTGGGTAGTGGATTAATTTGGCTTCCCTCCAGGCAAGAGAACAAAGACCTTCCTCTAGGCTCATATTTAAAATATGTCAGATAGCTGACTCTATAGCCACTCCTACTGTCCTCAGTAGCTTTCCACCTAAGTTGTCAATGCCAGGAGGTTTGTCATTATTGATCGATAACAATTTTTCCACCTCTCCCACACTAACTTTACAAAAAACAATTTCATCTGGTAAAAACAGGTCAACACATTATAGGCAACAATATAAGACAACGGGAGCACTGTGTATGTTCTCTGATGAATTGTAAGAAAAATGAGATGTGAAATATCAATATACACGCTAAGAGTAGTAATTTCTCTCTCCTGTGTGGATTCTCTAATGACATTTAAGTGATTATGAGTAATATGTTTTCCCAAAGTCTAACCTTCTGTAAGACTTCTCCTCTGTGTCATGCTCTTTCAGGCTTCGTAAATGGGCAAAAGCTTTGCACTCCGGGAGGGAGTGGTAATGAATCTCCCATCTGTGTATTTTCTCATGTTGGTTCAGGCTGTTTTTATGGTAAAAACTCCTTCCACACTGGGAGCAGTGGTAAGGCTTCTCCCCTGTATGTAATAGCTCATGGGCTTTCAGGATTCCTGAACGGCTGAAACACTTCCCACACTGGGAGCAGTGGTATGGCTTCTCCCCTGTGTGTACTAGCCCGTGTCGTTTCAGGCTCCCTAACCGCTTAAAACACTTCCCACACTGGGAGCAGTGGTAAGGCTTCTCCCCTGTGTGTACTAGCCCGTGTCGTTTCAGGCTCAATAACCGCTTAAAACACTTTCCACACTGGGAGCAGTGGTAAGGCTTCTCCCCTGTGTGTACTGGCCCGTGTCGTTTCAGGCTCAATAACCGCTTAAAACACTTTCCACACTGGGAGCAGTGGTAAGGCTTCTCCCCGGTGTGTATTCTTTCATGGTCTTTCAGATTCCCTGAATGGTTGAAACACTTGCCACACTGGGAGCAGTGGTAAGGCTTCTCCTCTGTATGTATTCTTTCATGGCCTTTCAGATTCCGTAACTGCTTAAAACACTTGCCACAGTGGGAGCAATGGTAAGGCTTCTCCCCTGTATGTACTAGCTCATGGGCTTTCAGGATTTGTGACCGGCTGAAACACTTTCCACACTGGGAGCAGTGGTAAGGCTTCTCCCCTGTGTGTATTCTTTCGTGGACTCTCAGATTCCCTAACCGCTTAAAACACTTGCCACAGTGGGAGCAGTGGTAAGGCTTCTCCCCTGTGTGTATTCTTTCGTGGCCTTTCAGATTCCCTAACCGCTTAAAACACTTGCCACAGTGGGAGCAGTGGTAAGGCGTCTCCCCTGTGTGTATTCTCTCATGTTGTTTCAGGGCCCCTAACCTGTTACAACCCTTTCCACAGTCAGAGCACTGGTGTCTTCTTGATGGTTTGGACATCCCTGGCTCTGGTTCTTCTGAGTCTGGTCTTTCTCCTGCCAAAGACAGTGTTTAAAAGAAAAAATAGAGACCGAAAGAAACCTCCACATGATAAAATAATAATAATAAAATAATTTTGCACGCCCAATTTTTCAGTTTTTGAAATTGTTAAAAAAGTTTGAAATATCCAATAAATGTCGTTCCACTTCATGATTGTGTCCCACTTGTTGTTGATTCTTCACAAAAAAATACAGTTTTATATCTTTATGTTTGAAGCCTGAAATGTGGCAAAAGGTCGCAAAGTTCAAGGGGGCCGAATACTTTCGCAAGGCACTGTATCAATACTCTTACACAAATGCTTGATTTGCTATGGTTGAAAAGCATATTTTGAAAATCTGAGATGACAGTGTTGTTAACAAAAGTCTAAGCTTGAGAGCAAATATATTTATTTCATTTCATTTGCGATTTTCATGAATAGTTAACGTTGCGTTATGCTAATGAGCTTGAGGCTATAACTGGATACAGGTTTTTTTTATAGCCAAACGTGAACAAAACGGAGCGATTTGTCCTACACAAATAATATTTTTTGAAAAACTGAACATTTGCTATCTAACTGAGAGTCTCCTCATTGAAAACATTGAAGTTCTTCAAAGGTAAATTATTTTATTTGAATGCTTTTCTTGTTTTTGTGAAAATGTTGATGGCTGAATTCTAGGCTTAATGCTATGCTAGCTATCAATACTCTTACACAAATGCTTGTTTAGCTTTGGTTGAAAAGCATATTTTGAAAATCTGAGATGACAGTGTTGTTAACAAAAGTCTAAGCTTGAGAGCAAATATATTTATTTCATTTCATTTGCGATTTTCATGAATAGTTAACGTTGCATTATGCTAATGAGCTTGAGGCTATAAATAGAATCCCGGATCCGGGATTGCTCGACGCAAGAAGTTAAGGAGAAGTTTATCTAAAGTTCCATGCATAACACTTGTATTTTCATCAACATTTATAATGAGTATTTCTGTAAATTGATGTGGCTCTCTGCAAAATCACTGCATGTTTTATAACTACTGAACATAACACGCCAATGTAAAATGAGATTTTTGGATATTAATATGCACTTTATCGAACAAAACATACATGTATTGTGTAACATGAAGTCCTGTGAGTGTCATCTGATGAAGATCAAAGGTTAGTGATGCATTTTTATCTCTATTTGTGCTTTTTGTGACTCCTCTTTGGCTGGAAAAATGGCTGGGTTTTTCTGTGAGTTGATGGTGACCTACCATAATCGTTTGTGGAGCTTTCGCTGTAAAGCATTTTTTAAATCAGACACTGTGGCTGGATTAACGAGACTTGTATCTTTAAAATGGTGCCTAATACTTGAATGTTTGAGGAATTTGATTTATGAGATATCTGTTAATTTGTATTTGGCACCCTGCAATTTCATTGGCTATTGGCGGCAGAACCCTGTTCCCAGACAGGTTAAGACTCCATAATGTGTCATCATTAGATGCTACAGGACTCCTTTAAGACTCCATAATGTTTCATCATTAGATGTTACAGTCCTCCTTTAAGACTCCATGTTTAGAATGTGTCTGGAAGCGCTACTCTATTCTACTCTCATCCTTTCAGTTTTAATAATATTTAATAATAATAATGTTATAACAGGTAATAACTAACTTTAATAACTAGGGTTAATACCTGCCTGGCGCTCCAACAAAATATTTATTTACCCCCCTCTAACAATACCGCTACAGAATTAGCATAGTAGGCCATGTAATTTAAGGTAATCTGAAATATTTAGGACTAACTTATTCCTTGCCACCCATTCTGAAACTCACTGCAGCTCTTTGTGTTGCTGTCATTTCAGTTGAAAAAAAAGCTGCATTGAAGTCTAGCAAAACTGCCCCAACAATATTTTAATCATCATCAATTTCTCTCAACCAATCAGTCATTTGTAAGTGCTATGCTTATTGAATGTCCTTCCCTATAAGCTGAAAGTATCAATTTGTTTACTGTAAAATAGCATTGTATCTACAACTAACTATTATTATTATTTTTTTAAATATAAGGGTTGGTAACAGGCTGATTGGTCGGCTATTTAAGCCAGTAAAGGGAGCTTTACTATTCTTGGGTAGTGGAATGACTTTAGCTTCCCTCCAGGCCTGAGGGCACACACTTTCTAGTAGGCTTAAATTAAAGACAAGGCAAATAGGAATGGCAATATTGGCCGCTATTATCCTCAATTTTCCATCCACGTTGTCAGACACCGGTGACATGTCATTGTTGATTTGTTTTCCAAAAATGTCATTGAAGACGCTCCAAAGATTTTTACTATCATCCTTCATGTAATTTATTTTTGTTTCATTGTGTAGTTTCTTCTTTTTATTCAGTTTAGTCACATGATTTCTCAATTTGCAATACGTTTGCCAATCAGTTATTCAGCCAGACCTATTTGCCATCTCTTTTGCCTCCCTCTTCATCATACCATTTTGTAATTCCTCATCAATCCACGTGGATTTAACAGTTTTTACAGTCATTTTCTTAATGGGAGCATGCTTATTAGTAACTGGGATAAGCAGTTTCAAATGTGTCAAGGGCAGTGTCTGGTTGCTCATCATTACACACCACGGACCAACAAATATTATTTACATCAACAACATAGGAATCACCACAAAAAATGTATGATCTCTTATACACAATATTAGTCCCAGCCTTAGTAACGGTGTTTTTTCTAGACATGGCTACTATATTGTGATCACAACTACTGATGGATCTGGATGCTGCTTTAAAACCCATTTCTGCAGCATTAGTAAAGATATGATCAAAACATGTTGATGATTTCATTCCTCTACTGTTTGTAACTACCCTGGTAGGTTGACTGATAACCTGAACCAGGTTGCCAGCACTGGTTACAGTTTGAAGCTTTCTCTTGAGTGGGCAGCATGATCACAGCTTTCCTCCAGTATTAGTTAATTAATTAACAGTGTCTTGAGTTTAGTTTGCCTGTTCTACAGTCTAGTAAAGATAGGGGCGTTGATTGGGACAGCCAATGTAATATCCATAATGTTTTAAGGAAAAGTTTTTGTAAAACAAGCACCTTACATTGGATCGTTGAAACTTTCTCTCCAAAGCTAACTTTCATCAAGGTTTTATATGGCCAATTGGTTTCTCTCTATTCATTGGCAGAATCCTTTTTCAGTGTTATGATATTCATAACATCCATATCCACCAGTCTATCTTCCTGTCAACTAACATAACTCCACTGGTTGTCCTGGTAACAGATACCAGTGGTCAGATCTATTGTATTTGTTCAAACTAAACTACAGCACTTACTTTGATGTGTCAAATCTGATCCTTTCATCTCTTCTCCTCCTCTCACAGTTCCACTCAGCCCTGTTGTTTTCCTGCAGTCCACCAGCAGCACAGACAACCTCTTCATACCCAGCAGTAAGGTGCTACCGGGAGAGGCACGATACAGGGACTCCGGGAGAGAGGAAGGGCTAGCGTTGTCCTGGTAACCATAAAGAGGAGACACAGACACACATCATTATGGATGCTGATGTCACTGTTGTCATGAAGTGCTCTACAGAAACCCAGCCCAGGCCCCGATAGAGCAAGCTGTATGCTAGACCAGACCAAGCTGTACCATCTGGTGTTCTGATCTGGAGAGACTCTTCTCAGCCTCGTCAGCATCAGGATGCTGTTGAGGCTCCCCAGAGGATCCAGGATAGTCATGTCTCTCTCCTGTGGGGAAGAGAACATGAAACCGATTGTAAACTTATGATCTTCTATTGCAATCACAGTCTTACAAGAGGCATTAATATGTCTAAATAGGGCCTAAAATGGCCACTTTCATCATGATTTCCGAAAATATTGTTTGTGATGCAAATGTAAAAGGCTCGTTCCACAAATTGGTTGGCTTTTGCGTCCCATTGATCTTTTAAGTAGAAAATATGCACCAATATTGAATTTTAAAAGACTGTTATATTAGACGAGGTGCACTTTAATGTAGACCACATGGAGAATTCAATACATCTAATTTAAAAGTCATAGTTTGTGGGGAATAGTTTGTGCCCCTGTTTAAGACAGTACTCACTGGTGTTAATCTGATATTCTGTCTCTTCCTCTTTCACTCCCAAAACGTCTTTCTCCTTCACCTTTATTGAGATAGCATCCTCTTCCTCTCTAAAAGGTTCTTTCTCTTCTTTCACTATAACAGCCTCCTCTTCTTTCACTATAACAGCCTCCTCTTCTTTCACTGTAACAGCCTCCTCTTCTTTCACTGTAACAGCCTCCTCTTCTTTCACTGTAACAGCCTCCTCTTCTTTCACTGTAACACCCTCATCTTCCACGACAATGTTCAGTCCCAGAGCTTCTTTTTCCGTCCAGCAGACCACCTCTTCATTAGCAAGGGAGGAGTAGTTTAGTGAACTCATGGTCAGGGATGTTAGCTAGTTAGTTAGCATTAGCGACTAGCCTAGTGCTAACCTCAGTATCAATCTTTAACACGTTTTCAAATTTAACAAGAACATTAGGTTAAAGGTCATCGGATGATAAGTCAACAGAAATGCGTTTAAAACACTGAGATTAGGTAATGTTCACAAACACGGTGTAAAGCGTCAATCTATCGGTTTTATGTTGGCTAGCAAGCTACTGAGGTGGTTGAAAGAGTAGCCGTGTTGTTCCTGAAGAAGCGTCCCGTCCAGTCCATTATACGTCACGCAAGAAGCATCACCTGAAAGACGCCCATCGCCATCTGCTGACTGGAGTGGGTAACGCAGTTTGGAAACAATAGTTACTACACTTTTGTATTGGAAAGAACGTCATAATAATTTAACAATAAACTGATACATTTTCTCTTGCGTCTTACAAATAATACGTTCCTGTACACAGACGTAGAAGCTTAATATGAATATGTAGATGATGAATAAATACATCTATGAATAGGTAGTGTGTTAATATACATTTGCTCTGTTCATTTTCACATTCATTTTTATTAGATGTGACCATACTATTCCCTTAAAGCTATGCTCTATAAGATACAAATCGTCCTGTACAGAGCAAATGCATCACATGCAAATAGCACTTGATTATCTGTAGTGCTTTACACTGGGTAGACAAAACATTAAGAACACCTGCTCCTTCCATGACCGTAGACTGACTAGGTGAATCCAGGCTAAAGCTATGAACCCTTATTGATGTCACTAGATAAATCCACCTCAGTCAGTGTAGATGAAGTGGGGAGACAGGTTAATAAGGAATTTTAATCAGTGAGACATGAGACATGGACTGTGCATGTGTGCCATTCAGAGGGTAAATGGGGAAGACAAAATATTTAAGTTACTTTGAACGGGGTATGGTAGTAGGTGCCAGGCGCCCCGGTTTGTGTCAAGAACTGCAACGCTGCTGGGTTTTTCAGCTCAACAGTTTCCCATGTGTTCCAAGAATGGTCCACCATCCAAGCAGTGGCGGTCAGTGCCATTTAAGATGAGGCAGGACCATTTGTTTTTTCATGAGCATGGCCTTATTTCTATTACAGCATATTGGATGACTGTCATTCATATTCCATTCACCTTGTTCAATGTAACAGTGGTAGGTTTAGGCTACAACATGATACTAACATTTCCCCTATACCCATCATGAGGTAGCAACCTAGCTTATGAATGAACGTGTAGAATGTAGGTTCACACAGGTCGAGAGAACATTTTGAGGTCACTGACAGTGACACATTCAATATCGACTTGCACACTCTCGCCTGCATCTAGCTGAAATAGAGATTCTATTGGACAAATTCACGTATGTTTATCCTGGTTGTGTTCCGTTTAAGAAACATTTGTCAACAGAATCGGCTGAATGAAGACGCCCCTGATCATGCATAAACACAGTTCACTTTCATTACAGACACGTTGTATTCCTTCTTGCATCTATTTGCTCTCCTCTTATCACCTTCTCCCTTTGTTTCTGGACTTCAATTGCACAACACAACACATTCCCTCAGAAGAGACTAATTGAGTCTCTTCTGAAGGAAAAGGCGGAGGTTCCTAGTCCATATTAGGTTCCTCTCTAAAGCTAACTTTTATCAAGGTTTTATATGGTCTATTGGTTTCTCTCTTTTCATTGGCAGAATCCTTTTTCAGTATTATGATATTCATAACATCCATATCCACCAGTCTATCTTCCTGTCAACTAACAGTACTCTGCTGGTTGTCCTGGTAACAGATACCAGGCCATCTTCCTGTCAACTAATAGAACTCTGCTGGTTGTCCTGGCAACAGATACCAGTGGGCAGATGTATTTTATTTGTTCAAACTGAACTACAGCACTTACTTTGATGAGTTAAATCTGATCCTTTCATCTCTTCTCCACCTCTCACAGTTACACTCAGCCCCGTTGTTTTCCTGCAGTCCACCAGCAGCACAGACAACCTCTTCATACCCAGCAGTAAGGCGCTACTGGGAGAGGCACGACATGGGGACTCCGGGAGGGAGGAAGGGCTAGCGTTGTCCTGGTAACCATAAAGAGGGGACACAGACACATATCATTATGGATGCTGATGCCACTGTTGTCATGAAGTGCTTTACAGAAGCCCAGACCAGACCCCGATAGAGCAAGCTGTATGCTAGACCAGACCAAGCTGTACCATCTGGTGTTCTGATCTGGAGAGACTCTTCTCTTCCTCGTCAGCATCAGGATGTTGTTGATGCTCCCCAGAGGATCCACGATAGTCACGTCTCTCTCCTATGTGAACGAGAACAGCAAACAGACGGTAAACTTATGACCGTCTATTACAATCAAGAGGCATGAATATGTCAAAAATGGCCACTTCCATCATGATTTTGTAAAATATTGTTTCTGTTGCAAATTTAAAGGGTCATTTCCACAAAATGGGTGCCTTTTACATCCCTTTGATATGTTAAGTAGATTTTAAAAGCCTGTTATATTAGATGAGGTGAACTTTAATGTAGACGACATGGAGAATGAGAATTCAATACATCGAAGTCCCAAAAACATATGTACCAATGGCAGATTATCCCTTAAACAATTCCCACAGTACTGAACGACATATTCAAGTGTTGAACTGAAGTAGAATGCCCCTTTAAAACAATACATTATTTCAAGAACTACATAGTGTCCCTGTTTTTAAGACAGTACTCACTGGTGGTAGTCTGATCTTCAGCCTCCTCCGCTTTCACTCCCAAAACGTCTTCCTCCTTTTTTATTGAGATAGCCTCCTCTTCCTCTTTTACTCTAAAAGGTTCTTCCTCTTCTTTCACTACATTCTCTACTTTCAATGTTATGGCATCTTCCTCGTTTTTGATTCTGAAAGCTTCTACCTCCTCCCCTTCCACTTTGACAACCTCTTTCCCATCTTCCTCTTTCACTGTAATATCATCCTCTTCTTCTTTCAATGTGATTGCGTCCTCTTCCTCCCTTTTCATCCTGAAAGCTTCTTCCTCTCCTTTCACCAGAGCTTCTTTCTCGGTCGAGCTTTGTGAGCTCATGCTCCGGTCGATTAGCCTAATGCAGTATCAATTTAGTAACACATTTGCTAATTTAACAAGCAAATTACGTTAAAATGAACTAGTAGATGGGTAAACATAATTATATTCAAAACACTAAGAGTAATATACACACGATTGGTCTAAAGAGCTTCAAAGACTCAACTTTATGTTCGCTAGCAAAGCAACACGTTGGTTGAATCAGAAGTCTTTTGTCGCTGTTGAAGAAGCCTCCAGTTCCGTCCACTAGATTATACGTCACGCAAGCAGCATCACCTGAAAGACTCATATCGCCATCTGCTGACTGGAGTGGGTAACGCAGACTGGAAAAATATTAATAACAATGTTTATTCTGGCAAGCCATGTCATGCGAAGAAATTTAAAAAGAACCAGATGTTATGTTTTCTCTTACTTCTTACAGCCAATACTTTACTCCAGGGCTGACCTGCCCGTTAGACAGGATTAGGTGACAGATTAAAGAGTTTTCCACTTTTGTCATCGTTATTCTGAACCGACTGCCTGCAAGTCATCGTTAAATTTGCCTAAGTGATATGTATTTTCCTTCAAGTTTCTGAAGAGGAAACAGTCAGGAAATGCCCCTGTCTGAGTGCATTTGTCTACCACTATGTGTAGCTGTTAGCGATGATGCTAATGACAACCATCTTCTGGTTGATGGAAAAGCTTTCCCAAAAAATCTTGTCAATTAAATGTTAACTACAAAGTAGTCTATGCCTCCCTGGCAGAATGATATCATGACTATTTGCATCAATCCAGTTGTGATTTGTTCAGCAGACTCTGCAATCACATGTGTGCTACAGAGACACCACTAACCAAGCAAGGCTCTTGTGTGCTACAGAGACACCACTAACCAAGCAAGGCTCTTGTGTGCTACAGAGACACCACTAACCAAGCAAGGCTCTTGCTGGTGTCACTTCAATTAAAGGGTATCTACACACAAAAATGAACATGTCTTAGATTTTTCTCAGACTTCAAAAGTGGTCTCCTGATGTGGTTTAAGTGTTGTCGTGGACTTAGAACATCCAATGTTGTTGTTTTCTATTAACAGTGTGATTTAGAGACAAACAGGGACAAATCAGAAACCTGGAAAAACTAAATGGAGAAAATGGAATTAGGTTCAATAAAACGGATTAGATAGAGATGTTATAGAGCCATAAATATTCTATACATTTTCTCTCATTACTGTATTATCTAGGGATAGTGTAGAGTAACAGCTGTATCCTGAAGTGACCTTTAACCTCCCTGCTCCTCAATACTTCTTCCACTGGATCAAAGCTTCAGCCAAGTAGGATACATGATGGTGGCAACACATGGAGGTGGGTTGGATATAGTCATGGTAGGATACATGATAGTGACAACACATGGAGTTGGGTTGGATATAGTCATGGTAGGATACAATGAGCAGCAAGATGTTCTTTACCATTCGGCCATCAGGTTTGCCACTAATGCTGCTTATAGGACACATCACTGCACTCTATACTCCTCTGTAAACTGGTTGTCTCTGTATACCAGTCGCCATACCCACTGGTTTAATGCTTATTTATAAAACCCTCTTAGGCCTCACTCACCCCTATCTAAGATAACTACTGCAGCCCTCATCCTCCACATACAACACCCATTCTGCCAGTCACATTCTGTTAAAGGTCCCCAAAACACACACATCCCTGGGTCGCTCCTCTTTTCAGTTCGCTGCAGCTAGCGATGGGAACAAGCTGCAAAAAACACTCAAATTGGACAGTTTTATCTCCATCTCTTCATTCAAGGACTCAATTGTGGACACTCTTACTGACAGATGTGGCTGCTTCGTGTGATGTATTGTTGTGCCCAATAATGTATGTACCATGTGGTGTTGCTACCATGTTGTTGTTATGTAGTGATGCTACATGTAATAATAACATGTATGATTTAGAAAAAGTTCTTTAGTAAAAAACATTAGTGACATAATTTAATTATTTTATTAAATGTTGTATTTAATATTACATAGTAAACTTTAACAATGGTAATATGTATGTTTAAATGACTACTAAATTTCTCTCTCTCTTTCTCTCCCCTTGGCTGCGAATGTTAAGGGTTAAGAAGTTGTGAATCTAGGGGGCCCTTGCACACAGGGGAACTATATGGACACAAAATAATTAACAACCTGGTCCCCCAGGTGTCTTTGAAAACATCTGTTTTACTAACGTCCTAAACAGATCATTTAAAAAAAATTGTTCTAGGGGGGGATGTCTCAGTCTTTGAACGGGTCATTGTACTCTTTAACTATGCTTCCTTTACTGATGACCTAAACAGATCACTTTTGACCTTTAAAAAATAGTTGTCAGCTATCCAGATATAATGGTCAAGAGGTCGTGAACCTAGAGGGGCCCTTGAACACATGTTGTGTTTAAGTACATATGTTTTCTGTTTATGAAGGAATAAATGATTGAGAGGATAGAGACCACAAAATAAAAGATAACTGTATTCTTGAACGATGTGCCCTTTACTAGTGACTTAAACAGATCATTTTACTCCACGAATAACCTTTTACTGCAGGGGGCTAAAACAGGGGCCTTCAATGCTGCAGAAATGTTTTGGTACCCTTCCCCAGATCTGTGCCTCAACACAATCCTGTCTCGGAGCTCTATGGACAATTCCTTCAACCTCAGGGCTAGGTTTTTGCTCTGACATGCACTGTCAACTGTGGGACCATATAAAGACAGGTGTGTGCCTTTCCAAATTATGTCCAATCAATTGAATTTACCACAGGTGGACTCCAATCTAGTTATAGAAACATCTCAAGGATGATCAATGGAAACAGGATGCACCTGAGCTCAATTTCGAGTCTCATTCAGCAAAGGGTCTGAATATTTATGTAAATCATTTTGTGTTTAATACATTTGCAAAACATTTATAAAAAAGCTTGTCTCCGCTTTGTCATTTTGGGGTATTTTGTGTCGATTGTTGAGGACATGGTTTTATTTAATCCATTTTAGAATAAGGCTTTTAACGTAGTAAAATGTGAAAAAAGTCAAGGGGTCTGAATACTTTCCAAATAAAGTAGGGTAGCCTAGGGGCGGCAGGGTAGCCTAGGGGCGGCAGGGTAGCCTAGGGGCGGCAGGGTAGCCTAGGGGCGGCAGGGTAGCCTAGGGGCGGCAGGGTAGCCTAGGGGCGGCAGGGTAGCCTAGGGGTGGCAGGGTAGCCTAGGGGTGGCAGGGTAGCCTAGGGGTGGCAGGGTAGCCTAGGGGCGGCAGGGTAGCCTAGGGGCGGCAGGGTAGCCTAGGGGCGGCAGGGTAGCCTAGGGGCGGCAGGGTAGCCTAGGGGCGGCAGGGTAGCCTAGGGCCGGCAGGGTAGCCTAGGGGCGGCAGGGTAGCAACCACTCACAACTAACAGTGGGAAAACAGGCTACCAAAGTATGGTTCTCAATCAGTGTTAGAGCCAATTTGGACATATTTGTATAGAAGACTGAACATATGGAGCTCCATGTACATTTGTGTAAATATATTAAATATTAATGTAAATGATGAAATATTAGGTACCTTTATGATGTATATTTACCTGATTGAGATATATTCATTTGTTGTCAGTGTAACTCAGTTTTTGGCCCCCCCTCTTGCCTAGTCATTGTATTGTGGTAAGTGTGTTAGGATAAAGGCAGGAAGTTGGGCCTTCGGGAGGGGGAGTACTTGCTAGATGCGGGAGCGGTATAGTTTTTTGACCATACAGACAGGTCATAATATGTATTTTCCATATCAAGTATTCTATGCTTTAAGTTGATTGGAGAATCATTTATTTGTTAGATATAAGAAGAATAAACATTTATTTTGCACCATATCTCTGGATGTCATTGAATGTTTGGCCGTTTGGAAACCTTGAGTGTGGACTGTATGCGTACCAAACAACCCCGCTTCAGGCTTGGGCAGTGGCTATGGTAAAGAGGATAGGAAGCCACTACAATCAGAGACAAGGAAGCCACTACAATCAGAGACAACGAAAGACAGCTGTCCCTGATTGAGAACCATACCAGGCCAACACATTGAAATAAAAAAACCTAGACATACAAACATAGAATGCCCACCCACATCACACCCTGACCAAACAAAAAATAGAAACATACAAAGCAATCTACGGTCAGGGCGTGACACCCATAAGAGAACACATGACCAATGCCAGGCATGACACATATAGAATTAAAATAACATTATTCTTAATGAGAAATATAATCTAGTAAACAAATGTTTGCATAACCAAAGACATGAAAACGGGTGGGAACATTGTATTTAGCTAGGATTTCATAAGGCCAGGAAGGTCATTGAGAGTAACAATAGACATTAGTTAATGTTGCTAGCAAAACATGACACATAACATCAATAGACAAGAACAGATCAAGGACAGAACTACATACATTTAGCAAAAGGCACACGTAGCCTCCATATCAATGCATACACACAAACTACCTGGGTCAAATAGGGGAGAGGTGTTGCTTGATCTGTTTTTTGAAACCAGGTTTGCTGTTTATTTGAGCAATATGAGATGGAAGGAAGTTCCATGCAATAAGGGCCCTATATAATACTGTACGCTTTCTTGAATTTGTTCTGGAATCTTGTGAACTGTGAAAAGACCCCCGGTGGCATGTCTGGTGGGATAAGTGTGTGTGTCAGAGATGTGTGTAATTTGACTTGAAGAACTTTGATGATATCTGTACATTACAGGAACACCTGTGATGACAAAAGTACAATGATTCATGTTTTGCTTTAGCTTGAGATAAAGAATCAGTGGTAGACACCTAGCAAGTGCATGAAAAGGTCAACTGTACATAGTCAGATGTCTGTGTGTTGAAACTATATTTTAGGTAACAGATGGATAAAGGGAACTAAGAGTTCCTGTTGATACTATGTTCCAGTCTTACATGACTAGGTAGTGGATTAATTGGGCTTCCCTCCAGGCCTGAGAACAAAGACCTTCCTCTAGGCTCATGTTAAAAATATGTCAGATAGGAGTGGCTATAGAGTCAGCTACTGTCCTCAGTAGCTTTCCATCTAAGTTGTCAATGCCAGGAGGTTTGTCATTATTGGATCGATAACAATTGTTCCACCTCTCCCACACTAACTTTACAAAATTCAAAACTTGCACTGCTTTTCTTTCATGATGTTTTTTTCCATCATTCTTTATATCATTGATCTTGGCTTCTTAATAAGTTTATTATTTTGATTGAGTTTGGTCACATAATTTCTCAGTTTGCAGTACGTAAGCCAGCCAGATGTGCAGCCATACTTATTAGCCACTCCTTTTGCCCCAACTCTTTCAAACATACAGTTTTTAAATTCCTCATCAATCCATGGAGCCTTAACATATCTAACAGTCAGTTTCTTAACAGGTACATGTTTATCAATAATTGGAAGAAGCAATTTCATCTGGTAAAAACAGGTAAACACATTATAAGGCAAGAATATAAGACAATGGGAGCACTGTGTATGTTCTCTGATGAGTTGTGAGTCAATGAGATGTGAAATATCAATATACATGCTAAGAGAAGTAATTTCTCTCTCCTGTGTGGATTCTCTAATGACGTTTAAGTGATTGTTATGAGTAATATGTTTTCCCAAAATCGAACCTTCTGTAAGCCTTCTCCTCTGTGTCTCATGTTATTTCAGGCTTCCTAAATGGGCAAAAGCTTTGCATCCTGGGAGGAGCGGTAATGCATCTCCCCTGTGTGTATTATCTTGTGCTGTTTCAGGGTCCCTAACTGGTTGAAACACTTGCCACACTGGGAGCAGTGGTAAGGCTTCTCCCCTGTGTGTATTCTCTCGTGCTGTTTCAGGGCCCCTAACTGGTTAAAACACTTGACACAGCGGGAGCAGTGGTAAGGCTTCTCTCCTGTATGTATTCTTTCGTGTCTTTTCAGATCCCCTTCCCCGTTGAAACACTTGCCACACTGGGAGCAGTGGTAAGGCTTCTCCCCCGTGTGTATTCTTTCGTGTTTTTTCAGATACCCTGCCCAGGTGAAACACTTTCCACACTGGGAGCATTGGTAAGGCTTCTCCCCTGTGTGAATTTTCTCATGGGCTTTCAGGTGTCCTTTCTCGCTATACATCTTTTCACATTGCGAGCAATGGTAAGGCTTCTCCCCTGTGTGTATTCTCTCATGTCGTTTCAGCTTCCCCAAATCGTTAAAACCCTTTCCACACTGGGAGCAGTGGTAACGATTTTCCCCTGTGTGTATTACCTTGTGCTGTTTCAAGGTCCCTAACTGGTTGAAACACTTTCCACAGTGGGAGCAATGGTAAGGCTTCTCCCCTGTGTGTATTCTCTCATGTCGTTTCACCTTGCCCATATCGTTAAAACGCTTTCCACAGTGGGAGCAATGGTAAGGCTTCTCCCCTGTGTGTATTCTCTCATGTCGTTTCAGCTTCCCCAAATCGTTACAACCCTTTCCACACTGGGAGCAGTGGTAAGGCTTCTCCCCTCTGTGTATTCTCTCATGTCGTTCCAGCTTCCCCAAATCGTTAAAACGCCTTCCACACTGGGAGCAGTGGTAAGGCGTATCCCCTGTGTGTATTCTCCCGTGTCGTTTCAGCTTTCCCAAATCGTTAAAACCCTTTCCACACTGGGAGCAGTGGTAAGGCTTCTCCCCTGTGTGTATTCTCTCATGTCGTTTAAGCTCATTTAAGTGGTTACAACCCTTTCCACAGTGGGAACACTGGTGTCTTCTTGCTGGTTTGGACGTCCCTGGCTCTGGTTCCTCTGAGTCTGGTCTTTCTCCTGCCAAAGACAAGTGTGTTTTTTTAAATAGAGACCCGAATGAAACCTCCACATATAAAACGGCCTTGCTACGAGGGTAAATCCTAATCAGATCCCTCAATAACCTAAGGCCAGTTTTAACAATCTCAGTGTGATTTTAAAACAAATGTTGTCGAGTTTCCTGGTAATTACTGACAATGTTTACACTACTTATTTATTCATTCTGTTTGTCAGAACACAAAAAACTAAACAGTTCTAGGACACTCAAGACACAGACGTCACTGGATTCCAATCGAGCAGGTAGTTCTAAATATATAACTTTCATAGCTGTATGATACAGAATGCGACCTACAGTCGTGGCCAAAAGTTTTGAGAATGAAAAATATTAATTTCCACAAAGTTTGCTGCTTCAGTGTCTTTAGATATTTTTGTCAGATGTTACTATGGAATGCTGAAGTATACTTACAAGCATTTCATAAGTGTCAAAGGTTTTTATTTACAATGACATTAAGTTGATGTAGTGTCAATATTTGCAGTGTTGACCCTTCTTTTTCAAGACCTCTGCAATCCGCCCTGGCATGCTGTCAATTACCTTCTGGGCCACATCCTGACTGATGGCAGCCCATTCTTGCATAATCAATGCTTGGAGTTTGTCAGAATTTGTGGGTTTTTGTTTGTCCACCTGCCTCTTGATGATTGACCACAAGTTCTCAATAGGATTAAGGTCTGGGGAGTTTCCTGGCCATGGACCCAAAATACTGATGTTTTGTTACCCTTGCCTTATGGCAAGGTGCTCCATCATGCTGGAAAAGGCATTGTTCGTCACCGAACTGTTCCTGGATGGTTGGGAGAAGTTGCTCTTCGAGGATGTGTTGGTACCATCTTTATTCATGGCTGTGTTCTTAGGCAACATTGTGAGTGTGTCCACACCCTTGGCTGAGAAGCAACCCCACACATGAATGGTCTCAGGATCCTTTACTGTTGGCATGACACAGGACTGATGGTTGCGCTCACCTTGTCTTCTCCGGACAAGCTTTTTTCCAGATGCCCCAAACAATCGGAAAGGGGATTCATCAGAGAAAATGACTTTACCCCAGTCCTCAGCAGGTCAATCCCTGTAACTTTTGCAGAATATCAGTCTGTCCCTGATGTTTTTCCTGGAGAGAATTGGTTTCTTTGCTGTCCTTCTTGACACCAAAAGTCTTCGCTTCACTGTGCGTGCAGATGCACTCACACCTGCCTGCTGCCATTCCTGAGCTCTGTACTGGTGGTGCCCCGATCCCGCAGCTGAATCAACTTTAGGAGATGGTCCTGGCACTTGCTGGACTTTCTTGGGTGCCCTGAAGCCTTCTTCACAACAATTGAATGGCATTTTAATGGCATCGGACCGAGGCTCTGCATCTGTCCTCGTGCTCCTAGACCTTAGTGCTGCTTTTGATACCATCGATCACCACATTCTTTTGGAGAGATTGGAAACCCAAATTGGTCTACACGGACAAGTTCTGGCCTGGTTTAGATCTTATCTGTCGGAAAGATATCGGTTTGTCTCTGTGAATGGTTTGTCCTCTGACAAATCAACTGTAAATTTCGGTGTTCCTCAAGGTTCCGTTTTGGGACCACTATTGTTTTCACTATATATTTTACCTCTTGGGGATGTTATTCATTCATTAATGTTAACTTTCACTGCTATGCGGATGACACACAGCTGTACATTTCAATGAAACATGGTGAAGCCCCAAAATTACCCTTGCTAGAAGCATGTGTTTCAGACATAAGGAAGTGGATGGCTGCAAACTTTCTACTTTTAAACTCGGACAAAACAGAGATGCTTGTTCTAGGTCCCAAGAAACAAAGAGATCTTCTGTTGAATCTGACAATTAATCTTAATGGTTGTACAGTCGTCTCAAATAAAACTGTGAAGGACCTCGGCGTTACTCTGGACCCCGATCTCTCTTTTGAAGAACATATCAAGACCATTTCAAGGACAGCTTTTTTCCATCTACGTAACATTGCAAAAATCTGAAACTTTCTGTCCAAAAATGATGCAGAAAAATTAATCCCTGCTTTTGTCTCTTCTAGGTTAGACTACTGCAATGCTCTACTTTCCGGCTACCCGGATAAAGCACTAAATAAACTTCAGTTGGTGCTAAATACGGCTGCTAGAACCAAAAAATTTGATCATATTACTCCAGTGCTAGCCTCTCTACACTGGCTTCCTGTCAAAGCAAGGGCTGATTTCAAGGTTTTACTGCTAACCTACAAAGCATTACATGGGCTTGCTCCTACCTATCTCTCTGATTTGGTCCTGCCGTACATACCTACACGTACGCTACGGTCACAAGACGCAGGCCTCCTAATTGTCCCTAGAATTTCTAAGCAAACAGCTGGAGGCAGGGCTTTTTCCTATAGAGCTCCATTTTTATGGAACGGTCTGCCTACCCATGTCAGAGACGCAAACTCGGTCTCAACCTTTAAGTCTTTACTGAAGACTCATCTCTTCAGTGGGTCGTATGATTGAGTGTAGTCTGGCCCAGGAGTGGGAAGGTGAACGGAAAGGCTCTGGAGCAACGAACCGCCCTTGCTGTCTCTGCCTGGCCGGTTCCCCTCTTTCCACTGGGATTCTCTGCCTCTAACCCTATTACAGGGGCTGAGTCACTGGCTTACTGGGGCTCTCTCATGCCGTCCCTGGAAGGGGTGCGTCACCTGAGTGGGTTGATTCACTGATGTGGTCATCCTGTCTGGGTTGGCGCCCCCCCCTTGGGTTGTGCCATGGCGGAGATCTTTGTGTGCTATACTCAGCCTTGTCTCAGGATGGAAAGTTGGTGGTTGAAGATATCCCTCTAGTGGTGTGGGGGCTGTGCTTTGGCAAAGTGGGTGGGGTTATATCCTTCCTGTTTGGCCCTGTCCGGGGGTGTCCTCGGATGTGGCCACAGTGTCTCCTGACCCCTCCTGTCTCAGCCTCCAGTATTTATGCTGCAGTAGTTTGTGTCGGGGGGCTAGGGTCAGTTTGTTATATCTGGAGTACCTCTCCTGTCCTATTCGGTGTCCAGTGTGAATCTAAGTGTGCGTTCTCTAATTCTCTCTTTCTCTCTCGGAGGACCTGAGCCCTAGGACCATGCCCCAGGACTACCTGACATGATGACTCCTTGCTGTCCCCAGTCCACCTGACCGTGCTGCTGCTCCAGTTTCAACTGACCTGAGCCCTAGGACCATGCCCCAGGACTACCTGACATGATGACTCCTTGCTGTCCCCAGTCCACCTGACCGTGCTGCTGCTCCAGTTTCAACTGTTCTGCCTTATTAATATACGACCATGCTGGTCATTTATGAACATTTGAACATCTTGGCCATGTTCTGTTCTAATCTCCACCCCACATAGCCTGGTTCCTCTCTAGGTTTCTTCCTAGGTTTTGGCCTTTCTAGGGAGTTTTTCCTAGCCACCGTGCTTCTACACCTGCATTGCTTGCTGTTTGGGGTTTAAAGCTGGGTTTCTGTACAACACTTTGAGATATCAGCTGATGTACGAAGGGCTATATAAATAAATTTGATTTGAACCGCTCTCCTTGAAGTTCTTGATGATCCAATAAATGGTTGATTTTGGTGCAATCTTACTGGCAGCTATATCCTTGCCTGTGAAGCCCTTTTTGTGCAAAGCAATGATGACGGCACCTGTTTCCTTGCACGTAACCGTGGGTGACATATGAAGAGCAATGATTCCAAGCACCACCCTCTTTTTGAAGCTTCCAGTTTTGGGGGGGGGATTCAGTTCAATTGCATGGAAAATAGGGACATTGTAATTGATTGCAATTCATCTGAACACTCTTCATAACATTCTGGAGTATATGCAAAAAGCCATCATACAAACTGAGGCAGCAGATTTGGTGAAAATTAACATGTGTCATTCTCAAAACTTTTGGCCACGACTGTACACACTTCCTTAAACATAAAATAAGTAAATAAGTCATTTTAAGTGGAAGTCCAAAACTTGTTTTTATGTTGAAGACACAAAGCACATCAGTAAAATCTCCCCGTTGTTGAAAGGGTTCAACACCTGCTGTTTTAGTGGCCCAATTTCTTATTTAGACGTTCACAGATTTAACATTTTGACTATCGCTGATGTCATATTTTGGGTAAAGTAAAAAATAAAGTGAAATATTTGGAAAGATGTTCCTAAAACTGATAATAACTACAATAAACAAATTATAAATGCAACATGTAAAGTGTTGGATGTTTAATGAGCTGGGAAAAAAAGATTGCAGAATTTTTTACATCCCTGTTAGTTAACATTTATTCTCTGCCAAGATAATCCATCAACCTGACAGGTGTGGCATATCAAGAAGCTGATTGAACAGCTTGATTATTACACAGGTGCACCTTGTGCCGGGGAAAATAAAAGGCCACTCTAAAATATGCAGTTTTGTCACAACACAATGCCACAGATGTCTCAAGTTTTGAGGGTGCGTGCAATTGGCATGCTGACTGCAGGAATATCCACTAGAGTGGTTACCAGATAATTGAATGTTCAATTCTCTACCAGAAGCCTTGCAACGTCATTTTAGAGAATTTGGCAGTACATCCAACTGGCCTCACAACCACAGACCACATATAACGACGCCAGCCCAGGATCCCCACAGCATCTGAGACCAGCCACCCGAGTTGTATTTCTATTTGTAATGAAGCCCTTTTGTGGGGAAAAAATCATTCTGATTGGCTGGGCCTGGCTCCGCAATGGGTGGGCTTATGCCCTCCAGGGCCCACCAATGGCTGCACCCCTCAGTCATGTAAAGTCCATAGATTAGGGCCTAATTGATTTATTTACAATGACTGACTTATATGAACTGTAAATCGTTGAAATGGTTGTTTATATTTTGGTTCAGTATACACACAGACACAGTGCATTCGTTAAGTATTCAGACCCCTTCGCCTTTTCCAAATTTTGTTTCATTTCAGCATTATTCTAAAATTGATTAAATTGTTTCCCCCCTCGCCAATCTAATCTCAGAAAAAAAAAGAAATGTCCTCTTACAGTCAAATGCGTTTATTTTCAGCAAACTTAAGATGTGTAAATATTTGTTGGAACATAAGATTCAACAGCATACAATAAACTGAACAAGTTCCACAGACATGTGACTAACTGAAATGGAATAATGTGTCCCTGAACAAAGGGGGAGTGTCAAAATCAAAAGTAACAGTCAGTATCTGGGGAGCTGGAAACAGCAGAAGGGTAGCCTAGTGGTTAGAGAGTTGGACTAGTAACCGAAAGGTTGCAAGTTCATATCCCCGAGCTGACAAGGTACAAATCTGTCGTTCAGTTAACCCACTGGCCGTCATTGAAAATAAGAATTTGTTCTTAACTGACTTGCCTAGTTAAATAAAGGTAAAATAAAAATAAATACAAAATCTGGTGTGGCCACCAGCTGCATTAAGTACCTACAGGCCCTCAGTCCAGCCTCTCTCAGCCTATTGCGGACAGTCTGTGCACTGATGGAGGGATAGTGCGTTCCTGGTGTAACTTGGGCAGTTGTTGTTGGCATCCTGTACCTGTTCCGCAGGTGTGATGGTCGGATGTCCCGATCCTGTGCAGGTGTTGTTACACGTGGTCTGCCACTGCGAGGACGATAAGCTGTCCGTCCTGTCTCACTGTAGCACGGTCTTAGGCGTCTCACAGTACAGACATTGCAATTTATTTCCCTGGCCACATCTGCAGTCCTCATGCCTCCTTGCAGCATGCCTAAGGCACATTCACACGGTTGAGCAGGGACCCTGGGCATCTTTCTTTTGGTGTTTCCAGATTCAGTAGAAAGACCTCTTTAGTGTCCTAAGTTTTCATAACTGTAACCTTAATTGCCTAACTTTTGCAAGCTGTTGGTGTCTTAACGACCGTTCCACAGGTGCATGTTCATTAATCGTTTATGGTTCATTGAAGCATGGGAAACAGTGTTTAAACCATTTACAATAAAGATCTGTGACGTAATTTGGATTTTTTACCAATAATCTTTGAAAGACAAGGTCCTGAAAAGATACGTATATTTTTTTGCTGAGTTTAGTTTGTATATGTTTTATGAGTTGAAAGGTGTTTTTTTCTCAGACATAAACAAACAACTCCAGGTGAAAGACAAAGGCCATAGCTGTAATAAAATAACAAATTAACTGGCAAAGCAGCAGAGTGAGGCCCGCACCCAGCAACGTCACGAGTCACATTTTGCAGCTGTTTCAAAACAGCACTACAGGGAGAGAAAGGGGGAGAGGGAAAAAATCCACGGGACTAGTTTCAATGTATGGAATCACTTAGAAGTTTCTGGATTTTGGGTAAACTTCTCCTTTAAAGCATCCAACTCCATAGTAATTCATCATTAGATGCTACAGTCCTCCTTTAAGACTCCATCATGTTTAGAATGTGTCTGGAAGCACAACTCTATCTATTCAACTAACTTTAATAACTAGGGTTAATACCTGCCTGGCGCCCCAACAAAACTTGATCTATACCCCCCTCTAACAATACCGCTACAGAATTAGCATAGTAGGCCATGTAATTTAAGGCAATCTGAAATATTTAGGACTAACTTATTCCTTGCCACCCATTCTGAAACTCACTGCAGCTCTTTGTAAGTGTTGCTGTCATTTCAGTTTCTGTGGTAGCTGACGTGTACAGTGTTGAGTCATCCGCATACAGACACACTGGCTTTACTCAAATGTCGTTGGCATGTCATTGGTAAAGATTGAAAAGGGTAGGTGCCAAACAGCTGCCCTGGGGAATTCCTTATTCTCCCTCGATTTTGTTGTACAGGCTTCCATTAAAGAACACTCTCTGTGTTCTGTTAGACAGGTAGCTCTGGGGTGGCAGGTAGCCTAGTGGTTAAAGCGGTAGGCCAGTAACCAAAAGGTTGCTGGATCTTATCCCCGAGATGACAAGGTAAAACTCTGTCGTTCTGCCCCTGAACAAGGCAGTCCTAGGCCGGCATTGAAAATAAGAATTTGTTCTTAAAGGTTAGCTTTTTTTGGAACTCTTTATCCACAATATAGCAGGGGGTATAAAGACATACGTTTTTTCAGCAGCAGAATATGATCGATAATGTCAAAAGCCGCACTGAAGTCTAACAAAACAGCACAAACAATATTTTTATCATCATCAATTTCTCTCAGCCAATCAGTCATTTTTAAGTGCTGTGTTTATTGAATGTCCTTCCCTATAAGCCTGATCACAGCTTTCCTCAGTATTAGTTAATTAATTAACAGTGTCTAGAGTTTAGTTTGCCTGTTCAACAGTCTTGTAAGGATAGGGGGGTTGACTGGGACAGCCAATGTAATATCCATAATGTTTCAAGGATAAGTTTTTGTAAAACACGCACCTTACATTGGATCATCTTGAAATTTTCTCTCTAAAGCTAACTTTCATCAAGGTTTTATATGGTATATTGGTTTCTCTCTTTTCATTAGCAGAATCCTTTTTCAGTGTTACATCCATATACACCAGTCTATCTTCCTGTCAACTAACATAACTCCACTGGTTGTCCTGGTAACAGATACCAGTGGGCAGATCTATTGTATTTGTTCAAACTAAACTACAGCACTTACTTTGATGAGTCAAATCTGATCCTTTCATCTCTTCTCCTCCTCTCACAGTTCCACTCAGCCCCGTTGTTTTCCTGAAGTCCACCAGCAGCACAGACAACCTCTTCATACCCAGCAGTAAGGTGCGACCGGGAGAGGCACGACACATGGACTCCGGGAGGGAGGAAGGGCTAGCGTTGTCCTGGTAACCATAAAGAGGGGACACAAACGCACATCATTATGGATGCTGATGTCACTGTTGTCATAAAGTGCTCTACAGAAACCCAGCCCAAGCCGATAAAGCAAGCTGTATGCTAGACCAGACCAAGCTGTACCATCTGGTGTTCTGATCTGGAGAGACTCTTCTCTGCCTCTTCAGCATCAGGATGTTGTTGAGGCTCCGCAGAGGATCCACCATAGTCATGTCTCTCTCCTGTGTGAATGAGAACATCAAACAGATGGTAAACTTATGATCTTCTATTGCAATCACAGTCTTACAAGGGGCATGAATATGACTAAAAAGAGCCTAAAATGGCCACTTTCATCTTGATTTCTTAAAAAAATATTTGTGTTGCCTTTTTATATTTTAAGTAGAACATACGCACCAATATTGAATTTTAAAAGACTGTTATACTAGATGAGGGGAACTTTAATGTCGACCACATGGAGAATTCAAAACATCTAATTAAAAAGTCCCAAAAGTATATGAACCAATGGCAGATCGACCATTTAACAATTCCTACAGTAAGAATGCCCATTAAAAACCCCACATTAGTTCAACAACTGCATAGTTTGTGTCCCTGTTTTCAAGACAGTACTCACTGGTGTCAATCGGATCTTCTGTCTCCTCCTTTTTCACTCTCAAAACGTCTTCCTCCTTCACGTTTATTAAGATAGCATCCTCTTCCTCTCTAAAAGGTTCGTTCTCTTCTTTCACAATAACAGCCTCCTCTTCCTCCTTTTTCACTCTCAAATATTCTTTCTCCGTAAAGCAGACCTCCTCTTCATTAGCAAGGGAGGAGTAGTTCAGTGAGCTCATGGTCAGGGACGTTAGCTAGCTAGCATTAGCGACTAGCCTAGTGCTAACCTCAGTATCAATCTTTAACAAGTTTGCAAATTGAACAAGCACATGAGGTTAAAGTTCACCAGTAGATACGTCAACCGAAATTTGTCTAAAACTCTGAGATTAGCTCATGTACAATAACATGGTCCAAAGAATCAATATTTTAGTTTTATTGTCAAGCAGGCTACCGAGGTGGTTGAAAGAGTTGGCGCCTTGTTGTTCCTGAAGAAGCGTCCCGTCCAGTCCATTATACGTCACGCAAGAAGCATCACCTGAAAGACGCCCATCGCCATCTGCTGGCTGGAGTGGGTAACGCAGTTTGGAAACAATAGGTACTACACTTTTTGTGTTGGAAAGAACGTCATAATAATTTAACAATAAACTGATATATTTTCTTTTACGTCTTACAAATGATACTTTCCTGTACACAGACGTAGAAGCTTAATATGAATATGTGGATGATGAATAAATACTTCTACGAATAGGTAGTGTGTTAAAACACATTTGTGTTATTACTCTGTTCATTTTTCACATGAGTTTTTATTAGATGTGACCATAATTTTCCCTTAAAGCAACGCTCTATACAATACAAATCATCCTGTAAACAACAGAGCAAATGCATCACATGCAAATAGCACTTGATTATCTGTAGTGCTATACACTGGGTAGACAAAACATTAAGAACACCTGCTCCTTCCATGACTTGAATGATGAATCCAGGCTAAAGCTATGATCCCTTATTGATGTCACTAGTTAAATCCACTTCAATCCGTGTAGATGAAGGGGGGAGACAGGTTAAATAAGGAATTTTAAGCCTTGAGACATGAGACATGGTAGACAAAATATTTAAGTTACTTTGAATGGGGTATGGTAGTAGGTGCCAGGCGCCCCGGTTTGTGTCAAGAACTGCAACGCTGCTGGGTTTTTCAGCTCAACAGTTTCCCATGTGTACCAAGAGTGGTCCACCACCCAAACAGTGGTGGTCAGTGCCGTTTAAGATGAGGCAGGACGATTTGTTTATTCATGGCCTTATTTCTATTACAGCATATTAGATGACTGTCATTCATATTCCGTTCATGTAACAGCGATAGGTTTAGACTACTACATGATATTAACATTTCCCCTATACCCATCATGTAACAGCGATAGGTTTAGGCTACTACATGATATTAACATTTCCCCTATACCCATCATGTAACAGCGATAGGTTTAGGCTACTACATGATACTAACATTTCCCCTATACCCATCATGTAACAGCGATAGGTTTAGGCTACTACATGATACTAACATTTCCCCTATACTCATCATGAGGTAGCAACGTAGCCTATGAATGAAAGTTTAGAATGTAGTGGTCAAGTTCCTCAGTGCTCCGTTCCTCTCCTTGCTTCTTTTGTATGCTGTTCTCCACTGTTTACGCTTCTCATTTGAATATTAATTAGTAAAAATGAATTGTAATAACAAGGTTTAAATTAATTCTATATTTATTTCAATTCATTATACTGGACATTTCAATATATATACAGAATCAGTCAGTGGGACTGAAATATTACCAGAGCTCAAGAATGACCCAAATACTGTTAGAATAGAAATGGTTTTCGCTGTCTGTTATTTTTTCACATCTAAATGTGGCCATACAACTCCCTTAAAGTGAAGGTAGCTAAATGTAACCACATGTAACATATGGATCTGCATTAGTATAGCATCACAAGTCCCTATTGCAAAGTTACACCTCTCTTTTCTATTTTTCCAGTACATAAAACCCATCAGAATTCCAAAGAATGCCGAAGTCATGTCAGAATTGTTTTTTTTACAGGCTGTGAAGTAATATGGAGGACCCGGCTAGCCAGCCTATCCCCTACAATGTCAACTCTGACAGAAATATCTTCAAATAGATCACTGCAAATGAAACCAAATCGTGTGCACTCATGACTAGTGGTTGTCTGTCATAGTTGAAGTGTACCTATGATGAAAATGACAGGCCTCTCTCATCTTTTTAAGTGGGAGAACTTGCACAATTGGTGGCTGACTAAATACTTTTTTGCCCCACTGTATATATATTTATGCACAGTGGGGAGAACAAGTATATGATACACTGTCGATTTTGCAGGTTTTCCTACTTACAAAGCATGTAGAAAAGCATGTAGGGGTCTGTCATTTTTTTATCATAGGTACACTTCAACTGTGAGAGACGGAATCTAAAACAAAAATCCAGAAAATCACATTGTATGATTTTGTGAGTACACCCCTCACATTTTTGTAAATATTTAAGTATATCTTTTCATGTGACAACACTGAAGAAATTACACTTTGCTACAATGTAAAGTAGAGAGTGTACAGCTTGTATAACAGTGTAAATTTGCTGTCTCCTCAAAATAACTCAACACACAGCCATTCATGTCGAAACCGTGAGTACACCCCTAAGTGAAAATGTCCAAATTGGGCCCAAAGTGTCAATATTTTGTGTGGCCACCATCATTTTCCAGCATGGAGTACACGTCCTGGTAATCCGTCTGGCCCTGCATTGTGATCTGAGGACCCATGCCAAACCTTTTCAGTCTCCTGAGGGGGAATAGGTTTTGTCGTGCCCTCTTTATATAGCCAAATTATTTTTCACCCAGGAAGCTCGGGTAAACAGTGGTTGTTGTGCACTGCTGCCACTACCATGCCTGGAGTCCATTTTGACTTTGTTGATATGAGCTGTGTTAGCGAGCTGCGATAGCGAGCTGTGCGGATAAGCAGCTAACTGCCTATGTAACAGTATAACTTTAGACCATCCCCTCGCCCATACCCGGGAGCGAACCAGGGACCCTCTGCACACATCCACAACAGCCTCCCACGAAGCATGGTTACCCATCGCTCGTTACCCAAAAGCCGCGGCCCTTGCAGAGCAAGGGGAACCACTACTTCAAGGTCTCAGAGCAAGTGACGTCACCGATTGAAACGCTATTTAGCGCGCACCGCTAACTAAGCTAGCACCTACTGATCAACCTATTGTGTGTATTGAACATTCATATTGGACAAGTCCCACTAAGATGTCACCATACACCATTAAAGCCTCACAATGTAAGACATACATCATCAGAGTGGGCCTCCAACTTAAATGTAAACAATGGAGCAAATGCATCACATGTGAACATCACTTGATTATCAGAGGTGTGTATGACATCAGATAGAACTACTCAGACATTCCAAATATCACTTGATTATCAGAGGGGTGTATTATGACATCAGATAGAACTACTCAGACATTCCAAATATCACTTGATTATCAGAGGAGTTTATTATGACATCAGATAGAACTACTCAGACATTCCAAATCAGGCTTCATCCATATCATGAAGGTGGATATTGATCCAACCATTTCCAAAGTCATGACCGGGCTGATGGAAACAGGATATGCCTGTATACCTTTCTAAATGCCGACAGACGATTTGTTACTTCGTTTGACATGGTGGGGTCTTTTTGTGTCAGTAAAAATGTATAAACGAGAATTGGCGGTATTAATCCTTTATGCGCAAATATTGATTTTATAACGATAATGTCTTCGTTAACTTGGAGTCACGCGATGATATATTGTGTGGTCCTCCCACTACGACTTGGGAACCCATGCAGTTTATTAGGCTACAGAGTAAATAAATGATGAACTTCACAGGGTGGTGAAAGTGCACGTGATGAGCTTGATGCTCCTTTCCAATACATTTTGAGGGTCTTCTGGTGACATGATGATGATTGATGCTTGGTTGCCATTTGACAAATAAAATAATGTCGCTCTTATCCATAATAATCTCATCATGTCGGTAGCCTACCAGCACTGTATCTTTGAGCTGTTGGCTACAGTGCACGGGACAAGAGGACTTTTGCTATATAACTCAACGGTTTTTCAAAACCATCAGTAGAGTTGAAAATGCAATGGAAACCCATTCAACTTGCATTTTTCACTCAGTACATGGGAATCCAACAGGAAAACATTTTTTCCGTGCCTTACGTCATCACGCAAAGACTTTTATCTGCAATAAACATGTTGATCCAAACATTTCCGGTGGGAAAATGCGTATATTGTTTCATGCAGATTTGAGAATATTGACATGAAAATCTGTCGCAAATTGCATGGAAATTTAGCTACTAATGTAGATATTGATCCGACACCTGCCGCTTATTCAAACCAGCCCACTGGGCACAGACATCAGTTCAACATCTAGTTTCTATTTACATTTCTTTGATTCGTCAACTAAAGTGAATTCAACATGAAATCAACACAAAATGTCCACCTGTCATTGGATTTAGGTTGCCAGTTGGGTGAAACACAAAATGTCACCAGTAACTGGTTACCAGTTGTGTGAAAATTTATAAAAAAATACCTTATGTAGATGGATTTTTACAAATCCGTTTTCCACAAGGGTCATCACATGGATTTGTTCTGTTCAAATCAAATCAAATGTTATTGGTCACATACACATGGTTAGCATATGTTATGGTCACATACACATGGTTAGCAGATGTTATTGGTCACATACACATGGTTAGCAGATGTTATTGGTCACATACACATGGTTAGCATATGTTATGGTCACATACACATGGTTAGCAGATGTTATTGGTCACATGCACATGGTTAGCAGATGTTATTGGTCACATACATATGGTTCGCAGATGTTATTGGTCACATGCACATGGTTAGCAGATGTTATTGTGAGTGTAGTTAAATGCTTATGCTTCTAGATCCGACAGTACAGCAGTATCAAACAGATAATATCTAACAAATTCCACAACTAAACCTAATACACATAATCCAGTAAAGGAATGGGAAATATAGAAGTAGAAAACATGGATGAGCAGAAACACAGCAGCTAAGATGCAATATATAGTGAAGAATAGATAGTGAAGGATACAGTATTTACAGTTGAAGCTAAAGATTACATACACTTAGGTTGGAGTCATTAAAACTCATTTTTCAACCACTCCACACATTTCTTGTTAACAAACTATAGTTTTGGCAAGTCGGTTAGGACATCTGTGTTAATGACACAAGTCATTTTTTTTTTTAATCTGCCAAGATCTCAGAAAAAAATGGTAGACCTCCACAAGTCTGGTTCATCCTTGGGAGCGATTTCCAAATGCCTGAAGGCGTCCTCTGGTCTGATGAAACAAAAATAGAACTGTTTGGCCATAATGACCATCGTTATGATCGGAGGAAAAAGGGGGATGCTTGCAAGCCGAAGAACACCATCCCAACCGTGAAGCACACAGGTGGCAGCATCATGATGTGGGGGTGCTCCGCTGGAGGAAGGACTGGGGCACTTCACAAAATAGATGGCTTCATGGGGGAGGAAAATTATGTGAATATATTGAAGCAACATCTCAAGACATCAGTTAAAGCTTGGTCGCAAATGGGTCCAAATGGACAATGACGCCAAGCATACTTCCAAAGTTGTGGCAAAATGGCTTAAGGACAACAAAGTCAAGGTATTGGAGTGGGCATCACCACACCCTGACCTTAATGCTATAGAAAACAGATCATTTTTACCCTTTAAAAAATAGTTATAGGGGGAGGTCCGGGGGATGTCTGTCTTTGAAAGGGTCATTGTAATATTTAAGATGTCCCCTTTACTGATGACCTAAACCTAAAAGTCAAGGGGTCTGAATACTTTCCAAATAAACTGTAAGTGATTGAGGAGAGAGCATCATTGCTATATTCTAATTACAATCATTGACCCATAAGGGAACACACGACCAAAGCAATGCGTGACCCATGCAGAATTAAAACAATATTCATCTTAATGAGAAGTATAATCGAATAAACAAATGGTTGCTGGTGGGAACATCAACATTGTATTTAGTTAGGATTTCATAAGGCCAGGAATGTCATTGAGAATAACAATAGACAATTGTTAATGTTGCTAGTTTAGGGATGAAGATAACATTGAACCTTCACTAAGGATGTTTTTTTAATTTGACGTGGAAACAATGTTATTCAACCAGTGGAAGGCTTGTAAAAGCCCACAGGAAAGTGGAATGAGGAACTCTTCATTGAGACAATCATGAAACAGCAATCTGTGGGTGAGTTGTAGTGGATATTATAATATAAGGATCTGCTGGAGTCCAAGTCAAACCAAGATTCTTTATTTCTGAGCTCAGAGAGAACAACAGAGTTTGGTATTTGGTATTTTACTAGGATCCCCATTAGCTGTTGCAAAAGCAGCAGCTACCCCTCCTGCGGTCAACACAAAACATGACACAATTGTCACGTCTCTCGTCGGAAGGCATGGACCAAAGCACAGCGTGGTAAGTGTTCATGATTTTTATTTAATCAAAAAACATTCAAACAAAATAACAAAGAGAAGAACGAACAGTTCTGTAAGGCAAATCAACTATACAGAAAACAACTACCCAAAAAACACAGGTGGAAAAAGGCTGCCTAAGTATGATTCACAATTAGAGACAACGATAGACAGCTGCCTCCGATTGGGAACCACACTCGGCCAAAAACAAAGAAATACAAAAACACATAAAAAGGAACATAGAATGCCCACCCTAGTCACACCCTGGCCTAACCAACATAGAGAATAAAAGCTTCTCTATGGCCAGGGCGTGACAGCCGCTCTGTTCTGGGCCAGCTGCAGCTTTACTAGGTCTTTCCTTGCAGCACTGGACCACACGACTGGACAATAATCAAGATTAGACCAAACTAGAGCCTGCAGAACGTGCTTTGTGGAGAGTAGTGTCAAAAAAGCAGAGCATCTCTTTATTATGGCTAGACCTCTCCCCAGCTTTACAACCATTGAATCTATATGTTTTGACCATGACAGTTTACAATCTAAGGTAATGCCAAGTAATTTAGTCTCCTCAACTTGTTCAACAGCCACACAATTCATTACCAGATTCAGCTGAGGTCTAGAACTTGAGGAATGATTTATACCAAATACAATGCTCTTAGTTTTAGAGATGTTCAGGACCAGATTATTACTGGCCATGCATTCCAAAACAGACTGCAACTATTTGTTAAGGGTTTCAGTGACTACATTAGCTATGGTTGCTGGTGCTTATATAGTTGAATCATCAGCATACATGGACACACATGCTTTGTTTAATGCCAGTGGCAGGCCATTGGTAAAAATAGAAAATAGTAGAGGGCCTAGAGAGCTGCCCTGCAGTACATCACACTTCATATGTTTGACATTAGAGAAGCTTCCATTAAAAACCCTCTGAGTTCTATTAGATAGATAGCTCTGAATCCACATTAGAGGTTGAAAAGCCATAGCACAAACATTCTTAAACAAAAGGTTATGGTCAATAATATCAAAGGCTGCACTGAAATCTAACAATAGAGCTCCCACAATCTTCTTGTTATCAATTTCTCTCAACCAATCATCAGTCATTTGTGTCACATGTTGAGTGCCCTTCTCTATAAGCATGCTGAAAGTATGTTGTTCATTTGTTTACAGAAATATAGCATTGTATTTGGTAAAATACAATTTTTTCCAACAGTTTGCTAAGAGCTTGCAGCAATCTTATAGGTCTGCTGTTAGAACCAGTAAAGGCCGCTTTACCACTCTTGGGTAGTGGATTAATTTGGCTTCCCTCCAGGCAAGAGAACAAAGACCTTCCTCTAGGCTCATATTTAAAATATGTCAGATAGCTGACTCTATAGCCACTCCTACTGTCCTCAGTAGCTTTCCACCTAAGTTGTCAATGCCAGGAGGTTTGTCATTATTGACCGATAACAATTTTTCCACCTCTCCCACACTAACTTTACAAAAAACAATTTCATCTGGTAAAAACAGGTCAACACATTATAGGCAACAATATAAGACAACGGGAGCACTGTGTATGTTCTCTGATGAATTGTAAGAAAAATGAGATGTGAAATATCAATATACACGCTAAGAGTAGTAATTTCTCTCTCCTGTGTGGATTCTCTAATGACATTTAAGTGATTATGAGTAATATGTTTTCCCAAAGTCTAACCTTCTGTAAGACTTCTCCTCTGTGTCATGCTCTTTCAGGCTTCGTAAATGGGCAAAAGATTTGCACTCCGGGAGGGAGTGGTAATGAATCTCCCATCTGTGTATTTTCTCATGTTGGTTCAGGCTGTTTTTATGGTAAAAACTCCTTCCACACTGGGAGCAGTGGTAAGGCTTCTCCCCTGTATGTAATAGCTCATGGGCTTTCAGGATTCCTGAACGGCTGAAACACTTCCCACACTGGGAGCAGTGGTATGGCTTCTCCCCTGTGTGTACTAGCCCGTGTCGTTTCAGGCTCCCTAACCGCTTAAAACACTTCCCACACTGGGAGCAGTGGTAAGGCTTCTCCCCTGTGTGTACTAGCCCGTGTCGTTTCAGGCTCAATAACCGCTTAAAACACTTTCCACACTGGGAGCAGTGGTAAGGCTTCTCCCCTGTGTGTACTAGCCCGTGTCGTTGTCGTTTCAGGCTCAATAACCGCTTAAAACACTTTCCACACTGGGAGCAGTGGTAAGGCTTCTCCCCGGTGTGTATTCTTTCATGGTCTTTCAGATTCCCTGAATGGTTGAAACACTTGCCACACTGGGAGCAGTGGTAAGGCTTCTCCCCTGTATGTATTCTTTCATGGCCTTTCAGATTCCGTAACTGCTTAAAACACTTGCCACAGTGGGAGCAATGGTAAGGCTTCTCCCCTGTATGTACTAGCTCATGGGCTTTCAGGATTTGTGACCGGCTGAAACACTTTCCACACTGGGAGCAGTGGTAAGGCTTCTCCCCTGTGTGTATTCTTTCGTGGCCTTTCAGATTCCCTAACCGCTTAAAACACTTGCCACAGTGGGAGCAGTGGTAAGGCGTCTCCCCTGTGTGTATTCTCTCATGTTGTTTCAGGGCCCCTAACCTGTTACAACCCTTTCCACAGTCAGAGCACTGGTGTCTTCTTGATGGTTTGGACATCCCTGGCTCTGGTTCTTCTGAGTCTGGTCTTTCTCCTGCCAAAGACAGTGTTTAAAAGAAAAAATAGAGACCGAAAGAAACCTCCACATGATAAAATAATAATAATAAAATAATTTTGCACGCCCAATTTTTCAGTTTTTGAAATTGTTAAAAAAGTTTGAAATATCCAATAAATGTCGTTCCACTTCATGATTGTGTCCCACTTGTTGTTGATTCTTCACAAAAAAATACAGTTTTATATCTTTATGTTTGAAGCCTGAAATGTGGCAAAAGGTCGCAAAGTTCAAGGGGGCCGAATACTTTCGCAAGGCACTGTATCAATACTCTTACACAAATGCTTGATTTGCTATGGTTGAAAAGCATATTTTGAAAATCTGAGATGACAGTGTTGTTAACAAAAGTCTAAGCTTGAGAGCAAATATATTTATTTCATTTCATTTGCGATTTTCATGAATAGTTAACGTTGCGTTATGCTAATGAGCTTGAGGCTATAACTGGATACAGGTTTTTTTTATAGCCAAACGTGAACAAAACGGAGCGATTTGTCCTACACAAATAATATTTTTTGAAAAACTGAACATTTGCTATCTAACTGAGAGTCTCCTCATTGAAAACATTGAAGTTCTTCAAAGGTAAATTATTTTATTTGAATGCTTTTCTTGTTTTTGTGAAAATGTTGATGGCTGAATTCTAGGCTTAATGCTATGCTAGCTATCAATACTCTTACACAAATGCTTGTTTAGCTTTGGTTGAAAAGCATATTTTGAAAATCTGAGATGACAGTGTTGTTAACAAAAGTCTAAGCTTGAGAGCAAATATATTTATTTCATTTCATTTGCGATTTTCATGAATAGTTAACGTTGCATTATGCTAATGAGCTTGAGGCTATAAATAGAATCCCGGATCCGGGATTGCTCGACGCAAGAAGTTAAGGAGAAGTTTATCTAAAGTTCCATGCATAACACTTGTATTTTCATCAACATTTATAATGAGTATTTCTGTAAATTGATGTGGCTCTCTGCAAAATCACTGCATGTTTTATAACTACTGAACATAACACGCCAATGTAAAATGAGATTTTTGGATATTAATATGCACTTTATCGAACAAAACATACATGTATTGTGTAACATGAAGTCCTGTGAGTGTCATCTGATGAAGATCAAAGGTTAGTGATGCATTTTTATCTCTATTTGTGCTTTTTGTGACTCCTCTTTGGCTGGAAAAATGGCTGGGTTTTTCTGTGAGTTGATGGTGACCTACCATAATCGTTTGTGGAGCTTTCGCTGTAAAGCATTTTTTAAATCAGACACTGTGGCTGGATTAACGAGACTTGTATCTTTAAAATGGTGCCTAATACTTGAATGTTTGAGGAATTTGATTTATGAGATATCTGTTAATTTGTATTTGGCACCCTGCAATTTCATTGGCTATTGGCGGCAGAACCCTGTTCCCAGACAGGTTAAGACTCCATAATGTGTCATCATTAGATGCTACAGGACTCCTTTAAGACTCCATAATGTTTCATCATTAGATGTTACAGTCCTCCTTTAAGACTCCATGTTTAGAATGTGTCTGGAAGCGCTACTCTATTCTACTCTCATCCTTTCAGTTTTAATAATATTTAATAATAATAATGTTATAACAGGTAATAACTAACTTTAATAACTAGGGTTAATACCTGCCTGGCGCTCCAACAAAATATTTATTTACCCCCCTCTAACAATACCGCTACAGAATTAGCATAGTAGGCCATGTAATTTAAGGTAATCTGAAATATTTAGGACTAACTTATTCCTTGCCACCCATTCTGAAACTCACTGCAGCTCTTTGTGTTGCTGTCATTTCAGTTGAAAAAAAGCTGCATTGAAGTCTAGCAAAACTGCCCCAACAATATTTTAATCATCATCAATTTCTCTCAACCAATCAGTCATTTGTAAGTGCTATGCTTATTGAATGTCCTTCCCTATAAGCTGAAAGTATCAATTTGTTTACTGTAAAATAGCATTGTATCTACAACTAACTATTATTATTATTTTTTTAAATATAAGGGTTGGTAACAGGCTGATTGGTCGGCTATTTAAGCCAGTAAAGGGAGCTTTACTATTCTTGGGTAGTGGAATGACTTTAGCTTCCCTCCAGGCCTGAGGGCACACACTTTCTAGTAGGCTTAAATTAAAGACAAGGCAAATAGGAATGGCAATATTGGCCGCTATTATCCTCAATTTTCCATCCACGTTGTCAGACACCGGTGACATGTCATTGTTGATTTGTTTTCCAAAAATGTCATTGAAGACGCTCCAAAGATTTTTACTATCATCCTTCATGTAATTTATTTTTGTTTCATTGTGTAGTTTCTTCTTTTTATTCAGTTTAGTCACATGATTTCTCAATTTGCAATACGTTTGCCAATCAGTTATTCAGCCAGACCTATTTGCCATCTCTTTTGCCTCCCTCTTCATCATACCATTTTGTAATTCCTCATCAATCCACGTGGATTTAACAGTTTTTACAGTCATTTTCTTAATGGGAGCATGCTTATTAGTAACTGGGATAAGCAGTTTCAAATGTGTCAAGGGCAGTGTCTGGTTGCTCATCATTACACACCACGGACCAACAAATATTATTTACATCAACAACATAGGAATCACCACAAAAAATGTATGATCTCTTATACACAATATTAGTCCCAGCCTTAGTAACGGTGTTTTTTCTAGACATGGCTACTATATTGTGATCACAAGTGATCACAACTACTGATGGATCTGGATGCTGCTTTAAAACCCATTTCTGCAGCATTAGTAAAGATATGATCAAAACATGTTGATGATTTCATTCCTCTACTGTTTGTAACTACCCTGGTAGGTTGACTGATAACCTGAACCAGGTTGCCAGCACTGGTTACAGTTTGAAGCTTTCTCTTGAGTGGGCAGCATGATCACAGCTTTCCTCCAGTATTAGTTAATTAATTAACAGTGTCTTGAGTTTAGTTTGCCTGTTCTACAGTCTAGTAAAGATAGGGGCGTTGATTGGGACAGCCAATGTAATATCCATAATGTTTTAAGGAAAAGTTTTTGTAAAACAAGCACCTTACATTGGATCGTTGAAACTTTCTCTCCAAAGCTAACTTTCATCAAGGTTTTATATGGCCAATTGGTTTCTCTCTATTCATTGGCAGAATCCTTTTTCAGTGTTATGATATTCATAACATCCATATCCACCAGTCTATCTTCCTGTCAACTAACATAACTCCACTGGTTGTCCTGGTAACAGATACCAGTGGTCAGATCTATTGTATTTGTTCAAACTAAACTACAGCACTTACTTTGATGTGTCAAATCTGATCCTTTCATCTCTTCTCCTCCTCTCACAGTTCCACTCAGCCCTGTTGTTTTCCTGCAGTCCACCAGCAGCACAGACAACCTCTTCATACCCAGCAGTAAGGTGCTACCGGGAGAGGCACGATACAGGGACTCCGGGAGAGAGGAAGGGCTAGCGTTGTCCTGGTAACCATAAAGAGGAGACACAGACACACATCATTATGGATGCTGATGTCACTGTTGTCATGAAGTGCTCTACAGAAACCCAGCCCAGGCCCCGATAGAGCAAGCTGTATGCTAGACCAGACCAAGCTGTACCATCTGGTGTTCTGATCTGGAGAGACTCTTCTCAGCCTCGTCAGCATCAGGATGCTGTTGAGGCTCCCCAGAGGATCCAGGATAGTCATGTCTCTCTCCTGTGGGGAAGAGAACATGAAACCGATTGTAAACTTATGATCTTCTATTGCAATCACAGTCTTACAAGAGGCATTAATATGTCTAAATAGGGCCTAAAATGGCCACTTTCATCATGATTTCCGAAAATATTGTTTGTGATGCAAATTTTTTGCGTCCCATTGATCTTTTAAGTAGAAAATATGCACCAATATTGAATTTTAAAAGACTGTTATATTAGACGAGGTGCACTTTAATGTCGACCACATGGAGAATTCAATACATCTAATTTAAAAGTCATAGTTTGTGGGGCATAGTTTGTGCCCCTGTTTAAGACAGTACTCACTGGTGTTAATCTGATATTCTGTCTCTTCCTCTTTCACTCCCAAAACGTCTTTCTCCTTCACCTTTATTGAGATAGCATCCTCTTCCTCTCTAAAAGGTTCTTTCTCTTCTTTCACTATAACAGCCTCCTCTTCTTTCACTATAACAGCCTCCTCTTCTTTCACTGTAACAGCCTCCTCTTCTTTCACTGTAACAGCCTCCTCTTCTTTCACTGTAACAGCCTCCTCTTCTTTCACTGTAACACCCTCATCTTCCACGACAATGTTCAGTCCCAGAGCTTCTTTTTCCGTCCAGCAGACCACCTCTTCATTAGCAAGGGAGGAGTAGTTTAGTGAACTCATGGTCAGGGATGTTAGCTAGTTAGTTAGCATTAGCGACTAGCCTAGTGCTAACCTCAGTATCAATCTTTAACACGTTTTCAAATTTAACAAGAACATTAGGTTAAAGGTCATCGGATGATAAGTCAACAGAAATGCGTTTAAAACACTGAGATTAGGTAATGTTCACAAACACGGTGTAAAGCGTCAATCTATCGGTTTTATGTTGGCTAGCAAGCTACTGAGGTGGTTGAAAGAGTAGCCGTGTTGTTCCTGAAGAAGCGTCCCGTCCAGTCCATTATACGTCACGCAAGAAGCATCACCTGAAAGACGCCCATCGCCATCTGCTGACTGGAGTGGGTAACGCAGTTTGGAAACAATAGTTACTACACTTTTGTATTGGAAAGAACGTCATAATAATTTAACAATAAACTGATACATTTTCTCTTGCGTCTTACAAATAATACGTTCCTGTACACAGACGTAGAAGCTTAATATGAATATGTAGATGATGAATAAATACATCTATGAATAGGTAGTGTGTTAATATACATTTGCTCTGTTCATTTTCACATTCATTTTTATTAGATGTGACCATACTATTCCCTTAAAGCTATGCTCTATAAGATACACATCGTCCTGTACAGAGCAAATGCATCACATGCAAATAGCACTTGATTATCTGTAGTGCTTTACACTGGGTAGACAAAACATTAAGAACACCTGCTCCTTCCATGACCGTAGACTGACTAGGTGAATCCAGGCTAAAGCTATGAACCCTTATTGATGTCACTAGATAAATCCACCTCAGTCAGTGTAGATGAAGTGGGGAGACAGGTTAATAAGGAATTTTAATCAGTGAGACATGAGACATGGACTGTGCATGTGTGCCATTCAGAGGGTAAATGGGGAAGACAAAATATTTAAGTTACTTTGAACGGGGTATGGTAGTAGGTGCCAGGCGCCCCGGTTTGTGTCAAGAACTGCAACGCTGCTGGGTTTTTCAGCTCAACAGTTTCCCATGTGTTCCAAGAATGGTCCACCATCCAAGCAGTGGCGGTCAGTGCCATTTAAGATGAGGCAGGACCATTTGTTTTTTCATGAGCATGGCCTTATTTCTATTACAGCATATTGGATGACTGTCATTCATATTCCATTCACCTTGTTCAATGTAACAGTGGTAGGTTTAGGCTACAACATGATACTAACATTTCCCCTATACCCATCATGAGGTAGCAACCTAGCTTATGAATGAACGTGTAGAATGTAGGTTCACACAGGTCGAGAGAACATTTTGAGGTCACTGACAGTGACACATTCAATATCGACTTGCACACTCTCGCCTGCATCTAGCTGAAATAGAGATTCTATTGGACAAATTCACGTATGTTTATCCTGGTTGTGTTCCGTTTAAGAAACATTTGTCAACAGAATCGGCTGAATGAATACGCCCCTGATCATGCATAAACACAGTTCACTTTCATTACAGACACGTTGTATTCCTTCTTGCATCTATTTGCTCTCCTCTTATCACCTTCTCCCTTTGTTTCTGGACTTCAATTGCACAACACAACACATTCCCTCAGAAGAGACTAATTGAGTCTCTTCTGAAGGAAAAGGCGGAGGTTCCTAGTCCATATTAGGTTCCTCTCTAAAGCTAACTTTTATCAAGGTTTTATATGGTCTATTGGTTTCTCTCTTTTCATTGGCAGAATCCTTTTTCAGTATTATGATATTCATAACATCCATATCCACCAGTCTATCTTCCTGTCAACTAACAGTACTCTGCTGGTTGTCCTGGTAACAGATACCAGGCCATCTTCCTGTCAACTAATAGAACTCTGCTGGTTGTCCTGGCAACAGATACCAGTGGGCAGATGTATTTTATTTGTTCAAACTGAACTACAGCACTTACTTTGATGAGTTAAATCTGATCCTTTCATCTCTTCTCCACCTCTCACAGTTACACTCAGCCCCGTTGTTTTCCTGCAGTCCACCAGCAGCACAGACAACCTCTTCATACCCAGCAGTAAGGCGCTACTGGGAGAGGCACGACATGGGGACTCCGGGAGGGAGGAAGGGCTAGCGTTGTCCTGGTAACCATAAAGAGGGGACACAGACACATATCATTATGGATGCTGATGCCACTGTTGTCATGAAGTGCTTTACAGAAGCCCAGACCAGACCCCGATAGAGCAAGCTGTATGCTAGACCAGACCAAGCTGTACCATCTGGTGTTCTGATCTGGAGAGACTCTTCTCTTCCTCGTCAGCATCAGGATGTTGTTGATGCTCCCCAGAGGATTCACGATAGTCACGTCTCTCTCCTATGTGAACGAGAACAGCAAACAGACGGTAAACTTATGACCGTCTATTACAATCAAGAGGCATGAATATGTCAAAAATGGCCACTTCCATCATGATTTTGTAAAATATTGTTTCTGTTGCAAATTTAAAGGGTCATTTCCACAAAATGGGTGCCTTTTACATCCCTTTGATATGTTAAGTAGATTTTAAAAGCCTGTTATATTAGATGAGGTGAACTTTAATGTAGACGACATGGAGAATGAGAATTCAATACATCGAAGTCCCAAAAACATATGTACCAATGGCAGATTATCCCTTAAACAATTCCCACAGTACTGAACGACATATTCAAGTGTTGAACTGAAGTAGAATGCCCCTTTAAAACAATACATTATTTCAAGAACTACATAGTGTCCCTGTTTTTAAGACAGTACTCACTGGTGGTAGTCTGATCTTCAGCCTCCTCCGCTTTCACTCCCAAAACGTCTTCCTCCTTTTTTATTGAGATAGCCTCCTCTTCCTCTTTTACTCTAAAAGGTTCTTCCTCTTCTTTCACTACATTCTCTACTTTCAATGTTATGGCATCTTCCTCGTTTTTGATTCTGAAAGCTTCTACCTCCTCCCCTTCCACTTTGACAACCTCTTTCCCATCTTCCTCTTTCACTGTAATATCATCCTCTTCTTCTTTCAATGTGATTGCGTCCTCTTCCTCCCTTTTCATCCTGAAAGCTTCTTCCTCTCCTTTCACCAGAGCTTCTTTCTCGGTCGAGCTTTGTGAGCTCATGCTCCGGTCGATTAGCCTAATGCAGTATCAATTTAGTAACACATTTGCTAATTTAACAAGCAAATGACGTTAAAATGAACTAGTAGATGGGTAAACATAATTATATTCAAAACACTAAGAGTAATATACACACGATTGGTCTAAAGAGCTTCAAAGACTCAACTTTATGTTCGCTAGCAAAGCAACACGTTGGTTGAATCAGAAGTCTTTTGTCGCTGTTGAAGAAGCCTCCAGTTCCGTCCACTAGATTATACGTCACGCAAGCAGCATCACCTGAAAGACTCATATCGCCATCTGCTGACTGGAGTGGGTAACGCAGACTGGAAAAATATTAATAACAATGTTTATTCTGGCAAGCCATGTCATGCGAAGAAATTTAAAAAGAACCAGATGTTATGTTTTCTCTTACTTCTTACAGCCAATACTTTACTCCAGGGCTGACCTGCCCGTTAGACAGGATTAGGTGACAGATTAAAGAGTTTTCCACTTTTGTCATCGTTATTCTGAACCGACTGCCTGCAAGTCATCGTTAAATTTGCCTAAGTGATATGTATTTTCCTTCAAGTTTCTGAAGAGGAAACAGTCAGGAAATGCCCCTGTCTGAGTGCATTTGTCTACCACTATGTGTAGCTGTTAGCGATGATGCTAATGACAACCATCTTCTGGTTGATGGAAAAGCTTTCCCAAAAAATCTTGTCAATTAAATGTTAACTACAAAGTAGTCTATGCCTCCCTGGCAGAATGATATCATGACTATTTGCATCAATCCAGTTGTGATTTGTTCAGCAGACTCTGCAATCACATGTGTGCTACAGAGACACCACTAACCAAGCAAGGCTCTTGTGTGCTACAGAGACACCACTAACCAAGCAAGGCTCTTGTGTGCTACAGAGACACCACTAACCAAGCAAGGCTCTTGCTGGTGTCACTTCAATTAAAGGGTATCTACACACAAAAATGAACATGTCTTAGATTTTTCTCAGACTTCAAAAGTGGTCTCCTGATGTGGTTTAAGTGTTGTCGTGGACTTAGAACATCCAATGTTGTTGTTTTCTATTAACAGTGTGATTTAGAGACAAACAGGGACAAATCAGAAACCTGGAAAAACTAAATGGAGAAAATGGAATTAGGTTCAATAAAACGGATTAGATAGAGATGTTATAGAGCCATAAATATTCTATACATTTTCTCTCATTACTGTATTATCTAGGGATAGTGTAGAGTAACAGCTGTATCCTGAAGTGACCTTTAACCTCCCTGCTCCTCAATACTTCTTCCACTGGATCAAAGCTTCAGCCAAGTAGGATACATGATGGTGGCAACACATGGAGGTGGGTTGGATATAGTCATGGTAGGATACATGATAGTGACAACACATGGAGTTGGGTTGGATATAGTCATGGTAGGATACAATGAGCAGCAAGATGTTCTTTACCATTCGGCCATCAGGTTTGCCACTAATGCTGCTTATAGGACACATCACTGCACTCTATACTCCTCTGTAAACTGGTTGTCTCTGTATACCAGTCGCCATACCCACTGGTTTAATGCTTATTTATAAAACCCTCTTAGGCCTCACTCACCCCTATCTAAGATAACTACTGCAGCCCTCATCCTCCACATACAACACCCATTCTGCCAGTCACATTCTGTTAAAGGTCCCCAAAACACACACATCCCTGGGTCGCTCCTCTTTTCAGTTCGCTGCAGTGAGCGATGGGAACAAGCTGCAAGAAACCCTCAAACTGGACAGTTTTATCTCCATCTCTTCATTCAAGGAGTCAATTGTGGACACTCTTACTGACAGATGTGGCTGCTTCGTGTGATGTATTGTTGTGCCCAATAATGTATGTACCATGTGGTGTTGCTACCATGTTGTTGTTATGTAGTGATGCTACATGTAATAATAACATGTATGATTTAGAAAAAGTTCTTTAGTAAAAAACATTAGTGACATAATTTAATTATTTTATTAAATGTTGTATTTAATATTACATAGTAAACTTTAACAATGGTAATATGTATGTTTAAATGACTACTAAATTTCTCTCTCTCTTTCTCTCCCCTTGGCTGCGAATGTTAAGGGTTAAGAAGTTGTGAATCTAGGGGGCCCTTGCACACAGGGGAACTATATGGACACAAAATAATTAACAACCTGGTCCCCCAGGTGTCTTTGAAAACATCTGTTTTACTAACGTCCTAAACAGATCATTTAAAAAAATTTGTTCTAGGGGGGGGATGTCTCAGTCTTTGAACGGGTCATTGTACTCTTTAACTATGCTTCCTTTACTGATAACCTAAACAGATCACTTTTGACCTTTAAAAAATAGTTGTCAGCTATCCAGATATAATGGTCAAGAGGTCGTGAACCTAGAGGGGCCCTTGAACACATGTTGTGTTTAAGTACATATGTTTTCTGTTTATGAAGGAATAAATGATTGAGAGGATAGAGACCACAAAATAAAAGATAACTGTATTCTTGAACGATGTGCCCTTTACTAGTGACTTAAACAGATCATTTTACTCCACGAATAACCTTTTACTGCAGGGGGCTAAAACAGGGGCCTTCAATGCTGCAGAAATGTTTTGGTACCCTTCCCCAGATCTGTGCCTCAACACAATCCTGTCTCGGAGCTCTATGGACAATTCCTTCAACCTCAGGGCTAGGTTTTTGCTCTGACATGCACTGTCAACTGTGGGACCATATAAAGACAGGTGTGTGCCTTTCCAAATTACCAATTACCAAATTACCAAACAACCCCGCTTCAGGCTTGGGCAGTGGCTATGGTAAAGAGGATAGGAAGCCACTACAATCAGAGACAACGAAAGACAGCTGTCCCTGATTGAGAACCATACCAGGCCAACACATTGAAATAAAAAAACCTAGACATACAAACATAGAATGCCCACCCACATCACACCCTGACCAAACAAAAAATAGAAACATACAAAGCAATCTACGGTCAGGGCGTGACACCCATAAGAGAACACATGACCAATGCCAGGCATGACACATATAGAATTAAAATAACATTATTCTTAATGAGAAATAGAATCTAGTAAACAAATGTTTGCATAACCAAAGACATGAAAACGGGTGGGAACATTGTATTTAGCTAGGATTTCATAAGGCCAGGAAGGTCATTGAGAGTAACAATAGACATTAGTTAATGTTGCTAGCAAAACATGACACATAACATCAATAGACAAGAACAGATCAAGGACAGAACTACATACATTTAGCAAAAGGCACACGTAGCCTCCATATCAATGCATACACACAAACTACCTGGGTCAAATAGGGGAGAGGTGTTGCTTTATCTGTTTTTTGAAACCAGGTTTGCTGTTTATTTGAGCAATATGAGATGGAAGGAAGTTCCATGCAATAAGGGCCCTATATAATACTGTACGCTTTCTTGAATTTGTTCTGGAATCTTGTGAACTGTGAAAAGACCCCCGGTGGCATGTCTGGTGGGATAAGTGTGTGTGTCAGAGATGTGTGTAATTTGACTTGAAGAACTTTGATGATATCTGTACATTACAGGAACACCTGTGATGACAAAAGTACAATGATTCATGTTTTGCTTTAGCTTGAGATAAAGAATCAGTGGTAGACACCTAGCAAGTGCATGAAAAGGTCAACTGTACATAGTCAGATGTCTGTGTGTTGAAACTATATTTTAGGTAACAGATGGATAAAGGGAACTAAGAGTTCCTGTTGATACTATGTTCCAGTCTTACATGACTAGGTAGTGGATTAATTGGGCTTCCCTCCAGGCCTGAGAACAAAGACCTTCCTCTAGGCTCATGTTAAAAATATGTCAGATAGGAGTGGCTATAGAGTCAGCTACTGTCCTCAGTAGCTTTCCATCTAAGTTGTCAATGCCAGGAGGTTTGTCATTATTGGATCGATAACAATTGTTCCACCTCTCCCACACTAACTTTACAAAATTCAAAACTTGCACTGCTTTTCTTTCATTATGTTTTTTTCCATCATTCTTTATATCATTGATCTTGGCTTCTTAATAAGTTTATTATTTTGATTGAGTTTGGTCACATAATTTCTCAGTTTGCAGTACGTAAGCCAGCCAGATGTGCAGCCATACTTATTAGCCACTCCTTTTGCCCCAACTCTTTCAAACATACAGTTTTTAAATTCCTCATCAATCCATGGAGCCTTAACATATCTAACAGTCAGTTTCTTAACAGGTACATGTTTATCAATAATTGGAAGAAGCAATTTCATCTGGTAAAAACAGGTCAACACATTATAGGCAACAATATAAGACAACGGGAGCACTGTGTATGTTCTCTGATGAATTGTGAGTCAATGAGATGTGAAATATCAATATACATGCTAAGAGAAGTAATTTCTCTCTCCTGTGTGGATTCTCTAATGACGTTGAAGTGATTGTTATGAGTAATATGTTTTCCCAAAATCGAACCTTCTGTAAGCCTTCTCCTCTGTGTCTCATGTTATTTCAGGCTTCCTAAATGGGCAAAAGCTTTGCATCCTGGGAGGAGTGGTAATGCATCTCCCCTGTGTGTATTATCTTGTGCTGTTTCAGGGTCCCTAACTGGTTGAAACACTTGCCACACTGGGAGCAGTGGTAAGGCTTCTCCCCTGTGTGTATTCTCTCGTGCTGTTTCAGGGCCCCTAACTGGTTAAAACACTTGACACAGCGGGAGCAGTGGTAAGGCTTCTCTCCTGTATGTATTCTTTCGTGTCTTTTCAGATCCCCTTCCCCGTTGAAACACTTGCCACACTGGAGGCAGTGGTAAGGCTTCTCCCCTGTGTGTATTCTTTCGTGTTTTTTCAGATACCCTGCCCAGGTGAAACACTTTCCACACTGGGAGCATTGGTAAGGCTTCTCCCCTGTGTGAATTTTCTCATGGGCTTTCAGGTGTCCTTTCTCGCTATACATCTTTTCACATTGCGAGCAATGGTAAGGCTTCTCCCCTGTGTGTATTCTCTCATGTCGTTTCAGCTTCCCCAAATCGTTAAAACCCTTTCCACACTGGGAGCAGTGGTAACGATTTTCCCCTGTGTGTATTACCTTGTGCTGTTTCAGGGTCCCTAACTGGTTGAAACACTTTCCACAGTGGGAGCAATGGTAAGGCTTCTCCCCTGTGTGTATTCTCTCATGTCGTTTCACCTTGCCCATATCGTTAAAACGCTTTCCACAGTGGGAGCAATGGTAAGGCTTCTCCCCTGTGTGTATTCTCTCATGTCGTTTCAGCTTCCCCAAATCGTTACAACCCTTTCCACACTGGGAGCAGTGGTAAGGCTTCTCCCCTCTGTGTATTCTCTCATGTCGTTCCAGCTTCCCCAAATCGTTAAAACGCCTTCCACACTGGGAGCAGTGGTAAGGCGTATCCCCTGTGTGTATTCTCCCGTGTCGTTTCAGCTTTCCCAAATCGTTAAAACCCTTTCCACACTGGGAGCAGTGGTAAGGCTTCTCCCCTGTGTGTATTCTCTCACGTCGTTTAAGCTCATTTAAGTGGTTACAACCCTTTCCACAGTGGGAACACTGGTGTCTTCTTGCTGGTTTGGACGTCCCTGGCTCTGGTTCCTCTGAGTCTGGTCTTTCTCCTGCCAAAGACAAGTGTGTTTTTTTAAATAGAGACCCGAATGAAACCTCCACATATAAAACGGCCTTGCTACGAGGGTAAATCCTAATCAGATCGCTCAATAACCTAAGGCCAGTTTTAACAATCTCAGTGTGATTTTAAAACAAATGTTGTCGAGTTTCCTGGTAATTACTGACAATGTTTACACTACTTATTTATTCATTCTGTTTGTCAGAACACAAAAAACTAAACAGTTCTAGGACACTCAAGACACAGACGTCACTGGATTCCAATCGAGCAGGTAGTTCTAAATATATAACTTTAATAGTTGTATGATACAGAATGCGACCTACAGTCGTGGCCAAAAGTTTTGAGAATGAAAAATATTAATTTCCACAAAGTTTGCTGCTTCAGTGTCTTTAGATATTTTTGTCAGATGTTACTATGGAATGCTGAAGTATACTTACAAGCATTTCATAAGTGCCAAAGGTTTTTATTTACAATGACATTAAGTTGATGTAGTGTCAATATTTGCAGTGTTGACCCTTCTTTTTCAAGACCTCTGCAATCCGCCCTGGCATGCTGTCAATTACCTTCTGGGCCACATCCTGACTGATGGCAGCCCATTCTTGCATAATCAATGCTTGGAGTTTGTCAGAATTTGTGGGTTTTTGTTTGTCCACCCGCCTCTTGATGATTGACCACAAGTTCTCAATAGGATTAAGGTCTGGGGAGTTTCCTGGCCATGGACCCAAAATACTGATGTTTTGTTACCCTTGCCTTATGGCAAGGTGCTCCATCATGCTGGAAAAGGCATTGTTCGTCACCGAACTGTTCCTGGATGGTTGGGAGAAGTTGCTCTTCGAGGATGTGTTGGTACCATTCTTTATTCATGGCTGTGTTCTTAGGCAACATTGTGAGTGTGTCCACACCCTTGGCTGAGAAGCAACCCCACACATGAATGGTCTCAGGATCCTTTACTGTTGGCATGACACAGGACTGATGGTTGCGCTCACCTTGTCTTCTCCGGACAAGCTTTTTTCCAGATGCCCCAAACAATCGGAAAGGGGATTCATCAGAGAAAATGACTTTACCCCAGTCCTCAGCAGGTCAATCCCTGTAACTTTTGCAGAATATCAGTCTGTCCCTGATGTTTTTCCTGGAGAGAATTGGTTTCTTTGCTGTCCTTCTTGACACCAAAAGTCTTCGCTTCACTGTGCGTGCAGATGCACTCACACCTGCCTGCTGCCATTCCTGAGCTCTGTACTGGTGGTGCCCCGATCCCGCAGCTGAATCAACTTTAGGAGATGGTCCTGGCACTTGCTGGACTTTCTTGGGTGCCCTGAAGCCTTCTTCACAACAATTGAATGGCATTTTAATGGCATCGGACCGAGGCTCTGCATCTGTCCTCGTGCTCCTAGACCTTAGTGCTGCTTTTGATACCATCGATCACCACATTCTTTTGGAGAGATTGGAAACCCAAATTGGTCTACACGGACAAGTTCTGGCCTGGTTTAGATCTTATCTGTCGGAAAGATATCGGTTTGTCTCTGTGAATGGTTTGTCCTCTGACAAATCAACTGTAAATTTCGGTGTTCCTCAAGGTTCCGTTTTGGGACCACTATTGTTTTCACTATATATTTTACCCCTTGGGGATGTTATTCATTCATTAATGTTAACTTTCACTGCTATGCGGATGACACACAGCTGTACATTTCAATGAAACATGGTGAAGCCCCAAAATTACCCTTGCTAGAAGCATGTGTTTCAGACATAAGGAAGTGGATGGCTGCAAACTTTCTACTTTTAAACTCGGACAAAACAGAGATGCTTGTTCTAGGTCCCAAGAAACAAAGAGATCTTCTGTTGAATCTGACAATTAATCTTAATGGTTGTACAGTCGTCTCAAATAAAACTGTGAAGGACCTCGGCGTTACTCTGGACCCCGATCTCTCTTTTGAAGAACATATCAAGACCATTTCAAGGACAGCTTTTTTCCATCTACGTAACATTGCAAAAATCTGAAACTTTCTGTCCAAAAATGATGCAGAAAAATTAATCCCTGCTTTTGTCTCTTCTAGGTTAGACTACTGCAATGCTCTACTTTCCGGCTACCCGGATAAAGCACTAAATAAACTTCAGTTGGTGCTAAATACGGCTGCTAGAACCAAAAAATTTGATCATATTACTCCAGTGCTAGCCTCTCTACACTGGCTTCCTGTCAAAGCAAGGGCTGATTTCAAGGTTTTACTGCTAACCTACAAAGCATTACATGGGCTTGCTCCTACCTATCTCTCTGATTTGGTCCTGCCGTACATACCTACACGTACGCTACAGTCACAAGACGCAGGCCTCCTAATTGTCCCTAGAATTTCTAAGCAAACAGCTGGAGGCAGGGCTTTTTCCTATAGAGCTCCATTTTTATGGAACGGTCTGCCTACCCATGTCAGAGACGCAAACTCGGTCTCAACCTTTAAGTCTTTACTGAAGACTCATCTCTTCAGTGGGTCGTATGATTGAGTGTAGTCTGGCCCAGGAGTGGGAAGGTGAACGGAAAGGCTCTGGAGCAACGAACCGCCCTTGCTGTCTCTGCCTGGCCGGTTCCCCTCTTTCCACTGGGATTCTCTGCCTCTAACCCTATTACAGGGGCTGAGTCACTGGCTTACTGGGGCTCTCTCATGCCGTCCCTGGAAGGGGTGCGTCACCTGAGTGGGTTGATTCACTGATGTGGTCATCCTGTCTGGGTTGGCGCCCCCCCCTTGGGTTGTGCCATGGCGGAGATCTTTGTGTGCTATACTCAGCCTTGTCTCAGGATGGAAAGTTGGTGGTTGAAGATATCCCTCTAGTGGTGTGGGGGCTGTGCTTTGGCAAAGTGGGTGGGGTTATATCCTTCCTGTTTGGCCCTGTCCGGGGGTGTCCTCGGATGTGGCCACAGTGTCTCCTGACCCCTCCTGTCTCAGCCTCCAGTATTTATGCTGCAGTAGTTTGTGTCGGGGGGCTAGGGTCAGTTTGTTATATCTGGAGTACCTCTCCTGTCCTATTCGGTGTCCAGTGTGAATCTAAGTGTGCGTTCTCTAATTCTCTCTTTCTCTCTCTCTCTCGGAGGACCTGAGCCCTAGGACCATGCCCCAGGACTACCTGACATGATGACTCCTTGCTGTCCCCAGTCCACCTGACCGTGCTGCTGCTCCAGTTTCAACTGTTCTGCCTTATTAATATACGACCATGCTGGTCATTTATGAACATTTGAACATCTTGGCCATGTTGTGTTCTAATCTCCACCCCACATAGCCTGGTTCCTCTCTAGGTTTCTTCCTAGGTTTTGGCCTTTCTAGGGAGTTTTTCCTAGCCACCGTGCTTCTACACCTGCATTGCTTGCTGTTTGGGGTTTAAAGCTGGGTTTCTGTACAGCACTTTGAGATATCAGCTGATGTACAAAGGGCTATATAAATAAATTTGATTTGAACCGCTCTCCTTGAAGTTCTTGATGATCCAATAAATGGTTGATTTTGGTGGAATCTTACTGGCAGCTATATCCTTGCCTGTGAAGCCCTTTTTGTGCAAAGCAATGATGACGGCACCTGTTTCCTTGCAGGTAACCGTGGGTGACATATGAAGAGCAATGATTCCAAGCACCACCCTCCTTTTGAAGCTTCCAGTTTTGGGGGGGGGATTCAGTTCATTTGCATGGAAAATAGGGACATTGTAATTGATTGCAATTCATCTGAACACTCTTCATAACATTCTGGAGTATATGCAAAAAGCCATCATACAAACTGAGGCAGCAGATTTGGTGAAAATTAACATGTGTCATTCTCAAAACTTTTGGCCACGACTGTACACACTTCCTTAAACATAAAATAAGTAAATAAGTCATTTTAAGTGGAAGTCCAAAACTTGTTTTTATGTTGAAGACACAAAGCACATCAGTAAAATCTCCCCGTTGTTGAAAGGGTTCAACACCTGCTGTTTAAATGGACCAATTTCTTATTTAGACGTTCACAGATTTTCAACATTTTGACTATCGCTGATGTCATATTTTGGTCAAAGTAAAAAATAAAGTGAAATATTTGGAAAGATGTTCCTAAAACTGATAATAACTACAATAAACAAATTATAAATGCAACATGTAAAGTGTTGGATGTTTAATGAGCTGGAAAAAAATGATTGCCGAATTTTTTATATCCCTGTTAGTTAACATTTATTCTCTGCCAAGATAATCCATCAACCTGACAGGTGTGGCATATCAAGAAGCTGATTGAACAGCTGGGTTATTACACAGGTGCACCTTGTGCCGGGGAAAATAAAAGGCCACTCTAAAATATGCAGTTTTGTCACACAACACAATGCCACAGATGTCTCAAGTTTTGAGGGAGCGTGCAATTGGCATGCTGACTGCAGGAATATCCACTAGAGTGGTTACCAGATAATTGAATGTTCAATTCTCTACCAGAAGCCTTGCAACGTCATTTTAGAGAATTTGGCAGTACATCCAACTGGCCTCACAACCACAGACCACATATAACGACGCCAGCCCAGGATCCCCACAGCATCTGAGACCAGCCACCCGAGTTGTATTTCTATTTGTAATGAAGCCCTTTTGTGGGGAAAAACTCATTCTGATTGGCTGGGCTTGGCTCCGCAATGGGTGGGCTTATGCCCTCCAGGGCCCACCAATGGCTGCACCCCTCAGTCATGTAAAGTCCATAGATTAGGGCCTAATTTTTTTATTTACAATGACTGACTTATATGAACTGTAAATCGTTGAAATGGTTGTTTATATTTTGGTTCAGTATACACACAGACACAGTGCATTCGTTAAGTATTCAGACCCCTTCGCCTTTTCCAAATTTTGTTTCATTTCAGCATTATTCTAAAATTGATTAAATTGTTTCCCCCCTCGCCAATCTAATCTCAGAAAAAAAAAGAAATGTCCTCTTACAGTCAAATGCGTTTATTTTCAGCAAACTTAAGATGTGTAAATATTTGTTGGAACATAAGATTCAACAGCATACAATAAACTGAACAAGTTCCACAGACATGTGACTAACTGAAATGGAATAATGTGTCCCTGAACAAAGGTGGAGTGTCAAAATCAAAAGTAACAGTCAGTATCTGGGGAGCTGGAAACAGCAGAAGGGTAGCCTAGTGGTTAGAGAGTTGGACTAGTAACCGAAAGGTTGCAAGTTCATATCCCCGAGCTGACAAGGTACAAATCTGTCGTTCAGTTAACCCACTGGCCGTCATTGAAAATAAGAATTTGTTCTTAACTGACTTGCCTAGTTAAATAAAGGTAAAATAAAAATAAATACAAAATCTGGTGTGGCCACCAGCTGCATTAAGTACCTACAAGCCCTCAGTCCAGCCTCTCTCAGCCTATTGCGGACAGTCTGTGCACTGATGGAGGGATAGTGCGTTCCTGGTGTAACTTGGGCAGTTGTTGTTGGCATCCTGTACCTGTTCCGCAGGTGTGATGGTCGGATGTCCCGATCCTGTGCAGGTGTTGTTACACGTGGTCTGCCACTGCGAGGACGATAAGCTGTCCGTCCTGTCTCACTGTAGCACGGTCTTAGGCGTCTCACAGTACAGACATTGCAATTTATTTCCCTGGCCACATCTTTCTTTTGGTGTTTCCAGATTCAGTAGAAAGACCTCTTTAGTGTCCTAAGTTTTCATAACTGTAACCTTAATTGCCTACCGTCTGCAAGCTGTTGGTGTCTTAACGACCGTTCCACAGGTGCATGTTCATTAATCGTTTATGGTTCATTGAAGCATGGGAAACAGTGTTTAAACCATTTACAATAAAGATCTGTGACGTAATTTGGATTTTTTACCAATAATCTTTGAAAGACAAGGTCCTGAAAAGATCCGTATATTTTTTTGCTGAGTTTAGTTTGTATATGTTTTATGAGTTGAAAGGTGTTTTTTTCTCAGACATAAACAAACAACTCCAGGTGAAAGACAAAGGCCATAGCTGTAATAAAATAACAAATTAACTGGCAAAGCAGCAGAGTGAGGCCCGCACCCAGCAACGTCACGAGTCACGTTTTGCAGTTGTTTCAAAACAGCACTACAGGGAGAGAGAGGGGGAGAGGGAAAAAATCCACAGGACTTCTCCTTTAAAGCATCAGACTCCATAGTAATTCATCATTAGATGCTACAGTTCTCCTTTAAGACTGGAAGCACTACTCTATCTATTCAACTAACTTTAATAACTAGGGTTAATACCTGCCTGGCACCCCAACAAAACTTTATCTATACCCCCCTCTAACAATACCGCTACAGAATTAGCATAGTAGGCCATGTAATTTAAGGCAATCTGAAATATTTAGGACTAACTTATTCCTTGCCACCCATTCTGAAACTCACTGCAGCTCTTTGTAAGTGTTGCTGCCATTTCAGTTTCCGTGGTAGCTGACGTGTACAGTGTTGAGTCATCCGCATACAGACACACTGGCTTTACTCAAATGTCGTTGGCATGTCATTGGTAAAGATTGAAAAAGGTAGGTGCCAAACAGCTGCCCTGGGGAATTCCTTATTCTCCCTCGATTTTGTTGTACAGGCTTCCATTAAAGAACACTCTCTGTGTTCTGTTAGACAGGTAGCTCTGGGCGGCAGGTAGCCTAGTGGTTAAAGCGGTAGGCCAGTAACCAAAAGGTTGCTGGATCTTATCCCCGAGATGACAAGGTAAAACTCTGTCGTTCTGCCCCTGAACAAGGCAGTCCTAGGCCGGCATTGAAAATAAGAATTTGTTCTTAAAGGTTAGCTTTTTTTGGAACTCTTTATCCACAATATAGCAGGGGGTGTAAAGACATACGTTTTTTCAGCAGCAGAATATGATCGATAATGTCAAAAGCCGCACTGAAGTCTAACAAAACAGCACAAACAATATTTTTATCATCATCAATTTCTCTCAGCCAATCAGTCATTTTTAAGTGCTGTGTTTATTGAATGTCCTTCCCTATAAGCCTGATCACAGCTTTCCTCAGTATTAGTTAATTAATTAACAGTGTCTAGAGTTTAGTTTGCCTGTTCAACAGTCTTGTAAGGATAGGGGGGTTGACTGGGACAGCCAATGTAATATCCATAATGTTTCAAGGATAAGTTTTTGTAAAACAAGCACCTTACATTGGATCATCTTGAAATGTTCTCTCTAAAGCTGACTTTCATCAAGGTTTTATATGGTCTATTGGTTTCTCTCTTTTCATTAGCAGAATCCTTTTTCAGTGTTACATCCATATACACCAGTCTATCTTCCTGTCAACTAACATAACTCCACTGGTTGTCCTGGTAACAGATACCAGTGGGCAGATCTATTGTATTTGTTCAAACTAAACTACAGCACTTACTTTGATGTGTCAAATCTGATCCTTTCATCTCTTCTCCTCCTCTCACAGTTCCACTCAGCCCCGTTGTTTTCCTGAAGTCCACCAGCAGCACAGACAACCTCTTCATACCCAGCAGTAGGGTGCGACCGGGAGAGGCACGACACATGGACTCCGGGAGGGAGGAAGGGCTAGCATTGTCCTGGTAACCATAAAGAGGGGACACAAACGCACATCATTATGGATGCTGATGTCACTGTTGTCATAAAGTGCTCTACAGAAACCCAGCCCAAGCCGATAAAGCAAGCTGTATGCTAGACCAGACCAAGCTGTACCATCTGGTGCTCTGATCTGGAGAGACTCTTCTCTGCCTCTTCAGCATCAGGATGTTGTTGAGGCTCCGCAGAGGATCCACCATAGTCATGTCTCTCTCCTGTGTGAATGAGAACATCAAACAGATGGTAAACTTATGATCTTCTATTGCAATCACAGTCTTACAAGGGGCATGAATATGACTAAAAAGAGCCTAAAATGGCCACTTTCATCTTGATTTCTTAAAAAAATATTTGTGTTGCAAATGTAAAATGGTTGTTCCACAAAATGGGTGCCTTTTTATATTTTAAGTAGAACATACGCACCAATATTGAATTTTAAAAGACTGTTATACTAGATGAGGGGAACTTTAATGTCGACCACATGGAGAATTCAAAACATCTAATTAAAAAGTCCCAAAAGTATATGAACCAATGGCAGATCGACCATTTAACAATTCCTACAGTAAGAATGCCCATTAAAAACCCCACATTAGTTCAACAACTGCATAGTTTGTGTCCGTTTTCAAGACAGTACTCACTGGTGTCAATCGGCACTTCTGTCTCCTCCTTTTTCACTCTCAAAACGTCTTCCTCCTTCACGTTTATTAAGATAGCATCCTCTTCCTCTCTAAAACGTTCGTTCTCTTCTTTCACAATAACAGCCTCCTCTTCCTCCTTTTTCACTCTCAAATATTCTTTCTCCGTAAAGCAGACCTCCTCTTCATTAGCAAGGGAGGAGTAGTTCAGTGAGCTCATGGTCAGGGACGTTAGCTAGCTAGCATTAGCGACTAGCCTAGTGCTAACCTCAGTATCAATCTTTAACAAGTTTGCAAATTGAACAAGCACATGAGGTTAAAGTTCACCAGTAGATACGTCAACCGAAATTTGTCTAAAACTCTGAGATTAGCTCATGTACAATAACATGGTCCAAAGAATCAATATTTTAGTTTTATTGTCAAGCAGGCTACCGAGGTGGTTGAAAGAGTTGGCGCCTTGTTGTTCCTGAAGAAGCGTCCCGTCCAGTCCATTATACGTCACGCAAGAAGCATCACCTGAAAGACGCCCATCGCCATCTGCTGGCTGGAGTGGTAACGCAGTTTGAAAACAATAGGTACTACACTTTTTGTGTTGGAAAGAACGTCATAATAATTTAACAATAAACTGATATATTTTCTCTTACGTCTTACAAATAATACGTTCCTGTACACTGACGTAGAAGCTTAATATGAATATGTGGATGATGAATAAATACTTCTACTAATAGGTAGTGTGTTAAAACACATTTGTGTTACATTTCTCACATTTTTCACATTTCAAATATCTCCAATCCAAAGTTAAATCTAGAATTGGCTTCCTATTTCGCAACAAAGCATCCTTCACTCATGCTGCCAAACATACCCTTGTAAAACTGACCATCCTACCAATCCTCGACTTTGGTGATGTCATTTACAAAATAGCCTCCAATACCCTACTCAACAAATTGGATGCAGTCTATCACAGAGCAATCCGTTTTGTCACCAAAGCCCCATATACTACCCACCATTGCGACCTGTACGCTCTCGTTGGCTGGCCCTCGCTTCATACTCGTCGCCAAACCCACTGGCTCCATGTCATCTACAAGACCCTGCTAGGTAAAGTCCCCCCTTATCTCAGCCTGCTGGTCACCATAGCATCTCCCACCTGTAGCACACGCTCCAGCAGGTATATCTCTCTAGTCACCCCCAAAACCAATTATTTCTTTGGCCGCCTCTCCTTCCAGTTCTCTGCTGCCAATGACTGGAACGAACTACAAAAAGCACTGAAACTGGAAACACATCTCCCTCACTAGCTTTAAGCACCAACTGTCAGAGCAGCTCACAGATTACTGCACCTGTACATAGCCCACCTATATTTTAGCCCAAACAACTACCTCTTTCCCTACTGTATTTAATTAATTTATTTATTTTGCTCCTTTGCACCCCATTATTTTTATTTATACTTTGCACATTCTTCCATTGCAAATCTACCATTCCAGTGTTTTACTTGCTATATTGTATTTACTTTGCCACCATGGCTTTTTTTTTGCCTTTACCTCCCTTATCTCACCTCATTTGCTCACATCGTATATAGACTTGTTTATACTGTATTATTGACTGTATGTTTATTTTACTCCATGTGTAACTCTGTGTCGTTGTATGTGTCGAACTGCTTTGCTTTATCTTGGCCAGGTCGCAATTGTAAATGAGAACTTGTTCTCAACTTGCCTACCTGGTTAAATAAAGGTGTTCTCAACTTGCCTACCTGGTTAAATAAAGGTGTTCTCAACTAGCCTACCTGGTTAAATAAAGGTGTTCTCAACTAGCCTACCTGGTTAAATAAAGGTGTTCTCAACTAGCCTACCTGGTTAAATAAAGGTGTTCTCAACTAGCCTACCTGGTTAAATAAAGGTGTTCTCAACTAGCCTACCTGGTTAAATAAAGGTGTTCTCAACTAGCCTACCTGGTTAAATAAAGGTGTTCTCAACTAGCCTACCTGGTTAAATAAAGGTGTTCTCAACTTGCCTACCTGGTTAAATAAATAAATAAAAAGACATACACCATCAGAGTGGGCCTCCAACTTAAATGTAAACAATGGAGCAAATGCATCACATGTGAACATCAATTGATTATCAGAGGAGTGTATTATGACATCAGATAGAACTACTCAGACATTCCAAATATCACTTGATTATCGGAGGTGTGTATTATGACATCATATAGAACTACTCAGACATTCCAAATCAGGCTTCATCCATATCATGAAGGTGGATATTGATCCAACCATTTCCAAAGTCATGACAGGGCTGATGGAAACAGGATATGCCTGTACACTTTTCTAAATGCCGACAGACGATTTGTTACTTCGTTTGACATGGTGGGGTCGTTTTGTGTCAGTAAAAATGTATAAACGAGAAGTGGCGGTATTAATCCTTTATGCGCAAATATTGATTTAATAACGATAATATCTTAGTTAACTTGGAGTCACGCGATGATATATTGTGTGGTTCTCCCACTACGACTTGGGAAACCATGCAGTTTATTAGGCTACAGATTAAATAAATGATGAACTTCACAGGGTGGTGAAAGTGCATGTGCTGAGCTTGATGCTCCTTTCCAATACATTTTGAGGGTCTTATTCTGGTGACATGATTGATGCTTGGTTGCCATTTGACAAATAAAATATTATCACTCTTATCCATAATAATCTCATCATGTAGGTAACCTACCAGCACTGTATCTGTGAGCTGCTGGCTACAGTGTACAACTCAACGGTTTTTCAAAACCATCAGTAGAGTTGAAAATGCGATGGAAACCCATTTTGGAAACCCATTTAACTTGCATTTTTCATTCAGTACATGGGAATTCAACAGGAAAACATTTTTTCCGTGCACTACGTCATCACGCAAAGACTTTTATCCGCAATAAACCTGTTTGATGCAAACATTTCCAGTGGGAAAATGTATATATATATATATATATATATTGTTTTATGCAGATTTGAGAATATTCACATGAAAATCTGTAGCAAATTACATGGAGATTTAGCTACTAAGGTGGATATTGATCCAAAAACCTGCCGCTTATTCAAACCAGCCCACTTGGCAAAGACCTCAGTTCAACATTCAGTTTCTCGTTACATTTCTTTGAAACGGATTTTGGTTGCCAGTTGTGTGAAAATTAATAAAAATACCTTATATAAATCCAATCCGTTTTCCACATTGAATAAACATCATCACATGGATTTGTTTTGTTGAAATCAAATCAAATCAAATGTTATTGGTCAAATACACATGGTTAGCAGATGTTATTGGTCACATACACATGGTTGTCAGATGTTATTGGTCACATACACATGGTTAGCAGATGGTATTGGTCACATACACATGGTTAGCAGATGTTATTGGTCACATACACATGGTTAGCAGGTGGTATTGGTCACATACACATGGTTAGCAGATGGTATTGGTCACATACACATGGTTAGCAGATGTTATTGGTCACATACACATGGTTAGCAGATGGTATTGGTCACATACACATGGTTAGCAGATGGTATTGGTCACATACACATGGTTAGCAGATGGTATTGGTCACATACACATGGTTAGCAGATGTTATTGGTCACATACACATGGTTAGCAGATGGTATTGGTCACATACACATGGTTAGCAGATGTTATTGGTCACATACACATGGTTAGCAGATGTTATTGGTCACATACACATGGTTAGCAGATGTTATTGGTCACATACACATGGTTAGCAGATGTTATTGGTCACATACACATGGTTAGCAGATGTTATTGGTCACATACACATGGTTAGCAGATGTTATTGGTGACATACACATGGTTAGCAGGTGTTATTGGTCACATACACATGGTTAGCAGATGTTATTGGTCACATACACATGGTTAGCAGATGTTATTGGTCACATACACATGGTTAGCAGATGTTATTGGTCACATACACATGGTTAGCAGATGTTATTGGTCACATACACATGGTTAGCAGATGTTATTGGTCACATACACATGGTTAGCAGATGTTATTGGTCACATACACATGGTTAGCAGATGTTATTGGTCACATACACATGGTTAGCAGATGTTATTGGTCACATACACATGGTTAGCAGATGTTATTGGTCACATACACATGGTTAGCAGATGTTATTGGTCACATACACATGGTTAGCAGATGTTATTGTGAGTGTAGTGAAATGCTTATGCTTCTAGATCCGACAGTACAGCAGTATCAAACAGATAATATCTAACAAATTCCACAACTAAACCTAATACACATAATCCAGTAAAGGAATGGGAAATATAGAAGTAGAAAACATGGATGAGCAGAAACACAGCAGCTAAGATGCAATATATAGTGAAGAATAGATAGTGAAGGATACAGTATTTACAGTTGAAGCTAAAGATTACATACACTTAGGTTGGAGCCATTAAAACTCATTTTTCGACCACTCTACAAATGTCTTGTTAACAAACTATAGTTTTGGCAAGTCGGTTAGGACATCTGTGTTAATGACACAATTAATTTTTCCAACAATTGTTTACAGACAGATTATTACACAATCCCAGTGGGTCAGAAGTTTACATACACTAAATTGACTGTGCCTTTAAACAGCCTTGGAAAATTCCAGAAAATTATGTCTATAGCTTCTGATAGGCTAATTGACATCATTTTAGTCAATTGGAAGAGCACCTGTGTATGTATTTCAAGACCTACCTTGAAACTCAGTGCCTCTTTACTTGACATCATGGGAAAATAAATAAAAATCTGCCAAGATCTCAGAAAAAAATGGTAGACCTCCACAAGTCTGGTTCATCCTTGGGAGCGATTTCCAAATGCCTGTAGGCATCCTCTGGTCTGATGAAACAAAAATAGAACTGTTTGGCCATAATGACCATCGTTATGATCGGAGGAAAAAGGGGGATGCTTGCAAGCCGAAGAACACCATCCCAACCGTGAAGCACACAGGTGGCAACATCACGTTGTGGGGGTTCTTCACTGCAGGAAGGACTGGGGCACTTCACAAAATAGATGGCATTATTGGTGAAAATGATGTGAATATATTGAAGCAACATCTCAAGACATCAGTCAGGAAGTTAAAGCTTGGTCGTAAATGGGTCTTTCAAATGGACAATGATGCCAAGCATACTTCCAAAGTTGTGGCAAAATGGCTTAAGGACAACAAAGTCAAGGTATTGGAGTGGGCATAACAACGCCCTGACCTTAATGCTATAGAAAACAGAGCATTTTTACCCTTTTAAAAATAGTTATAGGGGGAGGTCCAGAGGATGTCTGTCTTTGAAAGGGTCATTGTAATATTTAAGATGTCCCCTTTACTGATTACCTAAACCTACAAGTCAAGGGGTCTGAATACTTTCCAAAGAAACTGTAAGTGATTGAGGAGAGAGCATAATTGCTATATTCTAATTACAATCATTGACCCATAAGGGACCACATGACCAAAGCAATGCGTGACCCATGCAGAATTAAAACCATATTCATCTTAATGAGAAATATAATCGAATAAACAAATGTTTGCATAACCAAAGACATGAAAACGGGTGGGAACATTGTATTTAGCTAGGATTTCATAAGGCCAGGAATGTCATTGAGAATAACAATAGACAATAGTTAATGTTGCTAGTTTAGCGATGAAGATAGTGAAGGTTCATCAATGTTAAGCATGTTTTTTAATTTGACGTGGAAACAATGTTTATTCAACCAGTGGGAGGCTTGTAAAAGGCCACAGGAAAGTGGAATGAGGAACTCTTCATTGAGACAATCATGAAACAGCAATCTGTGGGTGAGTTGTAGTGGATATTATAATATAAGGATCTGCTGGAGTCCATGTCAAACCAAGATTCTTTATTTGAGCTCAGAGAGAACAACAGAGTTTGGTATTTGGTATTTTACTAGGATCCCCATTAGCTGTTGCAAAAGCAGCAGCTACCCCTCCTGCGGTCAACACAAAACATGACACATAATTGTCATGTCTCTCGTCGGAAGGCATGGACCAAAGCACAGCGTGGTAAGTGTTCATGATTTTTATTTAATCAAAAAACATTCAAACAAAATAACAAAGAGAAGAACGAACAGTTCTGTAAGGCAAATCAACTATACATAAAACAACTACCCAAAAATCACAGGTGGAAAAAGGCTGCCTAAGTATGATTCCCAATTAGAGACAACGATAGACAGCTGCCTCCGATTGTGAACCACACTCCGCCAAAAACAAAGAAATAGAAAACATAGAAATAAAGAAACTGGAATTCCCACCCGAGTCACCCCCTGGCCTAACCAAAATAGAGAATAAAAGACCTCTCTATGGTGTGACAATAATACAGAACATCAATAGACAAGAACAGATCAAGGACAGAACTACATACATTTTGTAAAAGGTACACGTAGCCTACATATCAATGCATACACACAAACTACCTGGGTCAAATAGGGGAGAGGGGTTGCTTTATCTGTTTTTTGAAACCAGGTTTGCTGTTTATTTGAGCAATATGAGATGGAAGGAAGTTCCATGCAATAAGGGCCCTATATAATACTGTACGCTTTCTTGAATTTGTTCTGGAATCTTGTGAACTGTGAAAAGACCCCCAGTGGCATGTCTGATGGGATAAGTGTGTGTGTCAGAGATGTGTGTAATTTGACTTGTAAGAACTTTGATGATATCTGTACATTACAGGAACACCTGTGATGACAAAAGTACAATGATTCATGTTTTGCTTTAGCTTGAGATAAAGAATCAGTGGTAGACACCTGGCAAGTGCATGAAAAGGTCAACTGTACAAAGTCAGATGTCTGTGTGTTGAAACTATATTTTAGGTAACAGATGGATAAAGGGAACTAAGAGTTCCTGTTGATACTATGTTCCAGTCTTACTTCCAGTCTTACATGACTAGGTAGTGGATTAATTTGGCTTCCCTCCAGGCCTGAGAACAAAAACTTTCCTCTAGGCTCATGTTAAAAATATGTCAGATAGGAGTGGCTATAGAGTCAGCTACTGTCCTCAGTAGCTTTCCATCTAAGTTGTCAATGCCAGGAGGTTTGTCATTATTGATCGATAACAATTTTTCCACCTCTCCCACAGTAACTTTACAAAATTCAAAACTTGCACTGCTTTTCTTTCATGATGTTTTTTTCCATCATTCTTTATATCATTGATCTTGGCTTCATATTAAAGTTTATTATTTTTGTTGAGTTTGGTCACATAATTTCTCAATTTGCAGTATGTAAGCCAGCCAGATGTGCAGCCAGACTTATTAGCCACTCCTTTGGCCCCAACTCTTTCAAACATACAGTTTTTAAATTCCTCATCAATCCATGGAGCCTTAACATATTTAACAGTCAGTTTCTTAATAGGTACATGTTTATCAATAATTGGAAGAAGCAATTTCATATGGTAAAAACAGGTCAACACATTATAGGCAACAATATAAGACAATGGGAGCACTGTGTATGTTCTCTGATGAGTTGTGAGTCAATGAGATGTGAAATATCAATATACATGCTAAGAGAAGTAATTTCTCTCTTCTGTGTGGATTCTCTGATGACGTTTAAGTGATTGTTATGAGTAATATGTTTTCCCAAAATCTGAGCTTTTATCCTCTGTGTCATGTTCTTTCAGGCTTCCTAAATTGGCAAAAGCTTTGCACCCTGGGAGCAGTGGTAAGGCTTCTCCCCTGTGTGAATTTTCTCGTGAGCTTTCAGGTGTCCTTTCCGGTTAAACATCTTTCCACATTGTGAGCAGTGGTAAGGCTTCTCCCCTGTGTGAATTTTCCCGTGAGCCTTCAGGTGTCCTTTGTGGTTAAACATATTTCCACATTGTGAGCAGTGGTAAGGCTTCTCCCCTGTGTGAATTTTCTCGTGAGCTTTCAGGTGTCCTTTCTGGTTAAACATCTTTCCACATTGTGAGCAGTGGTAAGGCTTCTCCCCTGTGTGAATTCTCTCATGCTGTTTCAGATCCCCTGACTGGTTGAAACTCTTTCCACACTTGGAGCAATGGTAAGGCTTCTCCCCTGTGTGTATTCTCTCATGTTTTTTTCAGATCCCCTGACCAGTTGAAACTCTTCCCGCACTGGGAGCAGTGGTACGGCTTCTCCCCTGTGTGAATTCTCTCATGCTGTTTCAGCTCCCATAACTGGTAGAAACACTTCCCACACTGGGAGCAGTGGTACGGCTTGTCCCCTGTGTGTATTCTCTCATGTTTTTTCAGATCCCCTGACCGGTTGAAACTCTTCCCACACTGGGAGCAGTGGTAAGGCTTGTACCCTGTGTGTATTCTCTCATGTTTTTTCAGATCCCCTGACCCATTGAAACTATTTCCACACTGGAAGCACTGGTGTCGTCTTGCTGGTTTGGACGTCCCTGGCTCTGGTTCCTCTGAGTCTGGTCTTTCTCCTACCAAAGACAGTGTTTTTGGTAGAGACCCGAATGAAATCTCCACATGATAAAACAACAGTGCTATGAGAGTAAATCCTAATCGGATCTCTCAACCTGAGGCCAAACAAATGTAGAGCTTCCTGTTTTACAAGTCAGAACACAAAAAACTAAACAGTTCTAGCACACTGAAGACACAGACTTTGCTAGATTCCAATTGAGCAGGTGGTTCTAAATATATAACTTTCATAGCTGTATGATACAGAATGCGACCTACACACTTCCTTAAACATAAAATAACTAAAGAAGTAATTTTGTGTAATAGTTATTACATCAAAGACACAAAGCACATCAGTAACATCTCCCCGTTGTCGAAAGGGATCGACACCTGCTGTTTAAATGGACCAATTTCTTATTTAGACGTTCACGGGTTTTCAACATTTTGACTATCGCTGATGTCATATTTTGGGTAAAGTAAAAAATTTGGTGAAATATTTGGAAAGATGTTCCTAAAACTGATAGTAACTACAATAAACAAATTATAAACGCAACATGTAAAGTGTTGATGTTTCATGAGCTGAAAAAAAAGAATTTTTTACATCCCTGTTAACATTTATTCTCTGCCAAGATAATCCATCCTACTGACAGGTGTGGCATATCAAGAAGCTGATTGAACAGCTTGATTATTACACAGGCGAACCTTGTGCTGGGGAGAATAAAAGGCCACACTAAAATTTGCAGTTGTCACACAACACAATGCCACAGATGTCTCAAGTTTTGAGGGAGCGTGCAATTGGCATGCTGACTTTAGGAATATCCACTAGAGCTGTTACCAGATAATTGAATGTTCAATTCTCTACCAGAAGCCGTCTCCAATGTCGTTTTAGAGAATTTGGCAGTATATCCAAATGGCCTCACAACCACAGACCACATATAATGACGCCAGACCAGGATAGAAAACACTGAAGTTTCTAAAACTGTTTGAATGATGTCTATGAGTATAACAGAACTCATATGGCAGGCAAAACCATGAGAAGAAAATCCAAACAGAAAGTGAGAAATCGAATTTCAAAACACTGCCTATTTAAATCCCTGGTAGTTATGGATGTGCTTGCACTTCCTAGGGCTTCCACTAGATGTCACCGTCTTTAGAACCTGTTTTGAGGATTCTACTATAAAGGAGGGGCTCATAGGAGCTATTTGAGTGAGTGGTCTGGCAGAGAGCCTGGGTCTCATGACGCGCGCTCCCTAGAGAGTTAGCTCCCGTTCCAATGCTTTTCTTCAGACAATGAAATTCTCCGGTTGGAACCTTATTGATGATATGTTAAAAACATCCTAAAGATTGATTGCAGACATGTTTTGCAGACTTGTTTCTATGACCTGCAACGGAACTTTGAGTTTTTGTCATGGAGGAAATGGTCGCGCCTCATGAAGATGGATTACTGGGCTGAACACGCTAACATCAAGTGGCTAAATGATGGGCTTTATGGAACTTTATGGAACAAATCAGTCATTTATTGTCGAACTGGGATTCCTAGGAGTGCCTTCTGATGAAGATCAAAGGTAAGTGAATATTTAGTGTTTTTTCGAACTAATGTTGACTCCAAGATGGCAGAGTTGTCTTTGGCTTTTATGCTTTTTCCGTAAAGTTTTTTTGAAATCTGACACAGCGGATGCATAGAGGATAAGTCCATCTTTAATTCTGTGAATAACACTTGCATCTTTTATCAATGTTTATTATGAGTATTTCTGGGAAATTCACCAGATGTTTTGGAATCAAAACATTTCTGCACGTAACGCGCCAATGTAAACTGAGATTTTTGGATATAAATATGCACATTATCGAACAAAACATACATGTATTGTGTAACATGATATCCTATGAGTGTCATCTAATGAAGATCCTCAAAGGTTAGTGATTCATTTTATCTATATTTCTGCTTTTTGTGACTGCTATCTTTGGCTGGAAACATGGCTGTGTTTTTAGGACTTGGCTATGAGCTAACATAATCACATGTTGTGCTTTCGCTGTAAATCATTTTTTAAATCGGACACGGTGGGTAGATTAACAAGATGTTTATCTTTCTTTTGCTGTATTGGACATATTACATAAGTTTAAAAAAAAATTTGAATTTCGCTCGCTGCCTTTTCAGCGGAATGTTCTCGTGGGATTCCGCTAGCGGAACACCTTTCCCATCAGGTTAACGACCGTTCCACAGGTGCATGTTCATTAATTGTTCATGGTTCATTGAACAAGCATGGGAAACAGTGTTTAAACCCTTTACAATGAAAGACAAGGTCCTGAAAAAGATCCGTAAATATTTTTGCTGAGTTTATTTTGTATATGTTTTATGGGTTGAAAAGTGTTTTTTCTCAGACATACAGTGCCTTGCGAAAGTATTCGGCCCCCTTGAACTTTGCGACCTTTTGCCACATTTCAGGCTTCAAACAAAGATATAAAACTGTATTTTTTTGTGAAGAATCAACAACAAGTGGGACACAATCATGAAGTGGAACGACATTTATTGGATATTTCAAACTTTTTTAACAAATCAAAAACTGAAAAAATGGGCGTGCAAAATTATGAAAGACAAAGGCCATAGCTGTAATAAAATAACAAATTAACTGGCAAAGCAGCAGAGCGAGGCCCGTATCCAGCAACGTCACGAGTCACGTTTTTGCAGCTGTTTCAGTACAACACTACAGGGAGAGAGAGGGAAAAAAATCCAGTGGACTAGTTTTAATGTATGGAATCACTTAGGAGTTTCTGGATTTTGGGTAAACTTCTCCTTTAAAGCATCAGACACCATAGTAATTCATCATTAGATGCTACAGTCCTCCTTTAATTGGGATAGGGGGCAGCATTTTCACTTTTGGATGAAAAGCGTGCCCAGAGTAAACTGCCTCCTAATCAGTCCCAGGTGCTAATTTGTGCATATTATTAGTAGTACTGGATAGAAAACACTCTAAAGTTGCTAAAACTGTTTGAATGATGTCCGTGAGTATAACAGAACTCATATGGCAGGCAAAAACCTGAGAAAAAATCCAAACTGGAAGTGGGATATCTGAGGTTTGTAGTTTTTCAACTCAGCCCCTATTGAAGATACAGTGGGATATTGGTTATGTTGCACTTCCTAATGCTTCCACTAGATGTCAACAGTCTTTAGAACGTTGTTTGACGCTTCTACTGTGAGGGGGGGCTGAATGAGAGGGGAATGAGTCAGAGGTCTGGCAAAGTGCCTTGGTCTCGTGAATATTTATAATGCTATTTCTGACTAATGTTGACTGCGCAACATGGTGGATATTTCTTTGGCTGGTTTGGGCTCTGAGCTCCGTACTCAGATTATTGCATGGTATGCTTTTTCCGCAAAGTTTTTTTGAAATCTGACACAGCGGTTGCATTAAGGAGAAGTTTATCTAAAGTTCCATGCATAACACTTGTATTTTCATCAACATTTATAATGAGTATTTCTGTAAATTGATGTGGCTCTCTGCAAAATCACTCCATGTTTTGGAACTACTGAACATAACACGCCAATGTAAAATGAGATTTTTGGATATTAATATGCACTTTATCGAACAAAACACACATGTATTGTGTAACATGAAGTCCTGTGAGTGTCATCTGATGAAGATCATCAAAGGTTAGTGATACATTTTTATCTCTTTGTGCTTATTGTGACTCCTCTTTGGCTGGAAAATTGGCTGGGTTTTTCTGTGACTTGGTGGTGACCTAACATAATCATTTGTGGAGCTTTCGCTGCGAAGCATTTTTGAAATCAGACACTGTGGCTGGATTAACGAAACTTTATCTTTAAAATGGTGCTTAATGCTTGAATGTTTGAGAAATTTGATTTATGAGATTTCTGTTGATTTGTATTTGGCACCCTGCAATTTTATTGGCTGTTGGCGGCAGAACCCCGTTCCCATACAGGTTAAGACTCCATAATGTTTCATCATTAGATGCTACAGTCCTCCTTTAAGACTCCATAATGTTTCATCATTAGATGCTACAGTCCTCCTTTAAGACTCCATAATGTTTCATCATTGGATGCTACAGTCCTCCTTTAAGACTCCATAATGTTTCATCAATAGATGCTACAGTCCTCCTTTAAGACTCCATAATGTTTCATCAATAGATGCTACTGTCCTCCTTTAAGACTCCATAATGTTTCATCATCAGATGTTACAGTCCTCCTTTAAGACTCCATGTTTAGAATGTGTCTGGAAGCGCTACTCTATTCTACTCTCATCCTTTCAGTTTTAATAATATTTAATAATAATGTTATAACAGGTAATAACTAACTTTAATAACTAGGGTCAATACCTGCCTGGCGCCCCAACAAAATATTTCTTTACCCCCCTCTAACAATACCGCTACAGAATTAGCATAGTAGGCCATGTAATTTAAGGTAATCTGAAATATTTAGGACTAACTTATTCCTTGCCACCCATTCTGAAACTCACTGCAGCTCTTTGTTAAGTGTTGCTGTGATTTCAGTTTCCGTGGTAGCTGACGTGTACAGTGTTGAGTCATCCGCATACAGACACACTGGCTTTACTCAAAAGTCGTTGGGATGTCGTTGGTAAAGATTGAAAAAAGTCAGGTCATCATTTTTAAGGAAATGTTTTTGTAAAACAAGCAGCTTACATTGGATCATCTTGAAACTCTCCCTCTAAAGCTAACTTTATCAAGGTTTTATATGGTCTATTGGTTCCTCTCTAAAGCCAACTTTATCAAGGTTTTATATGGTCTATTGGTTCCTCTCTAAAGCTAACTTTTATCAAGGTTTTATATGGTCTATTGGTTCCTCTCTTTTCATTGGTAGAATCCTTTTCAGTGTTATGATATTCATAACATCCATATCCACCAGTCTATCTTCTTGTCAACTAACAGAACTATGCTGGTTGTCCTGGTAACAGATACCAGTGGGCAGATTGTATTTTATTTGGTCAAACTGAACTACAGCACTTACTTTGATGTGTCAAATCTGATCCTTTCTTCTCTTGTCGTCCTCTCACAGTTCCACTCAGCCCCGTTGTTTTCCTGCAGTCCACCAGCAGCACAGACAACCTCTTCATACCCAGCAGTAAGGCGCTACTGGGAGAGGTACAACACGGGGACTCCGGGAGGGAGGAAGGGCTAGCGTTGTCCTGGTAACCATAAAGAGGGGACACAGACACATATCATTATGGATGCTGATGCCACTGTTGTCATGAAGTGCTTTACAGAAATCCAGCCTAGACCCCGATAGAGCAAGCTGTATGCTAGACCAGACCAAGCTGTACCATCTGGTGTTCTGATCTGGAGAGACTCTTCTCTGCCTCGTCAGCAGGATCAGGATGTTGTTGATGCTCCCCAGAGGATCCACGATAGTCACGTCTCTCTCCTGTGTGAACGAGAACAGCAAACAGACGGTAAACTTATGACCATCTATTGCAATCAAGAGGCATGAATATGTCTAAAATGGCCACTTCCATCATGATTTTGTCAAATATTGTTTGTGTTGCAAATGTAAAGGGTCATTTCCACAAAATGGGTGCCTTTACATCCCTTTGATATTTTAAGTAGATTTTAAAAGCCTGTTATATTAGATGAGGTGAACTTTAATGTAGACCACATGGAGAATGAGAATTCAATACATCGAAGTCCCAAAAACATATGTACCAATGGCAGATTATCCCTTAAACAATTCACACAGTACTGAACGACATATTCAAGTGTTGAACTGAAGTAGAATGCCCCTGTAAAACAATACATTATTTCAAGAACTACATAGTGTCCCTGTTTTTAAGACAGTACTCACTGGTGGTAGTCTGATCTTCAGCCTCCTCCGCTTTCACTCCCAAAACGTCTTCCTCCTTTTTGATTGAGATAGCCTCCTCTTCCTCTTTTACTCTAAAAGGTTCTTCCTCTTCCTCTTTTACTCTAAAAGGTTCTTCCTCTTCTTTCACTACATTCTCTTCTTTCAATGTTATGGCATCTTCCTCGTTTTTGATTCTGAAAGCTTCTACCTCCTCCCCTTCCACTTTGACAACCTCTTTCCCATCTTCCTCTTTCACTGTAATATCATCCTCTTCTTCTTTCAATGTGATTGCGTCCTCTTCCTCCCTTTTCATCCTGAAAGCTTCTTCCTCTCCTTTCACCAGAGCTTCTTTCTCGGTCGAGCTTTGTGAGCTCATGCTCCGGTCGATTAGCCTAATGCAGTATCAATTTAGTAACACATTTGCTAATTTAACAAGCAAATGACGTTAAAATGAACTAGTAGATGGGTAAACATAATTATATTCAAAACACTAAGAGTAATATACACACGATTGGTCTAAAGAGCTTCAAAGACTCAACTTTATGTTCGCTAGCAAAGCAACACGTTCGTTGAATCAGAAGCCTTTTGTCGCTGTTGAAGAAGCCTCCAGTTCCGTCCACTAGATTATACGTCACGCAAGCAGCATCACCTGAAAGACTCATATCGCCATCTGCTGACTGGAGTGGGTAACGCAGACTGGAAAAATATTAATAACAATGTTTATTCTGGCAAGCAATGTCATGCGAAGAAATTTAAAAAGAACCAGATGTTATGTTTTCTCTTACTTATTACAGCCAATACTTTACTCCAGGGCTGACCTGCCCGTTAGACAGGATTAGGTGACAGATTAAAGAGTTTTCCACTTTTGTCATCGTTATTCTGAACCGACTGCCTGCAAGTCATCGTTAAATTTGCCTAAGTGATATGTATTTTCCTTCAAGTTTCTGAAGAGGAAACAGTCAGGAAATGCCCCTGTCTGAGTGCATTTGTCTACCACTATGTGTAGCTGTTAGCGATGATGCTAATGACAACCATCTTCTGGTTGATGGAAAAGCTTTCCCAAAAAACCTTGTCAATTAAATGTTAACTACAAAGTAGTCTATGCCTCCCTGGCAGAATGATATCATGACTATTTGCATCAATCCAGTTGTGATTTGTTCAGCAGACTCTGCAATCACATGTGTGCTACAGAGACACCACTAACCAAGCAAGGCTCTTGTGTGCTACAGAGACACCACTAACCAAGCAAGGCTCTTGTGTGCTACAGAGACCCCACTAACCAAGCAAGGCTCTTGCTGGTGTCACTTCAATTAAAGGGTATCTACACACAAAAATGAACATGTCTTAGATTTTTCTCAGACTTCAAAAGTGGTCTCCTGATGTGGTTTAAGTGTTGTCGTGGACTTAGAACATCCAATGTTGTTGTTTTCTATTAACAGTGTGATTTAGAGAGAAAAACAGACAAACAGGGACAAATCAGAAACCTGGAAAAATGAAATGGAGAAAATGGAATTAGGTTCAATAAAACGGATTAGATAGAGATGTTATAGAGCCATAAATATTCTATACATTTTCTCCCATTACTGTATTATCTAGGGATAGTGTAGAGTAACAGCTGTTTCCTGAAGTGACCTTTAACCTCCCTGCTCCTCAATACTTCTTCCACTGGATCAAAGCTTCAGCCAAGTAGGAAACATGATAGTGGCAACACATGGAGTTGGGTTGGATATGGTCATGGTAGGATACATGATAGTGGCAACACATGGAGTTGGGTTGGATATAGTCATGGTAGGATACATGATAGTGACAACACATGGAGTTGGGTTGATATAGTCATGGTAGGATAGATGACAGTGGAAACACATGGAGGATATATTTGTTGGATATAGTCATGGTAGTAGGATACATGATAGTGGCAACACATGGAGTAGGGTTGGATATAGTCATGGTAGGATACATGATAGTGACAACACATGGAGTAGGGTTGATATAGTCATGGTAGGATACATTGAGTGGCAAGATGGATAGGACACCTCACTGCACTCTATACTCTGTAAACTGGTTATCTCTGTATACCAGTCGCAAGACCCACTGGTTTAATGCTTATTTATAAAACCCTCTTAGGCCTCACTCACCCCTATCTAAGATATCTTCTGCAGCCCTCATCCTCCACATACAACACCCGTTCTTGACAGTCATATTCTGTTAAAGGTCCCCAAAGCACACACATCCCTGGGTCGCTCCTCTTTTCAGTTCGCTGCAGATAGCGATGGGAACTGTCTGTCTATATAAGGTCCCACAGTTTACAGCGCAAGTCAGAGCAAAAACCAAGCCATGAAGTCGAAGGAATTGTCCGTAGAGTGCCGGCACAGATATGGGGAAGGGAGACAACAACAAAAAATGTGCCGCATTGAAGTTCCCAAAGAACACAGTGGCTACGATCGTTCTTAAAAGGAAAAGTTTGGAACCACCAAGGCTCTTCCTAGAGCTGGCCGCCTGGCCAAACTGCGCAATCAGGGGAGAAGAGCCTTGGTCTGGGAGGTTACCAAGAACCTGATGGTCACTCTGACAGAGATCTAGAGTTCCTCTGTGGAGATGGGAGACACCAACACTTGCCTAAATAGCCCATATGCCACCATAGGAAGTGTTATGTGTTTTTCGCGATGAGCCTTGGTCAATTTAGCTCAGTGTATGCCACCCTATCTGTCACCTTTTTTAATTGATTTTTTTCACCTTTATTTAACCAGGTAGGCTAGTTGAGAACAAGTTCTCATTTACAACTGCGACCTGGCCAAGATAAAGCATGTCTGTTCACACTGCTAACACAGAGTTACACATGGAGTAAACAATTAACAAGTCAATAACACAGTAGAAAAAAAAGAGAGTCTATATACATACCTAATCTGGGACCGAGAGACTGAAAAACAGCTTCTATCTCAAGGCCATCAGACTGTTAAACAGCCACCACTAACATTGAGTGGCTGCTGCCAACACACTGTCAATGACACTGACTCAACTCCAGCCACTTTAATAATGGGAATTGATGGGAAATGATGTAAATATATCACTAGCCACTTTAAACAATGCTACCTTATATAATGTTACTTACCCTACATTATTCATCTCATATGCATACGTATATACTGTACTCTATATCATCGACTGCATCCTTATGTAATACATGTATCACTAGCCACTTTAACTATGCCACTTTGTTTACATACTCATCTCATATGTTATACTGTACTCGATATCATCTACTGTATCTTGCCTATGCTGCTCTGTACCATCACTCATTCATATATCCTTATGTACATATTCTTTATCCCCTTACACTGTGTATAAGACAGTCGTTTTTTGGAATTGTTAGTTAGATTACTTGTTCGTTATTACTGCATTGTCGGAACTAGAAGCACAAGCATTTCGCTACACTCGCATTAACATCTGCTAACCATGTGTATGTGACAAATAAAATTTGATTTGATTTGATTTAATCCTGCCTAATAGGCAGGCCAATCCTGGAGGAAAGTATTGGCTGTAAGAAGTAAGAACATAACATCTGGTTATTTTTAAATGACTTCTTATGACATTGCTTGCCAGACTGAACATTGTAATTCATATTTTCCAATTTGCGTGACCCAAACCAGTCAGCAGATGGCGATATGAATTTTTCAGGTGATGCTTCTTACGTGACGTATAATCTAGTGGACGGGACAGGAAGCTTCTTCAACAGCGACAAAAGGCTTCTGATTTAACCACGCTATGCTTTGCTAGCAAACCTAAAACCGAAACATTGGAGCTCTTTAGACCAATCTTGTGTATATTACTCTTAGTGATTTCAACATAATTCTGTTTACATATCTACTGGTTCATTTAAACGTAATTTGCTTGTTAAATTAGCAAATGTGTTACATTGATACTGCGCTAGGCTAATCTCCCGGAGCATAAACTCACTAATCTAGACGGAGAAAGAAACTGGTGAAAGGAGGCAAAGAAGCTTGAAGAATGAATAAGGAGGCGATCACATTGAAACAAGAGGATGATATTACAGTGAAAGAGGAACATGGGAACGAGTTTGTCAAAGTGGAAAAAGAGGTAGAAGCTTTCAGAATCAAAAAGGAGGAAGATGCCGTAAAATTGAAAGAGGAGGAAGACCCTTTTGGAGTAAAAGAGGAGGATATCTCAATAAAAGAGGAAGACGTTTTGGGAGTGAAAAATGAGACTGAAGATCCGATTACCACCAGTGAGTACTGTCTTAAAAACGGGCACAAACTATGCAGTTGTTTTTAAAGGGGCATTATACTGAAGTTCTACACTTGAATATGTTGTTCAGTACTGTAGGAATTGTTTATTAAGTGGCAATCTGCCATTGGTACATATATTTTTGGAACTTCAAAGATGGATTTATTGAATTCTCTATGTGGTCTATATTAAAGTGCACTTATTCTAGTATAGCCGGGTTTTAAAATATAATATACAGTGCATTTCTACTTAAAATATCAAGTGGACGCAAAATGCACCCATTTTGTGGAACGGCCCTTTTACATTTGCATCACAGTGGTGGGAAAAGTACCCAGTAAAAGTGAGTCACCCAGTAAAATACTACTTGAGTAAAAGTTCAAATATACTGAAGTATCAAAAGTATATAAATAATTTCAAATACCTTATATTAAGCAAACCAGATGGTGCCATATTCTTGTTTGTTTTTATTTCATTGACGGATAGCCAGGGACACACTCCAACTCTCTGACAATCTACAATTGAAACGTGTGTTTAGTGAGTCCGCTAGATCAGAGCCAGTAATGATTACCAGGGATGTTCTCTTGATTAGTGAGTGAATTGGACCATTTTCCTGTCCTGCTAAGCCTTTGAAATGTAATGAGTACTTTTGGGTGTCAGGGAAATGTATGGAGTAAAAAGTACATTTTCTTTATGTATGTAGTGAAGTAAAAGTACAATTAGTCAAAAATAGTAAAGTACAGATTCCCTGGAAAGCTACTTAAATAGTACTTATAAGTATTTTTTACTTAAGTACTTTACACCACTGATCACACACAATATAAAAAAACCACAATTAAAGTGTCTAATTTAGTCCCCTTTTAGATATGTATTCATTCCTCCTGTAAGACTCTGTGATTGCAATAGAAGTTGATAAGTTTACCATATTTTTGATGTTCTCATTCACACAGGAGACAGACATGACTATCGTGGATCCTCTGGGGAGCCTCAACAACATCCTGATGCTGATGAAGTAGAGAAGAGTCTCTCCAGATCAGAACACCAGATGGTACAGCTTGGTTTGGTCTAGCATACAGCTTGCTCTCAGGGTCTGGTCTGGGCTTCTGTAAAGCACTTTTTCAACAGTGACATTAGCATCCATAATGATATGCGTCTGTGTCCCCTCTTTATGGTTACCAGGACAACGCTAGCCCCTCCTCCCTCCCGGAGTCCCCGTTTCGTACCTCTTCCGGTAGCACCTTACTGCTGGGTAGGAAGAGGTTGTCTGTGCTGCTGGTGGACTGCAGGAAAACAATGGGGCTGAGTGGAACTGTGAGAGGAGGAGAAGAGAAGAAAGGATCAGATTTGACTCATCAAAGTAAGTGCTGTAGTTTAGTTTGAACAAATATAATAGATCTGCCCACTGGTATCTGTTACCAGGACAACCAGCAGAGTTCTGTTAGTTGACATGAAGATGGACTAGTATCTTTTACCAGTGGGGCTGTCCCCGACTAATACAAATCTTGTTTGACTTAGCCACCTGTTCTTTTCACCAATCAATTGGTGCAAATGTTAAACATGTATTTCTATATATACACTACCGTTGAAAAGTTTGGGGTCACTTAGAAATGTCCTTGTTTTTGAAAGAAAATAATTTTTTTGGTCCATTAAAATAACATTGACAATCAAAGCCACAAATGCTGATGCTCCAGATACTCAACTAGTCTACAGGAGGCCAGTTGTATTGCTTCTTTCATCAGAACAACAGTTTTCAGCTGTGCTAACATAATTGCAAAAGCGTTTTCTAATGTTCGATTCGCATTTTAAAATGATAAACTTGGATTAGCTGATAATGGGCCTCTGTAGATAATAATGGGCCTCTATGTAGATAATCAGCCATTTTCCGCCTCAACATTAGCAATGTCTACACTGTATTTATGATAAATTTAATTATATTTTAACTGACAAAAGGACATGTATATCCTAACACGATCCGTGTTGTTAACAGCATTCTGCATGAATTCCGACTCAACTTGCAACAAAACAATTTTATGAAATCAAATTTTAGCAATCAAACGTAGCTTAACACGGTCAAGTTCGGTTTCTGTGCAATCCTCAGACACTCTAGAAGGCAACCAAACATGTTTCATAATTCTACATTACGTATTGGCTATACAAGACCTGAATTAGCCCATGAAGGTTCTTGGACCAATGACCACCGATCGTTTTGAAACCTAGCTAGATAGCCAATGAGCTGGGATTTCCAGCAGTATGTGAACGCCGTTTGTAGGACAAACAGCCATCATGCTAGAGCTGTGCACAACAGAGTTCATTCTCTGGTGAAAGGAAACCAGATGCACGGTAGTTTACGTTTCACAGCAGTTCGTTCTCTTCTACAGACTTCTCAAGTCTGAAAAAGTTAAACATGGTTACTAAGAGTGGAAAAGCTAAATCTCAGTCCAAGTATAATCATTTTGATGATATTATTGCAGAAATTGACCAGGAGAGTGACACAGAAGGAATGGATGAGGACTCTGTGAGCGACCAGAGTTTTGATTCCAGCGCGGAAGAAATGTTTTTGGAAGGAGAAGATCCACTTTTTGATCAGTAAGTAAAACAAGTTTTTACTTCTCATGCTAATGCAGTTGTTTAAATAGTTGCATATGTATTTATATATATACATACACACACACACACACAGTCAAAGTTTACATACACTTAGTTTGGAGTCCTTAAAACTCGTTTTTCAGCCACTCCACAAATTTCTTGTTAACCTCTCTGGTACAAGTGCGTCCCACCTCGACAACAGCCAGTGAAATTGCAGGGCGCCAGATTAAAAACAACAGAAATCCCATAATTAAAATTCCTCAAACATACAAGTATTATACACCATTTTAAAGATAAACTTGTTGTAAATCCATCCATATTGTCCTGTTTCAAATAGCCTTTATGGCGAAAGCACACCAAACAATTGTTAGGTCAGCCCCTAGCCACAGAACCATACAGTCATTTTCCAACCAAGGAGAGGTGTCACAAAAGTCAGAAATAGCGATTAAAATTAATCACTTACCTCTGATCATCTGGTGGCACTCCCAGGTCTCCATGTTAAACAATAAATGTTTGTTTTGTTCGATAATGTCCCTCTTTATGACCAAAAACCCCCTTTTTGTTCGCACGTTTAGTCCAGTAATCCGAAGGTGCGGGCACAAAGTCCAGACAAAGTTTTTAAAAAGTACAATAAAAGTTTGTAGAAACATGTCAAACTGTAGTATGATCTAAAATAAGGACGCGCAACAATGAGGTTCTAGCTCCAGCCTGTTTATTAACCTAACCCTTGCATGTCCTACATAGGTACGGATAACCCCAAGGGACATTTTCAATCCTCAGGTTGTTTTTGTCATAAATAATAAAATAATATTTCAACCGGAGAAAAGCTTCGTCAATAGAAAAGGAGAAACAAGTAAGACGCGCTTGGCTCATGTCTGGAAATGTCCACTGTCCTCTCATTGAAAGTGCTGTATCACCCTCATTTGTCAGAGTAAAAGCCTGAAACAATGCCTAAACACTGGTCACATGTAGAGGAAGCCATAGAGCTCGTGAACTGGGTCTTAAGTCTTTGTTTGGTGGAAAGGCTTTCAATGGAAAAACAGCCTTTCAAAATAATAGTACTTCCTGGTTGTATTTTCCTCGTTTTCACCTGCCATATCCATTCTGTTATACTCGCAGACATTATTTTAACAGTTTTGGAAACTTTAGTTTTCTACCCAAATCTACTAATTATATGCATACCCTAGCTTATGGACCTGAGTAGCAGACAGTTTAAAAACCTGTCTAGGACAGGTGTTCCTCTAGGGAAACGTTTCAACAAAAATTGCCCGAAATGTCATTATTATAAATTAAATCAGAAGTGCAATACACCAAATGAAAGCTAAACCTCTGGTTAATCTAGCCACCATGTCAGAATTCAAAAAGCTTTACTGCAAATGTGATTATCGATCAGAAATAGCAATAAAATTCATCAATTACCTTTTGAAGATCTTCTTCTTTTGTCAACACTAAAGGTCACGACAAAACAATAGTGTCATTTTGTTCAATATAATCCATTTTTATAGCCTAACAGGAAACATTTTGTAAACGGCTTGGCGTAAATTCCGTGTCCTTCAACTTTGGACGTAACGTTCAATGTAATTACTCAATCTAAACGGACGTTTATCGAGTCATGTTTGGTTTCATTGCAATCCTCTGTTTGTTAGTAAAACAACCACACTTCATGGTTCTTTTCTGGGACATATTGACCGAAAGGAACTGATTTGAACACAGCAAACAATGACTGTATTTCGGACCAATGACCACTGATCGTCTTGAAATCTAGCTGGGTAGATAGCCAATGAGCTCAGGTAAACGACAACATGTGATGGTTCTATCCAGGAAGACTATCGTTTGTGGGAAACTCAAGCGTATAGATACAACCATTCGCCATTGAAAACTCTACGAGGCAGCCACGCTGGTTACGTGCAGCATTTCTGTTTTGAGAGCATTTTCAGAGAATAATTATGGCAAGTAAATCTTTAAAATCGAAGGCAAAGACAAAGTATACAGATCTACACGATATCATTGACGATATTGATAGAGAGTGAATTACTACAAGATGAGTCAGACCAGACAGTGACTATTCTTTTCACTCTAAATGGAGAAGATTCTGTGTTGGATTGGTGAGTAACGTTGTTTGAAATGAATAATATAAAATATTATTCATTTGAGTTGTTTGAGATATATATATATTTTTTGCCATATATAAAAATATGACGAGGACATGAAATATAAAGTACACATGTGTATAAAGTAAACATTGCTCTACATTGTGGGTGTATCTGTGTGTCTGTATATATTACATATATTTTTACATGTCCATTCCATGTTTAGATAAAATACAGCACCTCACCTTAGTGGATGTTTACTTACTCTATATATAATCTGTGTCTGTTTTGTCTTTATTTCACAGTCCCAGCGATTCTGATTGGGAGCCCATACTGCCAAGGTGCAAATCCCCCACTGAAGCTGGTCCATCCAGCCGGACCCCTGCTGTCTCCGGCACCACACCTACCCCCGCCCGGCCATCAAGAGGTGTGAAGCCGGTGACAAAGAAGCGGAGGAAGGGAAGTGTGGAACCTGCTGGCAGTGCGGAGGAGGGTCGTTGGCACTCTGTGCTGGAGGAGGATGTGGCCCCACCACCTCCAATTTTCAGACCAAAGAGGCCACCAGGTCCTCAGCTGGACATGAACTCCAAGTACAGCCCCATGCAACTTTTTCAGTTGTTTTTCACCTCGGCAGTTGTTGATTCCCTGGTGTTGAACACTAATAAGTACGGAGCTAAGAAGCAGGCAGGCAAGAAAGAGACATGGAAGCACATTTCCAGGTCAGATCTTTTTTGTTACTTTTCTATGGTCATTTACATGGGTCTTGTGAAGCTAAAAACCCTGAAGGACTACTGGAAATCTGCACCCCTCTATCAACTGCCTTTCCCCACCACGGTCATGTCATGCAAAAGGTTTCTGACAATCTCACGGGCGCTTCATATCAGTGACCCAGAAGTTGATAAGGACAACGAGACGAAACGAGGCACGGCAAGGTTTGATAAGCTCTGCAAAATTAAACCTCTCTACCTCGACATCATTGAGGCCTGCAATACTTATTTTCAGCCTGCCCAGAACCTTTCCATAGATGAGAGGATGGTAGCCAGAAATGGCCTAAAACACTACATGCGTAACAAACCGACTAAATTGGGTTACAAACTGTTTGTTTTGGCCGATTCTGCGTGTGCATACACGTGCAATTTTTTTGTCTATGAGGGTAAGAACAGTTGTGCGACCGGTAAGGGATTTAGCTATGACTCCGTTATGCAGTTATTAGATTTTCAGCTGCTAGGGAAGGGCTACAAACTGTTTGTGAATAACTTTTACACAAGCCCTACCCTGTTCACAGACCTGAGGAAGCTGGATGTGTGGGCCTGTGGCACCATTCGGACCAACAGAGTGGGCTTTCCGAAAACCAGGGTGAACGACATGCCTAAGAAGGCTGAGCGGGGTACCATGAGATGGATCCGTGAAGATGGCCTGCTGTTTGTGAAGTGGATGGACACCAGAGAGGTGGCGATGTGCTCCACTATCCACAAGTCCTTCAGTGGTGATCACGTCGTCAGGCGTGTGAAGGACGCTACAGGGGCATGGACCACCAAAAATGTCCGCATTCCAACTGCAGTAAAGGACTACAACAAGAGCATGGGGGGAGGTGTGGGCCTATCATATGCGCTGATAGGATACTATAATGTTCTCCACAAAACCATGAAATGGTACAAGACATTGTTTTATCATTTCATTGACATTGCTGTGGTGAATGCCTTCATCCTCCAGAAGGAAATGGCCAAGAGCTGTGGACAGCCCCCCATCTCACAGCTAGCCTTCAGAGAGCTGCTCATCCAGGAGCTTGCTAGCTACAGCACTGTAGCACCTTCATTCCCCTCTACCTCTGTCCCTTCTGCTCCTTCAACCAGTGGTGTGCACATGCTTAAATTCCTTATTGCAGGCAGGAATGAGTGCAAAAGGGGCTTATTAAGGAGGCTTTGTTGTGCTCTTTGCCACAAGAAATCCTCTGTCGGCTGCACCACCTGTTCAGTGACCCTCTGCTTCACAGCAGAAAGAGACTGCTATGGGCTATGGCATCAGCAGCACAATATTGTGTAGAGGGTCTTCACATTATTGAACATTGAGTGTAAATAATTACCCTTGTTATTTTTTATTTTTTGAAATATTCATTTTTTTCTTCAATTTTTCCTATATATTTTTCCTGTATATTTTTCCTGTATATTTTTCCTATATATTTTTACTGTATATTTTTCCTATATATTTTTCCTGTATATTTTTCTGGGTATGTTTGAATAATTGTTTTGTATATAGTTATTTGCATCAATGTTTCGATGTTCCAATTCGGCCACTTGGGTACATTTGGGAAACTTGTGAGGGACACCTGGGTGACTTCATGCTCAATGGCATGTACCTCACTCATTCCTGAAGGTATCTGTCTGAAACTTTGGGCAAATACTGTTGCCTACCTATGTTCTTATTTGAAATTAGCCCCAGTATCATAACTGAATGTTTGGCTGTTCTAGTTTATTTTAAAGATGCAACAACATTAAAAGAACAGAGAAACACCTGTGTATTTTCTTCTACCAGATCTATGGTGTTATATTCTCCTACATTCAATTCACATTTACACAACCTTCAGAGTGTTTTCTTTCAAATGGTACCAAGAATGTGCATATCCTTGCTTCTGGGCCTGAGCTACAGGCTGTTAGATTAGGGTATGTCTTCAGGCGGAAATTGCACAAAGTAACCCGAAGAGGTTTTTAATAAGGTACGGTAGGTTGAAAGGTTGGTCAGTTGGTTGGTAGGGTCTGTCAGCTGACAGACAGAGAAGATACATAATAAAGGTGTGGTAAAGGAGAGACTATGAGTAAGAAAGGGATCAGAGTAACCATAGCAACAGAGGACATGGTGTCAGCAGCAGCTCTCTACAAAACCTTTAAATGTTGCATCACTTCCAGTGGGCCTCAGAGAGACACATCTGGATGGCCTCAAATCTGCCCTTGGACAGATGTAAATGAGCTGTTGGCTAAATCTGGTGCTACGCATCACTTCTCACTTCTGAGACTTCTGACACCATTGAAATCAGTAGACATGAAAATTACCAGCACTCTGACTCTGTCCTGCACCAGGAGAGTCTAATGGACGAGAAACTAGAGAGAGAAAGATTTGTCCATTGCATGAACAGTTACAATTGATTTCCTCCAGCATTACAGCATTTAATCTCACAGTACATTAGTTGTAATGTCTGAGATGAGAGATTCATCATACCTGCTCTTGATGAAGAGTGACCACTGATATCTCCAGATGTCAGGATGTTGTAGAGACGTTTGTGAGGGTTGTGGAGACTTTGGGGATGTTGTGAGGTTTGGGAGGGTTGTGAAGGTGTTTGTTGGGGATGTTGTTGGGAGGGTTGTGAAGGTGTTTGTTGGGGATGTTGTAGAGAGGGTTGGGAGGGTTGTGAAGGTGTTTGTTGGGGATGTTGTAGAGAGGTTTGGGAGGGTTGTGAAAGTGTGTTCTCTATGTTGATCATCGGAACTCATTTGAAGGTAACCTATACACACAAATGGAAGTACGGAGGTAGTTTTGTGCCCCCAAAAATAAGGGGTTAAATATATGTAAAACAATATAAAACATTACCTGAGCTTTCTTATATCGCCTAGATATAGGACAGACACTTCAAAACCTGATTACTTAAAACAAATATATATGTATTTTTTTCCAGTTATTAAATGTGTTTTTCAATGCATTTCTATGGGCAATATTAGTAAAGTTACTACATGATTCTATATATGTTATTTCATAGTTTTGATGTCTTCACTATTATTCTACAAAGCAGAAAAAAGTAAAAATAATGAAAATCTCTGGAATGAGTAGGTGTGTCCAAACTTTTGACTGGTACTGTATATATAAATAAATTAAATATTGAATTTGGGCTTTACTAATATTGCCCATAGAAATGCAATGAAAAGACGTTTATAACTGGATTAAAATACCTATATATTTGACTAAGGTTTTGAAGTGTCCAAACTTTTGACTGGTATTACACATATATATATATTTATACCTAAAGGGGTCCTAGAATAAAAAATCAAACATCTAAATAATCCACAGTATGGCCATCTTAAAACAATTCCAACCAATAAAATACAGCTACATTTGGAGAGGACATCATTCGGAAAATATTCAGACACCTTGACTTTTTCCAGATGTTGTTACGTTACAGCCTTATTCTAAAATGTATTAAATTAAGTTTTTCCGTCATCACAAAAACCCATAATGACAAAGCAAAAACATGTTTTTAGGAATTTGAACTGAAATACTACATTTACATAAGTATTCAGACCCTTTACTCAGTACTTTGTTGAAGCACCTTTGGCAGCGATTACAGCCTCAAGCCTTCTTGGGTATGACAACACAAGCTTGGCACACCTGTATTTGGGTAGCTTCTCCCATTCTTCTCTGCAGATCCTCTCAAACTCTGTCAGGTTGGATTGGGAATGTTGCTGCACAGCTATTTTCAGGTCTTTCCAGAGATGTTTGTCGTGCCCTCTTTATATAGCCAAATTATTTTTCACTCAGGATGCTCCGGTAAACAGTGGTTGTTGTGCACTGCTGCCACCACCAGGCCTGGAGTCCATTTTGACTTTGTTGATAGCGAGCCGTGTTAGCTAGCCGTGTTAGCTAGTTGTCCGGCTAAAGACGTAGCAGCTAGCTGGCTACTGATCAACCTATTGTGTGTATTGAACATTCTTATTGGACAGCCTTACCTATAGAGTAGCACCACCACCCATCAGCCCATTCTCTTCTTGAAGTCAAAGCCCCAGTGTATTGTTGCTATAGGAGTTTATGATTAATAATCCTATTCATTTCAAGCCACACTAAGATGTCACCATACTTTTCATTTAAAGCCCCACTATGTAAGACATACATCATCAGAGTGGGCCTCCAATTTAAATGTAAACAATGGAGCAAATGCATCACATGTGAACATCACTTGATTATCAGAGGAGTGTATTATGACATCAGATAGAACTACTCAGACATTCCAAATCAGGCTTCATCCATATCATGAAGGTGGATATTGATACAACCATTTCCAAAGTCATGACCGGGCTGATGGAAACAGGATATGCCTGTATACGTTTCTAAATGCCGACAGACGATTTGTTACTTCGTTTGACATGGTGGGGTCTTTTTGTGTCAGTAAAAATGTATAAACGAGAAATGGCGGCATTAATCCTTTATGCGCAAATATCGATTTAATAACGATCATATCTTAGTTAATTTGGAGTCACGCGATGATATATTGTGTGGTCCTCCCACTACGATTTGGGAAACCATGCAGTTTATTAGGCTACAGATTAAATAAATGATGAACTTCACAGGGTGGTGAAAGTGCATGTGTTGAGCTTGATGCTCCTTTCCAATACATGTTGATGGTCTTCTTCTGGTGACATGATGATGATTGATGCTTGGTTGCCATTTGACAAATAAAATAATGTCGCACTCATCCATAATAATCTCATCATGTCGGTAGCCATGTCGATGCTTGGTTGCCATTTGACAAATAAAATAATGTCGCACTCATCCATAATAATCTCATCATGTCGGTAGCCTACCAGCACTGTATATGTGAGCTGTTGGCTACAGAGCGCGTGAGCACGACAAGAGCACGTTTGCTATATAACTCAACGGTTTTTCAAAACCCTCAGTAGAGTTGAAAATGCAATGGAAACCCATTTAACTTGCATTTTTCATTCAGTACATGGGAATTCAACAGGAAAACATTTTTTCCGTGCACTACGTCATCACGCAAAGACTTTTATCCGCAATAAATATGTTTGATGCAAACGTTTCCGGTGGGAAAATGCGTATATTGTTTTATGCAGATTTGAGAATATTCACATGAAAATCTGTCGCAAATTGCATGGAAATGTAGCTACTAATGTGGATATTGATCCAACACCTGCCGCTTATTCAAACCGTCCCACTGGGCACAGACATGAGTTCAACATCTAGTTTCTATTTACATTTCTTTGATTCGTCAACTAAAGTGAATTCAACATGAAATCAACACAAAATGTCCACCTGTCATTGGATTTAGGTTACCAGTAGGGTGAAACACAAAATGTCCACCGTCATTGGATTTAGGTTACCAGTAGGGTGAAAAACAAAATGTCACCAGTCATTGGATTTAGGTTGCCAGTAGGGTGAAACACAAAATGTCACCAGTCAGCGGTTACCAGTTGTGTGAAAATTAATAAAAATACCTTATGTAGATGGATTTTTACATCCAATCCGTTTTCCACATTGATCAAACATCATCACTTGGATTTGTTTTGTTCAAATCAAATGTTATTGGTCACATACATATGGTTAGCAGATGTTATTGGTCACATACACATGGTTAGCAGATGTTATTGGTCACATACACATGGTTAGCAGATGTTATTGGTCACATACATATGGTTAGCAGATGTTATTGGTCACATACACATGGTTAGCAGATGGTGTTGGTCACATACACATGGTTAGCAGATGCTATTGGTCACATACACATGGTTAGCAGATGTTATGGTCACATATACATGGTTAGCAGATGTTATTGGTCACATACACATGGTTAGCAGATGTTATGGTCACATACACATGGTTAGCAGATGTTATGGTCACATACACATGGTTAGCAGATGTTATTGGTCACATATACATGGTTAGCAGATGTTATTGGTGACATACACATGGTTAGCAGATGTTATGGTCACATACACATGGTTAGCAGATGTTATTGGTCACATACACATGGTTGTCAGATGTTATTGGTCACATACACATGGTTAGCAAATGTTATTGGTCACATGCACAGGGTTAGCAGGTGTTATTGTGAGTGTAGTGAAATGCTTATGCTTCTAGATCCGACAGTACAGCAGTATCAAACAGATGATATCTAACAAATTCCACAACTAAACCTAATACACATAATCCAGTAAAGGAATGGGAAATATAGAAGTAGAAAACATGGATGAGCAGAAACACAGCAGCTAAGATGCAATATATAGTGAAGAATAGATAGTGAAGGATACAGTATTTACAGTTGAAGCTAAAGATTACATACACTTAGGTTGGAGTCATTATAACTAATTTTTCAACCACTCCACACATTTCTTGTTAACAAACTATAGTTTTGGCAAGTCGGTTAGGACATCTGTGTTAATGACACAAGTCATTTTTCCAACAATTGTTTACAGACAGATTATTACACAACCCCAGTGGGTCAGAAGTTTACATACACTAAGTTGACTGTGCCTTTAAACAGCCTTGGAAAATGCCAGAAAATTATGTCTATAGCTTCTGATAGGCTAATTGACATCATTTGAGTCAATTGGAAGAGCACCTGTGTATGTATTTCATTATGGCTTCGTAATAAATTTGATTACATACTGCAAATTGTGTCACATAATAGGTCACATCATTTCTCAATTTGCAGTATGTAAGCCAGCCAGATGTGCAGCCAGACTTATTAGCCACTCCTTTGGCCCCAAGTTTTTCAAACATACAGTTTTTAAATTCCTCATCAATTTCATATGGTAAAAACAGGTCAACACATTATAGGCAACAATATAAGACAACGGGAGCACTGGGTATGTTCTCTGATGAATTGTAAGAAAAATGAGATGTGAAATATCAATATACATGCTAAGAGAAGCAATTTCTCTCTCCTGTGTGGATTCTCTAATGACGTTTAAGTGATTGTTATGAGTAATATGTTTTCCCAAAGTCTAAGCTTTTGTAAGCATTCTCTGTGTCATGCTCTTTCAGGCTTCCTAAATGGGCAAAAGCTTTGCACCCTGGGTGGAGTGGTAATGCATCTCCCATCTGTGTATTTTCTCATGTTGGTTCAGGCTGTTTTTATGGTAAAAACTCCTTCCACACTGGGAGCAGCAGTAAGGCTTCTCTCCTGCGTGTATTCTCTCGTGCTGTTTCAGATTCCCTGAATGGTTGAAACACTTGCCACACTGGGAGCAGTGGTAAGGCTTCTCCCCTGTGTACTAGCCCGTGTCGTTTCAGGTTCCCTAACCGCTTAAAACACTTGCCACACTGGGAGCAGTGGTAAGGCTTCTCCCCTGTGTGTATTCTTTCGTGGTCTTTCAGATTCCCTAACTGCTTAAAACACTTGCCACACTGGGAGCAGTGGTAAGGCTTCTCCCCTGTGTGTATTCTTTCATGGTCTTTCAGATTCCTTAACCGCTTAAAACACTTCTCGCAGTGGGAGCAGTGGTAAGGCTTCTCCCCTGTATGTACTAGCTCATGGGCTTTCAGGAATTCTGACCGGCCGAAACACTTCCCACACTGGGAGCAGTGGTAAGGCTTCTCCCTTGTGTGTATACTCTCGTGCTGTTTCAGGGCCCATAACCGGTTAAAACACTTGCCACACTGGGAGCAGTGGTAAGGCTTCTCCCCTGTATGTACTATCCCATGGGCTTTCAGGGTTTCTGACTGGCTGAAACACTTGCCACACTGGGAGCAGTGGAAAGGCTTCTCCCCTGTGTGTATTCTCTCGTGCTGTTTCAGGGCCCCTAACCTGTTACAACCCTTTCCACAGTAAGAGCACTGGTGTCTTCTTGCTGGTTTGGACATCCCTGGTTCTGGTTCCTCTGAGTCTGGTCTTTCTCCTGCCAAAGACAGTGTTTAAATGAAAAATAGAGACCGAAAGAAACCTCCACATTATAAAACGGGTAAATCCTAATCAGATCCCTCAATAACCTAAGACCAGTTTTAACAATCTTAGTGTGGGATTGGGATTGTGGCTTAGTGGGGTTTTCTAGGTAAGTCTATGGTTGCCTGAAGTGGTTCTCAATCAGAGGCAGGTGTTTATCGTTGTCTCTGATTGGGAACCATATTTAGGCAGCCATATTCTTTGAGTGTGTCGTGGGTGATTGTTCCTGTCTCTGTGTTTGTTGTCACCAGATAGGCTGTATAGGTTTTCACGTTACGTTTGTTGTTTTTGTATTGTTCGTATTTTCATCGTCATTAAACATGTATCAGGAATACCACGCTGCATTTTGGTCCGACTCTCTTTCACCTAAAGAAAACCGTAACAGGGTGCCCTGAAGCCTTCTTCACAACAATTGAACCGCTCTCCTTGAAGTTCTTGATGAACCGATAAATGGTTGATTTAGGTGCAATCTTACTGGCAGCTATATCCTTGCCTGTGAAGCCCTTTTTGTGCAAAGTAATGATGACGGCACGTGTTTCCTTGCAGGTAACCATGGGTGACAGAGGAAGAACAATGATTCCAAGCACCACCCTCCTTTTGAAGCTTCTAGTTTTTTTTGGGGGGGGGGGGTCAGTTCATTTGCATGGCAAAGAGGGACTTTGTAATTCATCTGATCACTCTTCATAACATTCTGGAGTGTATGCAAATATTCATCATAAACTTTGCCGAAAGACACATGTTTTACATATAATTAAAGATACACTGGTTCTTAATGCAACCGCTGTGTCAGATTTTTTTTTAAATGTTACGAAAAAAGCATACCATTCAATAATCTGAGACAATGCTCAGAAGTAAATATATTTCTCCGCTATGTTGGAGTCAACAGAAATACGAAATTACATCATAAATATTCCCTTACCTTTGATGATCTTTCATCAGAATGCAGTGCAAGGAATCCTAGTTCCGCAACAAATCATTGTTTTGTTCCATAATGTCCATTACTAGTGTCCAATTAGCTACTTTTGCTAGCACGTTTAGTTCACACGTCCAAAAACTGCCGCTGGTCCAGGCGAACTCGGACAAAAACTTCAAAAAGTGATATTCCAGGTCGAATAAACTGGTCAAACTAAGTAGAGAATCAATCTTCAGGATGTTATTATCATATATATCCAATAACGTTCCAACCGGAGCATTCATTTTGTCTACAGAGTAATGGAACGCAAGGCGATATAATGACTGGCATTCTGCCAGACCAGTGACTTAAATAGCTGCCATCCGGTCCCACATTACACTAGAGGCTTCATTCCACGTTCTACTGACTTGTTTTTAAGTCGAAGACACAAAGCACATCAGTAAAATCTCTCCGTTGTCGAAAGGGTTCGACACCTGCTGTTTAAATGGCCCAATTTCTTATTTAGACATTCACAGATTTTCAACATTTTGATTATCACTGATGTCATATTTTGGGTAAAGTAAAAAATAAGGTGAAATATTTGGAAAGATGTTCCTAAAACTGATAGTAACTACAATAAACAAATTATAAACGCAACATGTAAAGTGTTGGATGTTTAATGAGCTGAAAAAAAAGATTGCAGAATGTTTTACATCCCTGTTAGTTAACACATATTTTCTGCCAAGATAATCCATCCACCTGACAGGTGTGGAATATCAAGAAGCTGATTGAACAGCTTGATTATTTCACAGGTGCACCTTGTGCTGGGGAAAATAAAAGGCCACTCTAAAATGTGCAGTTTTGTCACAACAATGCCACAGATGTCTCAGAGTGGGCGTAAAATTGGCATGCTGACTGCAGGAATGTCCATTTTTATATTATATTTTTTTACATTGGAGACAGACACAAAGCACCCCAGTAATATTTCCCTGTTGTCGATAGGGTGGACACTGAGAAAAATTACAAGATTGTATTAATACTGTTTAGCCATCGAATAGCTTTGATGGGTACTCTCTCATCTGTGTCTATGGGACTGAGTTGGGCCTCTGGAGCTTGAGCTGACAATTGATTCATTACTTACTGATAAAAACCTAAAGCCGGGTTGGGGGGTTAAAACAACACCAGGTGCAGATGACCATAGGATGAACCCAGGATGGCTTGTGATGCCCCCCAATCAGCATGGGAGGGGTGGAACCAGCCCTGACTAAGCATTTATAAGAGCTCTGTTTTTCATTCAAAGTTAAGCTCTCGACAACACACTCAAGAGTGTGGGGTCAACAGCTTCATTATTGCAATCATTAATCTGAAACTGGAAACACATCTCCCTCACTAGCTTTAAGCACCAACTGTCAGAGCAGCTCACAGATTACTGCACCTGTACATAGCCCACCTATAATTTAGCCCAAACAACTACCTCTTTCCCTACTGTATTTAATTTTTATTTATTTATTTATTTTGCTCCTTTGCACCCCATTATTTTTTATTTCTACTTTGCACATTCTTCCATTGCAAAACTACCATTCCAGTATTTTACTTGCTATATTGTATTTACTTTGCCATCATGGCCTTTTTTGCCTTTACCTCCCTTCTCACCTCATTTGCTCACATTGTATATAGACTTGTTTATACTGCATTATTGACTGTATGTTTGTTTTTACTCCATGTGTAACTCTGTGTCGTTTTATCTGTCGAACTGCTTTGCTTTATCTTGGCCAGGTCGCAATTGTAAATGAGAACTTGTTCTCAACTTGCCTACCTGGTTAAATAAAGGTAAAATAAAATAAATAAATAAAAATCAATATTGAATAAACGTTCACAAATGTTGTACATTTTGACTATCACAAATGTCATTGATAGTTTTGGGGTAGATGTTGCTAAAAAAATATAAAACACACACAACAGCTTATTACTCAAAAATGTTGAACACAAATTTGTTTACATCGCTGTTAGTAAACATGTCTCCTTTGCCAAGATAATTCATCCACCTGACAGGTGTGGCATATCAAGCTGATTAAACAGCATGATCATTACACAGGTGCACCTTGTGCTGGGGAGAATAAAAGGCCACACTAAAATGTGCAGTTCTGTCACACAACACAATGCCACAGATGTTTCAAGTTTTGAGGGAGTGTGCAATTGGCAGGTTGACTGCAGGAATATCCACTAGAGCGGTTACCAGATAATTGAATGTTCAATTCTCTGCCCGAAGCCGCCTCCAACGTCATTTTAGAGAATTTGGCAGTACATCCAACTGGCCTCACAACCACAGACCACATATAACGAACAACGCCAGCCCAGGACCTCCACATCCTCTGAGACCAGCCACCCGAGTTTTATTTCTATTTGTAATGAAGCCCTTTTGTGGGGAAAAACTCATCCTGATTGGCTGGGCCTGGCTCCGCAATGGGTGGGCTTATGCCCTCCAGGGCCCACCAATGGCTGCTCCCCTGCCCAGTCATGTAAAGTCCATAGATTAGGGCCTAATTGATTTATTTACAATGACTGACTTATATGAGCTGTAAATCATTGATTTGTTTATATTTTGGTTCAGTATACACACAGACACAATGCATTCGTTAAGTATTCAGACCCCTTCACCTTTTACATATTTTGTTAAACAGGAAGTGGAAAATCCGAGGTTTGTAGTTTTTCAACTCAGCCCCTATTGAAGATACAGTGGGATATTGGTTATGTTGCACTTCCTAATGCTTCCACTAGATGTCAACCTTCTTTAGAACGTTGTTTGATGCTTCTACTGTGAGGGGGGGCTGAATGTGAGGGGAATGAGTCAGAGGTCTGGCAAAGTGCCTTGGTCTCATGACGCGCGGTCATGAAAGAGTTACAGACAATGGAATTCTCCGGTTGGAACATTATTGAACTTTTATGATAAAAACATCCTAAAGATTGATTCTATATATCGTTTGATATGTTTATACGACCAGTAATATAACTTTTTGGAATTTTCATCCGATCTTTCCGCAGGAAGTTGCACGCGCGTTTCGATTTGTTTACCAAACGCTAACAAAAGGATGTATATGGATATAAATGATTAACTTTATCTAACAAATCAAACATTGATTGTGGAACTTGGATTCCTGGGAGTGCATTCTGGTTAAGATCATCAAAGGTAAGTGAATATTTATAATGCTATTTCTGACTAATGTTGACTGCGCAACATGGTGGATATTTCTTTGGCTGGTTTAGGCTCTGAGCTCCATACTCAGATTGCATGGTATGCTTTTTCCGTAAAGTTTTTTTGAAATCTGACACAGCGGTTGCATTAAGGAGAAGTTTATCTAAAGTTCCATGCATAACACTTGTATTTTCATCAACATTTATAATGAGTATTTCTGTAAATTGATGTGGCACTCTGCAAAATCACTGCATGTTTTGGAACTACTGAACATAACACGCCAATGTAAAATGAGATTTTTGGATATTAATATGCACTTTATCGAACAAAACACACATGTATTGTGTAACATGAAGTCCTGTGAGTGTCATCTGATGAAGATCATCAAAGTTTAGTGATACATTTTTATCTCTATTTGTGCTTTTTGTGACTCCTCTTTGGCTGGAAAATTGGCTGGGTTTTTCTGTGACTTGGTGGTGACCTAACATAATCGTTTATGGAGCTTTCGATGCGAAGCATTTTTGAAATCAGACACTGTGGCTGGATTAACGAGACTTTATCTTTAAAATGGTGCCTAATGCTTGAATGTTTGAGAAATTTGATTTATGAGATTTCTGTTGATTTGTATTTGGCGCCCTGCAATTTCATTGGCTGTTGGCGGCAGAACCCCGTTCCCATACAGGTTAAGACTCCATAATGTTTCATCATTAGATGCTACAGTCCTCCTTTAAGACTCCATAATGTTTCATCATTAGATGCTACAGGCCTCCTTTAAAACCTCTTACGGATTATGCGCATTTTCGCAGCTTTTTGTTAAAAATCGCGCAACATTTCAGCATCCTGCTACTCATGCCAGGAATATAGTATATGCATATGATAAGTGTGTGTGTATAGAAAACACTCTGAAGTCTCTAAAACTGGTTAAATCGTGTCTGTGGCTAGAACATAACGTGTTTAGGAGTCAAAATCCTTCGAAAAACTGTTCACCAAAAACACAAAAATAATATCCATCAGCCAGTCAATGTATTGTCTAAGGCTGAAGAAAATACATGGCGATCCCCTGTAAACGCCTACAGCTTCCACACGATGTCGCCAGTGCTGGCATTTTGGGGCGGCTTTATCCTTGGTTTGGTAACGTGAGGCATTTCCTTTCTTGGGGCTCACCACAGGATGTTATGAATGTGAAAACATGGACGATGATTTCAAGACTTGCTGCTATCGAATACAGATCGCCCCGTGATCAATTTAATAGATTATTAACGTGTATTAATACCTAAAGTTGGTTTAGAAAAGTAATTTGAAGTGTAAAAGTATATAGGCAACTTTTGTCATTTTAAAAAGTGACGTTGCGTCTTGTAAAGGGGCATTTTTCTGGATCAGACCGGTCTTCAGCAAATCACATTTTGGGTATACAATGACGGATTTAATCGGGAAAAAGACCCAATTGTGATGTTTATGTGACATATAGGGGTGCCAAGAAAGAAGCTCGTCAAAGGTAATGAATGTTTCATATTTTATTTCTGCGTTTTGGGTAGCGCCGGCTACCGCAAAATCTGTTGTTTTGTTGACGGTCTGGTATTCTTGGGGGTGCATGCTATCAGATAATAGCTTCTCATGCTTTCGCCGAAAAGCATTTTACAAATCTGACTTGGTGGCTAGATTCACAACGAGTGTAGCTTTAATTCAGTACCTTGTATGTGTGTTTTAATGAAAGTTTGAGTTTTATCGAAAACTTTCGGTGGCGCTCTAAAATATCCGCTGATTTGATCCCGCCACAGGGACCTCCTCCCTAACAAGTTTTAAGACTACATAATGTTTCATCATTAGATGCTACAGTCCTCCTTTAAGACTCCATAATGTTTCATCATTAGATGCTACAGGCCTCCTTTAAGACTCCATAATGTTTCATCATTAGACGCTACAAGCCTCCTTTAAGACTCCATAATGTTTCATCATTAGACGCTACAAGCCTCCTTTAAGACTCCATAATGTTTCATCATTAGATGCTACAGTCCTCCTTTAAGACTCCATAATGTTTCATCATTAGATGCTACAGTCCTCCTTTAAGCCTCCATAATGTTTCATCATTAGATGTTACAGTCCTCCTTTAAGACTCCATGTTTAGAATGTGTCTGGAAGCGCTACTCTATTCTACTCTCATCCTTTCAGTTTTAATAATATTTAATAATAATGTTATAACAGGTAATAACTAACTTTAATAACTAGGGTTAATACCTGCCTGGCGCTCCAACAAAATATTTATTTACCCCCTTCTAACAATACGCTACAGAATTAGCATAGTAGGCCATGTAATTTAAGGTAATCTGAAATATTTAGGACTAACTTATTCCTTGCCACCCATTCTGAAACTCACTGCAGCTCTTTGTTAAGTGTTGCTGTCATTTCAGTTTCCGTGGTAGCTGACGTGTACAGTGTTGAGTCATCTGCATACAGATACACTGGCTTTACTCAAATGTCGTTGGCACGTCGTTGGTAAAGATTGAAAAAGGTAGGTGCCAAACAGCTGCCCTGGGGAATTCCTGATTCTACCTTGATTGTGTTGTACAGGCTTCCATTAAAGAACACTGTCTGTGTTCTGTTAGACAGGTAGCTCTGGGGTGGCAGGTAGCCTAGTGGTTAGAGCGGTAGGTCAGTAACCAAAAGGTTGCTGGATCTTATCCCCGAGATTACAAGGTAAAACTCTGTCGTTCTGCCCCTGAACAAGGTAGTCCTAGGCCGTCATTGAAAATAAGAATTTGTTCTTAACCGACTTGCATAGTTAAATAAAGGGTCGCTTTTTTTTGGAACTATTTATCCACAATATAGCAGGGGGTGTAAAGCCATACGTTTTTTCAGCAGCAGACTATGATCGATAATGTCAAAAGCCGCACTGAAGTCTAACAAAACAGCCCAAACAATATTTTTATCATCATCAATTTCTCTCAGCCAATCAGTCATTTTTAGGTGCTGTGTTTATTGAATGTCCTTCCCTATAAGCCGGATCACAGCTTTCCTCAGTATTCATTAATTAACAGCGTCTAGAGTTTAGTTTGCCTGTTCAACAGTCTTGTAAAGACAGGGGGGTTGACTGGGACAGGCAATGTAATATCCATAATGTTTTAAGGATACGTTTTTGTAAAACAAGCACCTTACATTGGATCATCTTGAAATTTTCTCTCTAAAGCTAACTTTCATCAAGGTTTTATATGGTCTATTGGTTTCTCTCTTTTCATTGGCAGAATCCTTTTTCAGTGTTATGATATTCATAACATCCATATCCACCAGTCTATCTTCCTGTCAACTAACAGAACTCTGCTGGTTGTCCTGGTAACAGATACCAGTGGGCAGATCTATTGTATTTGTTCAAACTAAACTACAGCACTTACTTTGATGAGTCAAATCTGATCCTTTCATCTCTTCTCCTCCTCTCACAGTTCCACTCAGCCCCGTTGTTTTCCTGCAGTCCACCAGCAGCACAGGCAACCTCTTCATACCCAGCAGTAAGGTGCTACCGGGAGAGGCACGACACATGGACTCCGGGAGGCTGGAAGGGCTAGCGTTGTCCTAGTAACCATAAAGAGGGGACACAGATGCACATCATTATAGATACTGTTGTCATAAAGTGCTCTACAGAAACGCAGCCCAAGCTGATAAAGTAAGCTGTATGCTAGACCAGACCAAGCTGTACCATCTGGTGTTCTGATCTAGAGAGACTCTTCTCTGCCTCGTCAGCATCAGGATGTTGTTGAGGCTCCGCAGAGGATCCACCATAGTCATGTCTCTCTCCTGTGTTCATGAGAACATCAAACAGATGGTAAACTTATGATCTTCTATTGCAATCACAGAGTCTTACAAGAGGCATGAATATGTCTAAAAAGGGCCTAAAATGGCCACTTTCATCTTGATTTTATTAAATATTGTTTGTGGTGCAAATGTAAAGGGTCGTTCCACGAATTGGGTGACTTTTGCATTCCTTTTAAGTATCAATTATGCAGCAATATTGTATTTTAAAAGCCTGTTATATTAGATGAGGTGCACTTTAACGTAGACCACATTGAGAATTTAATAAATCACATTTAAAAGTCTCAAAAATATATGTTCCAATGGCAGATTCCTACAGTACTGAACAACATATTCAAGTGTAGAACTTCGTTACAATGCCCTTTAAAACCACACGTGTTTTTAAGACAGGACTCACTGGTGTTAATCGGATCTTCTGTCTCCTCCTCTTTCACTCCCAAAACGACTTCCTCCTTCACCTTTATTGAGATAGCATCCTCTTCCTCTCTTTCCCCTTTAACATCCTCCTCTTTCATTCTGAAAGCTTCTACCTCCTCTTCCACTCTGGCTGCCTCTATCCCCTCTCCCACTCCTAAAGGTTCTTTATATTTTTTCACAGCAACATCCTCTTCTTCTTTCACTTTAACAGGCTCCTCTTCCTCATTTTTCATTCTGAAAGTGTCTACCTCCTCCTCTTCCACTGGGACAGCCTCTATCCCCACTTCCACTCCAAACGGAGATTTCTCTTCTTTCACTGTAACACCCTCTTCTTCTTCTTCTTTCACGACAATGTTCAGCGCCAGAGCTTCTATCTCCGTCGAGTAGACCTCCTCTTCTTTAGCAGGGGAGGAGTAGTTTAGTGAGCTCATGGTCAGGGATGTTAGCTAGTTATTTAGCATTAGCGACTAGCCTAGTGCTAACCTCAGTATCAATCTTTAACAAGTTTGCTAATTGAACAAGCACATTAGGTTAAAGTTCACCAGTAGATACGTCAACCGAAATGTGTTTAAAACACTGAGATTAGCTAATGTACATTAACATGGTCTAAAGAATCAATTATTCAGTTTTATGTTGGCTAGCAAGCTACCGAGGTGGTTGAAAGAGTAGCCGTGTTGTTGTTCCTGAAGAAGCGTCCCGTCCAGTCCTTCATGCAAGAAGCATCACCTGAAAGATGCACATCGCCATCTGCTGACTGGAGTGGGTAATGCAGTTTGGAAACAATAGTTACTACACTTATTGTATTGGAAAGAACGTCATAATAATTTAACAATAAACTTATATATTTTTTCTTACGTCTTTCAAATGATACTTTCCTGTACACAGACGTAGAAGCTTAATATGAATATGTGGATGATGAATAAATACTTCTACGAATAGGTAATGTGTTAAAACACATTTGTGTTATTACTCTGTTCATTTTTCACATTAGTTTTTATTAGATGTGACCATACTTTCCCCTTAAAGCAACGCTCTATACAATACAAATCATCCTGTAAACAACAGAGCAAATGCATCACATGCAAATAGCACTTGATTATCTGTAGTGCTATACACGGAGTATACAAAACATTAAGAACACCTGCTCCTTCCATGACTTAGAAAGACTAGATGAATCCAGGCTAAAGCTATGATCCCTTATTGATGTCACTAGTTAAATCCACTTCAATCCGTGTAGATGAAGGCGGGAGACAGGTTAAATAAGGAATTTTAAGCCTTGAGACATGAGACATGGACTGTGCATGTGTGCCATTTAGAGGGTAAATGGGGAAGACAAAATATTTAAGTTACTTTGAACGGGGTATGGTAGTAGGTGCCAGGCGCCCCGGTTTGTGTCAAGAACTGCAACGCTGCTGGGTTTTTCAGCCCAACAGTTTCCCATGTGTACCAAGAGTGGTCCAACACCCAAACAGTGGTGGTCAGTGCCGTTTAAGATGAGGCAGGACGATTTGTTTATTCATGGCCTTATTTCTATTAAAGCATATTAGATGACTGTCATTCATATTCCGTTCATGTAACAGCGATAGGTTTAGACTGCTACATGATATTAACATTTCCCCTATACCCATCATGTAACAGCGGTAGGTTTAGACTGCTACATGATATTAACATTTCCCCTATACCCATCATGTAACAGCGATAGGTTTAGGCTACTACATGATACTAACATTTCCCCTATACCCATCATGTAACAGCGATAGGTTTAGACTGTTACATGATACTAACATTTCCCCTATACCCATCATGTAACAGTGGTAGGTTTAGGCTACTACATGATACTAACATTTCCCCTATACTCATCATGTAACAGCGATAGGTTTAGGCTACTACATGATACTAACATTTCCCCTATACCCATCATGTAACAGCGATAGGTTTAGGCTACTACATGATACTAACATTTCCCCTATACTCATCATGTAACAGCGATAGGTTTAGGCTACTACATGATACTAACATTTCCCCTATACCCATCATGTAACAGCGATAGGTTTAGGCTACTACATGATACTAACATTTCCCCTATACCCATCATGTAACAGCGATAGGTTTAGGCTACTACATGATACTAACATTTCCCCTATACCCATCATGTAACAGCGATAGGTTTAGACTACTACATGATACTAACATTTCCCCTATACCCATCATGTAACAGCGATAGGTTTAGGCTACTACATGATACTAACATTTCCCCTATACCCATCATGAGGTAGCAACGTAGCCTATGAATGAAAGTTTAGAATGTAGTGGTCAAGTTCCTCAGTGCTTCTTTCCTCTCCTTGCTTCTTTTGTATGCTGTTCTCCACTGTTTACGCTTCTCATTTTAATATTAATTAGTAAAAATGAATTGTAATAACAAGGTTTAAATGAATACTGGACATTTCAATTTATATAGAGAATCAGTCAGTGGGACTGAAATATTACCAGAGCTCAAGAATGACCCAAATACTGTTAGAATAGAAATGGTTTTCTCTGTCTGTTATTTTTTCACATCTAAATGTGGCCATACAACTCCCTTAAAGTGAAGGTAGCTAAATGTAACCACATGTAACATATGGATCTGCATTAGTATAGCATCACAAGTCCCAATGCAAAGTTACACCTCTCTTTTCTATTTTTACAGTACATAAAACCGATCAGAATTCCAAAGAATGCCGAAGTCATGTCAGAATTGTTTTTTTTACAGGCTGTGAAGTAATATGGAGGACCCGGCTAGCCAGCCTATCCCCTACAATGTCAACTCTGACAGAAATATCTTCAAATAGTTCACTGCAAATGAAACCAAATCGTGTGCACTCATGACTAGTGGTTGTCTGTCATAGTTGAAGTGTACCTATGATGAAAATGGCAGGCCTCTCTCATCTTTTTAAGTGGGAGAACTTGCACAATTGGTGGCTGACTAAATACTTTTTTTGCCGCACTGTATATATATTTATACACAGTGGGGATGGGGAGAACAAGTATATGATACACTGCCGATTTGCAGGTTTTACTACTTACAAAGCATGTAGAATAGCATGTAGGGATCTGTAATTTTTATCATAGGTACACTTCAACTGTGAGAGATGGAATCTAAAACAAAAATCCAGAAAATCACATTGTATGATTTTTTGAGTACACCCTTCACATTTTTGTAAATATTTGAGTATATCTTTTCATGTGACAACACTGAAGAAATTACACTTTGCTACAATGTAAAGTAGTGAGTGTACAGCTTGAAAACAGTGTACATTTGTTGTCCCCTCAAAATAACTCCACACACAGCCATTCATGTCTAAACCACTGGCAACAAAAGTGAGTACACCCCTAAGTGAAAATGTCCAAATTGGGCCCAAAGTTTCAATATTTTGTGTGGCCACCATCATTTTCCAGCATGGAGTACACGTCCTGGTAATCCGTCTGGCCCTGCGTTGTGATCTGAGGACCCATGCCAAACCTTTTCAGTCTCCTGAGGGGGAATAGGTTTTGTCGTGCCCTCTTTATATAGACAAAATATTTTTCACCCAGGAAGCTTGGGTAAACAGTGGTTGTTGTGCACTGCTGCCACTACCAGGCCTGGAGTCCATTTTGACTTTGTTGATAGCAAGGTGTGTTAGCGAGTTGTGTTAGCGAGCTGCGTTAGTGAGCTGTGTTAGCGAGCTGTGTTAGCGAGCTGTGTTAGCTAGCTGTGCGGCTAAGCAGCTAACTGGCTACTGATCAACCTATTGTGTGTATTGAACATTCATACTGGACAGTTTTACCTATAGAGTAGCACCACCACCCATCAGCCCGTTCTCTTGAAGTCAAAGCCACAGTGTATTGTTGCTATAGGAGTTTTTGATTAATAATCCTATTTATTTCAAGCCCCACTAAGATGTCACCATACTATTCTTTTAAAGCCCCACTATGTAAGACATACATCATCAGAGTGGGCCTCCAACTTAAATGTAAACAATGGAGCAAATGCATCACATGTGAACATCACTTGATTATCGGAGGTGTGTATTATGACATCAGATAGAACTACTCAGACATTCCAAATATCACTTGATTATCAGAGGAGTGTATTATGACATCAGATAGAACTACTCAGACATTCCAAATATCACTTGATTATCGGAGGTGTGTACTATGACATCATATAGAACTACACAGACATTCCAAATCAGGCTTCATCCATATCGTGAAGGTGGATATTGATCCAACCATTTCCAAAGTAATGACCGGGCTGATGGAAACAGGATATGCCTGTACACTTTTCTAAATGCCGACAGACAATTTGTTACTTCGTTTGACATGGTGGGGTCATTTTGTGTCAGTAAAAATGTATAAACGAGAAGTGGCGGTATTAATCCTTTATGCGCAAATATTGATTTAATAACGATAATATCTTATTAAATCAAGAGTCACCCGATGATATATTGTGTGGTCCTCCCACTACGATTTGGGAAACCATGCAGTTTATTAGGCTACAGATTAAATAAATGATGAACTTCACAGGGTGGTGAAAGTGCATGTGTTGAGCTTGATGCTCCTTTCCAATACATTTTGAGGGTCTTCTTCTGGTGACATGATGATGATTAATGCTTGGTTGCCATTTGACAAATAAAATAAGGTCGCTCTCATCCACAATAATCTCATCATGTAGGTAGCCTACCAGCACTGTATATGTGAGCTGTTGGCTACAGTGCACGGGACAAGAGGACTTTTGCTATATAACTCAACGGTTTTTCAAAACCATCAGTAGAGTTGAAAATGCAATGGAAACCCATTTAACTTGCGTTTTTCATTCAGTACATGGGAATTCAACAGGAAAACATTTTTCCGTGCATTACGTCATCACGCAAAGACTTTTATCCGCAATAAACCTGTTTGATGCAAACATTTCCGGTGGGAAAATGCGTATATTGTTTTATGCAGATTTGAGAATATTCACATGAAAATCTGTCGCAAATTACATGGCAATGTAGCTACTAATGTGGATATTGATCCAACACCTGCCGCTTATTCAAACCAGCCCACTTGGCAAAGACCTCAGTTCAACATTCAGTTTCTCGTTACATTTCTTTGAAACGGATTTTGGTTGCAAATTGGGTGAAACACTAAATGTCACCAGTCACTGGTTACCAGTTGTGTGAAAATTAATAACAATACCTTTTGTAGATGGATTTTTACAAATCCAATCCGTTTTCCACATTGATCAAACATCACATGGATTTGTTTTGTTCAAATCACATGGTTTGGCAGATGTTATTGTGGTGGGAACATTGTATTTAGCTAGGATTTCATAAGGCCAGGAATGTCATTGAGAATAACTATAGACAATAGTTAATGTTGCTAGTTTAGGGATGAAGATAGTGAAGGTTCATCAATGTTAAGGATGTTTTTAATTTGACGTGGAAACAAAGTTTATTCAACCAGTGGGAGGCTTGTAAATACCCACAGGAAAGTGGAATGAGGAACTCTTTATTGAGACAATCATGAAATAGCAATCTGTGGGTGAGTTGTAGTGGATATTATAATATAAGGATCTGCTGGAGTCCAAGTCAAACCAAGATTCTTTATTTCTGAGCTCAGAGAGAATAACAGAGTTTGTTATTTGGTATTTTACTAGGATCCCCATTAGCTGTTGCAAAAGCAGCAGCTACCCCTCCTGCGGTCAACACAAAACATGACACATAATTGTCATGTCTCTCGTCGGAAGGCATGGACCAAAGCGCAGCGTGGTAAGTGTTCATGATTTTTATTTAATCAAAAAACACTCAAACAAAATAACAAAGAGAACAATGAACAGTTCTGTAAGGCAAATCAACTATACAGAAAACAACTACCCAAAAAACACAGGTGGAAAAAGGCTGCCTAAGTATGATTCACAATTAGAGACAACGATAGACAGCTGCCTCCGATTGGGAACCACACTCGGCCAAAAACAAAGAAATAGAAAACATAGAAATAAAGAAACTGGAATTCCCACCCGAGTCACCCCCTGGCCTAACCAAAATAGAGAATAAAAAGCCTCTCTATGGCGTGACAATAATACAGAACATCAATAGACAAGAACAGCTCAAGTGCAGAACTACATACATTTTGTATAAGGCAAACGTAGCCTCCATATCAATGCATACACACAAACTACCTGGGTCAAATAGGGGAGAGGTGTTGCTTTATCTGTTTTTTGAAACCAGGTTTGCTGTTTATTTGAGCAATATGAGATGGAAGGAAGTTCCATGCAATAAGGGCCCTATATAATACTGTACGCTTTCTTGAATTTGTTCTGGAATCTTGTGAACTGTGAAAAGACCCCCAGTGGCATGTCTGGTGGGATAAGTGTGTGTGTCAGAGATGTGTGTAATTTGACTTGTAAGAACTTTGATGATATCTGTACATTACAGGAACACCTGTGATGACAAAAGTACAATGATTCATGTTTTGCTTTAGCTTGAGATAAAGAATCAGTGGTAGACACCTGGCAAGTGCATGAAAAGGTCAACTGTACATAGTCAGATGTCTGTGTGTTGAAACTATATTTTAGGTAACAGATGGATAAAGGGAACTAAGAGTTCCTGTTGATACTATGTTCCAGTCTTACATGACTAGGTAGTGGATTAATTGGGCTTCCCTCCAGGCCTGAGAACAAAGACCTTCCTCTAGGCTCATGTTAAAAATATGTCAGATAGGAGTGGCTATAGAGTCAGCTACTGTCCTCAGTAGCTTTCCAAGTTGTCAATGCCAGGAGGTTTGTCATTATTGATCGATAACAATTGTTCCACCTCTCCCACACCAACTTTACAAAATTCAAAACTTGCACTGCTTTTCTTTCATGATGTTTTTTTCCATCATTCTTTATATCATTGATCTTGGCTTCTTAATAAGTTTATTATTTTTGTTGAGTTTGGTCACATAATTTCTCAATTTGCAGTATGTAAGCCAGCCAGATGTGCAGCCAGACTTATTAGCCACTCCTTTGGCCCCAACTCTTTCAAACATACAGTTTTTAAATTCCTCATCAATCCATGGAGCCTTAACAGTTAACAGTCAGTTTCTAAACAGGTACATGTTTATCAATAATTGGAAGAAGCAATTTCATCTGGTAAAAACAGGTAAACACATTATAAGGCAACAATATAAGACAATGGGAGCACTGTGTATGTTCTCTGATGAGTTGTCAGTCAATGAGATGTGAAATATCAATATACACGCTAAGAGAAGTAATTTCTCTCTCCTGTGTGGATTCTCTAATGTCGTTTAAGTGACTGTTATGAGTAATATGTTTTCCCAAAATCGAACCTTCTGTAAGCCTTCTCCTCTGTGTCTCATGTTCTTTCAGGCTTCCAAAATGGGCAAAAGCTTTGCATCCTGGGAGGAGTGGTAATGCATCTCCCCTGTGTGTATTATCTGGTGCTGTTTCAGGGACCCTAACTGGTTAAAACACTTGCCACACTGGGAGCAGGCTTCTCCCCTGTGTGTATTCTCTCGTGCTGTTTCAAGGCCCCTAACTGGTTAAAACACTTGCCACAGTGGGAGCAGTGGTAAGGCTTCTCTCCTGTATGTATTCTTTCGTGTTTTTTCAGATCCCCTGCCCCGACGAAACACTTGCCACACTGGGAGCAGTGGTAAGGCTTCTCCCCTGTGTGTATTCTCTCATGCTGTTTCAGATACCTTGCCGAGACTAAAAACTTTCCACACTGGGAGCATTGGTAAGGCTTCTCCCCTGTGTGTATTCTCTCGTGCTGTTTCAGATTCCATGACCAGGCGAAACACTTTCCACACTGGGAGCAGTGGTAAGGCTTCTCCTCTGTGTGCATTCTCTCGTGTCGTTTCAGACTCCCCAAATCATTAAAACCCTTTCCACACTGGGAGCAGTGGTAAGGCTTCTCCCCTGTGTGTATGCTCTCGTGTCGTTTCAGCTTCCCCAAATCTTTACAACCCTTTCCACACTGGGAGCAGTGGTAAGGCTTCTGCCTTTTGTGTATTCTCTCATGTCGTTTCAGATTCCCCAAATCATTAAAACCCCTTCCACACTGGGAGCAGTGGTAAGGCTTCTCCCCTGTGTGTATTCTCTCATGTCGTTTCAGCTTCCCCAAATCGTTAACACCCTTGCCACACTGGGAGCAGTGGTAAGGCTTCTCCCCTCTGTGTATTCTCTCGTGTCGTTTAAGCTCGCTTAACTGGTTCCAACCCTTTCCACACTGGGAACAATGGTGTCTTCTTGCTGGTTTGGACGTCCCTGGCTCTGGTTCCTCTGAGTCTGGTTTTTCTCCTGCCAAAGACAGTGTTTTTTAAAATAGAGACCCGAATGAAACCTCCACATGATAAAACGGCCTTGCTACGAGGGTAAATCCTAATCAGATCCCCCAATAACCTTAGGCCAGTTTTAACAATCTTAAGTGTGATCTTAAAACAAATGTTGTAGAGTTTCCTGGTAATTACTGACAATGTTTACACTACTTATTTATTCATTCTGTTTTCGTCAGAACACAAAAAACGAAACAGTTCTAGGACACTCAAGACACAGACGTCACTGGATTCCAATCGAGCAGGTAGTTCTAAATATATAACTTTCATAGCTGTATGATACAGAATGCGACCTACAGTAGTGGCCAAAAGTTTTGAGAATGAAAAATATTAATTTCCACAAAGTTTGCTGCTTCAGTGTCTTAAGATATTTTTGTCAGATGTTACTATGGAATGCTGAAGTATAATTACAAGCATTTCATAAGTGTCAAAGGTTTTTATTTACAATGACATGAAGTTGATGCAGTTTTTACGTTGAAGACACAAAGCACATCAGTAAAATCTCCCCGTTGTTGAAAGGGTTCGACACCTGCTGTTTTAGTTGCCCAATTTCTTATTTAGACGTTCACAGATTTAACATTTTGACTATCGCTGATGTTATATTTTGGGTAATGTAAAAAATAATGTGAAATATTTGGAAAGATGTTCCTAAAACTGATAGTAACTACAATAAACAAATTATAAAACGCAACATGTGAAGTGTTAGATGTTTAATGAGCTGAGAAAAAAAAGATTGCAGAATTTTTTATATCCCTGTTAGTTAACATTTATTCTCTGCCAAGATAATCCATCAACCTGACAGGTGTGGCATATCAAGCAGATTAAACAGCATGATCATTACACAGGTGCACCTTGTGCTGGGGAGAATAAAAGGCCACACTAAAATGTGCAGTTTTGTCACACAACACAATGCCACAGGTGTCTCAAGTTGAGGGAGCATGCAATCGGCATGCTGACTGCAGGAATATCCACTAGAGCGGTTACCAGATAATTGAATGTTCAATTCTCTACCAAAAGCCACCTCACAACTTCATTTTAGAGAATTTGGCAGTACATCCAACTGGCCTCACAACCACAGACCACATATAACGACGCCAGCCCAGGATCTCCACAGCATCTGAGACCAGCCACCCGAGTAGTATTTCTATTTGTAATGAAGCCCTTTTGTGGGGAAAAACGAATTCTGATTGGCTGGGCCTGGCTCCGCAATGGGTGGGCTTATGCCCTCAAGGGCCCACCAATGGCTGCACCCCTCAGTCATGTAAAGTCCATAGATTAGGGCCTAATTTATTTATTTACAATGACTGACTTATATGAACTGTAAATCGTTGAAATGGTTGTTTATATTTTGGTTCAGTATACACACAGACACAGTGCATTCGTTAAGTATTCAGACCCCTTCACCTTTTCCAAATGTTGTTACATTTCAGCATTATTCTAAAATTGATTAAATTGTTTTCCCCCCTCGCCAATCTAAACTCAGCAAACAAAAGAAATGTCCCCTCACTGTCAACTACGTTTATTTTCAGCAAACTTAAGATGTGTAAATATTTGTTGGAACATAAGATTCAACAACTTACATAAACTGAACAAGTTCCACAGACATGTGACTAACTGAAATGGAATAATGTGTCCCTGAACAAAGGGGGGGGGGGGGGGGGGGGGGTGTCAAAATCAAAAGTAACAGTCAGTATCTGGGGTGCCAGGGTAGCCTCGTGGTTAGAGAGTTGGACTAGTAACCGAAAGGTTGCAAGTTCATATCCCCGAGCTGACAAGGTACAAATCTGTCGTTCTGCCCCTGAACAGGCAGTTAACCCACTGGCCGTCATTGAAAATAAGAATTTGTTCTTAACTTTAAATAAAGGTAAAATAAAAATAAATAAAATATCTGGTGTGGCCACCAGCTGCATTAAGTACTGCAGTGCCTACAAGCAGCTGTTTCAGTACAGCACTACAGGGAGAGAGAGGGAGAGCAGCTGTTTCAGTACAGCACTACAGGGAGAGAGAGGGGGAGAGCAGCTGTTTCAGTACAGCACTACAGGGAGAGAGCAGCTGTTTCAGTACAGCACTACAGGGAGAGAGAGGGGGAGAGGGAAAAAATCCACTGGACTAGTTTCAATGTATGGAATCACCTTTTTTCTGTTTTTTTTCGAGTTTCTGGATGTTGGGTAAATAGTCATATAAATAGTAATTCATCATTAGATGCTACAGTCCTCCTTTAAGACTCCATCATGTTTCATCATTAGATGCTACAGTCCTCCTTTAAGACTCCATCATGTTTCATCATTAGATGCTACAGTCCTCCTTTAAGACTCCATCATGTTTCATCATTAGATGCTACAGTCCTCCTTTAAGACTCCATCATGTTTCATCATTAGATGCTACAGGCCTCCTTTAAGACTCCATCATGTTTCATCATTAGATGCTACAGTCCTCCTTTAAGACTCCATCATGTTTCATCATTAGATGCTACAGTCCTCCTTTAAGACTCCATAATGTTTCATCATTAGATGCTACAGTCCTCCTTTAAGACTCCATCATGTTTCATCATTAGATGCTACAGTCCTTCTTTAAGACTCCATAATGTTTCATCATTAGATGCTACAGTTCTCCTTTAAGACTCCATCATGTTTCATCATTAGATGCTACAGTTCTCCTTTAAGACTCCATCATGTTTCATCATTAGATGCTACAGTCCTCCTTTAAGACTCCATCATGTTTCATCATTAGATGCTACAGTCCTCCTTTAAGACTCCATAATGTTTCATCATTAGATGCTACAGTCCTCCTTTAAGACCCCATAATGTTTCATCATTAGATGCTACAGTCCTCCTTTAAGACTCCATCATGTTTCATCATTAGATGCTACAGGCCTCCTTTAAGACTCCATAATGTTTCATCATTAGATGCTACAGGCCTCCTTTAAGACTCCATAATGTTTCATCATTAGATGCTACAGTCCTCCTTTAAGACTCCATAATGTTTCATCATTAGATACTACTGTCCTCCTTTAAGACTCCATCATGTTTCATCATTAGATGCTACAGGCCTCCTTTAAGACTCCATAATGTTTCATCATTAGATGCTACAGTCCTCCTTTAAGACTCCATAATGTTTCATCATTAGATGCTACAGTCCTCCTTTAAGACTCCATAATGTTTCATCATTAGATGCTACAGTCCTCCTTTAAGACTCCATCATGTTTCATCATTAGATGCTACAGTCCTCCTTTAAGACTCCATCATGTTTCATCATTAGATGCTACAGTTCTCCTTTAAGACTCCATAATGTTTCATCATTAGATGCTACAGTCCTCCTTTAAGACTCCATAATGTTTCATCATTAGATGCTACAGTCCTCCTTTAAGACTCCATCATGTTTCATCATTAGATGCTACAGGCCTCCTTTAAGACTCCATAATGTTTCATCATTAGATGCTACAGGCCTCCTTTAAGACTCCATAATGTTTCATCATTAGATGCTACAGTCCTCCTTTAAGACTCCATAATGTTTCATCATTAGATACTACTGTCCTCCTTTAAGACTCCATCATGTTTCATCATTAGATGCTACAGGCCTCCTTTAAGACTCCATAATGTTTCATCATTAGATGCTACAGTCCTCCTTTAAGACTCCATAATGTTTCATCATTAGATGCTACAGTCCTCCTTTAAGACTCCATAATGTTTCATCATTAGATGCTACAGTCCTCCTTTAAGACTCCATCATGTTTCATCATTAGATGCTACAGTCCTCCTTTAAGACTCCATAATGTTTCATCATTAGATGCTACAGTCCTCCTTTAAGACTCCATCATGTTTCATCATTAGATGCTACAGTCCTCCTTTAAGACTCCATAATGTTTCATCATTAGATGCTACAGTCCTCCTTTAAGACTCCATCATGTTTCATCATTAGATGCTACAGTCCTCCTTTAAGACTCCATCATGTTTCATCATTAGATGCTACAGGCCTCCTTTAAGACTCCATCATGTTTCATCATTAGATGCTACAGTCCTCCTTTAAGACTCCATAATGTTTCATCATTAGATGCTACAGGCCTCCTTTAAGACTCCATAATGTTTCATCATTAGATGCTACAGGCCTCCTTTAAGACTCCATCATGTTTCATCATTAGATGCTACAGGCCTCCTTTAAGACTCCATCATGTTTCATCATTAGATGCTACAGGCCTCCTTTAAGACTCCATAATGTTTCATCATTAGATGCTACAGTCCTCCTTTAAGACTCCATCATGTTTCATCATTAGATGCTACAGTCCTCCTTTAAGACTCCATCATGTTTCATCATTAGATGCTACAGTCCTCCTTTAAGACTCCATAATGTTTCATCATTAGATGCTACAGCTCTCCTTTAAGCCTCCATAATGTTTCATCATTAGATGCTACAGTTCTCCTTTAAGACTCCATCATGTTTCATCATTAGATGCTACAGTCCTCCTTTAAGACTCCATCATGTTTCATCATTAGATGCTACAGTCCTCCTTTAAGACTCCATAATGTTTCATCATTAGATGCTACAGTCCTCCTTTAAGACTCCATAATGTTTCATCATTAGATGCTACAGTCCTCCTTTAAGACTCCATAATGTTTCATCATTAGATGCTACAGTCCTCCTTTAAGACTCCATAATGTTTCATCATTAGATGCTACAGTCCTCCTTTAAGACTCCATAATGTTTCATCATTAGATGCTACAGGCCTCCTTTAAGACTCCATAATGTTTCATCATTAGATGCTACAGTCCTCCTTTAAGACTCCATAATGTTTCATCATTAGATACTACAGTCCTCCTTTAAGACTCCATAATGTTTCATCATTAGATGCTACAGTCCTCCTTTAAGACTCCATAATGTTTCATCATTAGATGCTACAGTCCTCCTTTAAGACTCCATCATGTTTCATCATTAGATGCTACAGTCCTCCTTTAAGACTCCATCATGTTTCATCATTAGATGGTACAGTCCTCCTTTAAGACTCCATAATGTTTCATCATTAGATGCTACAGTCCTCCTTTAAGACTCCATAATGTTTCATCATTAGATGCTACAGTCCTCCTTTAAGACTCCATAATGTTTCATCATTAGATGCTACAGTCCTCCTTTAAGACTCCATAATGTTTCATCATTAGATGCTACAGGCCTCCTTTAAGACTCCATAATGTTTCATCATTAGATGCTCCAGTCCTCCTTTAAGACTCCATAATGTTTCATCATTAGATGCTACAGTCCTCCTTTAAGACTCCATAATGTTTCATCATTAGATGCTCCAGTCCTCCTTTAAGACTCCATAATGTTTCATCATTAGATGCTACAGTCCTCCTTTAAGACTCCATAATGTTTCATCATTAGATGCTACAGTCCTCCTTTAAGACTCCATCATGTTTCATCATTAGATGCTCCAGTCCTCCTTTAAGACTCCATAATGTTTCATCATTAGATGCTACAGTCCTCCTTTAAGACTCCATAATGTTTCATCATTAGATGCTACAGTCCTCCTTTAAGACTCCATAATGTTTCATCATTAGATGCTACAGTCCTCCTTTAAGACTCCATCATGTTTCATCATTAGATGCTACAGTCCTCCTTTAAGACTCCATAATGTTTCATCATTAGATGCTCCAGTCCTCCTTTAAGACTCCATCATGTTTCATCATTAGATGCTACAGTCCTCCTTTAAGACTCCATCATGTTTCATCATTAGATGCTACAGTCCTCCTTTAAGACTCCATCATGTTTCATCATTAGATGCTACAGTCCTCCTTTAAGACTCCATCATGTTTCATCATTAGATGCTACAGTCCTCCTTTAAGACTCCATCATGTTTCATCATTAGATGCTACAGTCCTCCTTTAAGACTCCATCATGTTTCATCATTAGATGCTACAGTCCTCCTTTAAGACTCCATCATGTTTCATCATTAGATGCTACAGTCCTCCTTTAAGACCCCATAATGTTTCATCATTAGATGCTACAGTCCTCCTTTAAGACTCCATCATGTTTCATCATTAGATGCTACAGTCCTCCTTTAAGACTCCATCATGTTTCATCATTAGATGCTACAGTCCTCCTTTAAGACCCCATAATGTTTCATCATTAGATGCTACAGTCCTCCTTTAAGACTCCATAATGTTTCATCATTAGATGCTACAGTCCTCCTTTAAGACTCCATCATGTTTCATCATTAGATGCTACAGTCCTCCTTTAAGACTCCATCATGTTTCATCATTAGATGCTACAGTCCTCCTTTAAGACTCCATAATGTTTCATCATTAGATGCTACAGTCCTCCTTTAAGACTCCATCATGTTTCATCATTAGATGCTACAGTCCTCCTTTAAGACTCCATCATGTTTCATCATTAGATGCTACAGGCCTCCTTTAAGACTCCATCATGTTTCATCATTAGATGCTACAGTCCTCCTTTAAGACTCCATAATGTTTCATCATTAGATGTTACAGTCCTCCTTTAAGACTCCATCATGTTTCATCATTAGATGCTACAGTCCTCCTTTAAGACTCCATAATGTTTCATCATTAGATGCTTCAGTCCTCCTTTAAGACTCCATAATGTTTCATCATTAGATGCTACAGTCCTCCTTTAAGACTCCATCATGTTTCATCATTAGATGCTACAGTCCTCCTTTAAGACTCCATCATGTTTCATCATTAGATGCTACAGGCCTCCTTTAAGACTCCATAATGTTTCATCATTAGATGCTACAGTCCTCCTTTAAGACTCCATCATGTTTCATCATTAGATGCTACAGTCCTCCTTTAAGACTCCATAATGTTTCATCATTAGATGCTACAGTCCTCCTTTAAGACTCCATCATGTTTCATCATTAGATGCTACAGTCCTCCTTTAAGACTCCATCATGTTTCATCATTAGATGCTACAGTCCTCCTTTAAGACTCCATAATGTTTCATCATTAGATGCTACAGTCCTCCTTTAAGACTCCATCATGTTTCATCATTAGATGCTACAGTCCTCCTTTAAGACTCCATAATGTTTCATCATTAGATGCTTCAGTCCTCCTTTAAGACTCCATAATGTTTCATCATTAGATGCTACAGTCCTCCTTTAAGACTCCATCATGTTTCATCATTAGATGCTACAGTCCTCCTTTAAGACTCCATCATGTTTCATCATTAGATGCTACAGTCCTCCTTTAAGACTCCATAATGTTTCATCATTAGATGCTACAGTCCTCCTTTAAGACTCCATAATGTTTCATCATTAGATGCTACAGTCCTTTAAGAGTCCATAATGTTTCATCATTAGATGCTACAGTCCTCCTTTAAGACTCCATAATGTTTCATCATTAGATGCTACAGTCCTCCTTTAAGACTCCATAATGTTTCATCATTAGATGCTACAGTCCTCCTTTAAGACTCCATAATGTTTCATCATTAGATGCTACAGTCCTCCTTTAAGACTCCATCATGTTTCATCATTAGATGCTACAGTCCTCCTTTAAGACTCCATCATGTTTCATCATTAGATGCTACAGTCCTCCTTTAAGACTCCATAATGTTTCATCATTAGATGCTACAGTCCTCCTTTAAGACTCCATCATGTTTCATCATTAGATGCTACAGTCCTCCTTTAAGACTCCATCATGTTTCATCATTAGATGCTACAGTCCTCCTTTAAGACTCCATCATGTTTCATCATTAGATGCTACAGTCCTCCTTTAAGACTCCATAATGTTTCATCATTAGATGCTACAGTTCTCCTTTAAGACTCCATAATGTTTCATCATTAGATGCTACAGTCCTCCTTTAAGACTCCATCATGTTTCATCATTAGATGCTACAGTCCTCCTTTAAGACTCCATAATGTTTCATCATTAGATGCTACTGTCCTCCTTTAAGACTCCATCATGTTTCATCATTAGATGCTACAGTCCTCCTTTAAGACTCCATCATGTTTCATCATTAGATGGTACAGTCCTCCTTTAAGACTCCATCATGTTTCATCATTAGATGCTACAGTCCTCCTTTAAGACACCATAATGTTTCATCATTAGATGCTACAGTCCTCCTTTAAGACACCATAATGTTTCATCATTAGATGCTACAGTCCTCCTTTAAGACACCATAATGTTTCATCATTAGATGCTACAGTCCTCCTTTAAGACTCCATCATGTTTCATCATTAGATGCTACAGTCCTCCTTTAAGACACCATAATGTTTCATCATTAGATGCTACAGTCCTCCTTTAAGACTCCATCATGTTTCATCATTAGATGCTACAGTCCTCCTTTAAGACTCCATCATGTTTAGAATGTGTCTGGAAGCACTACTCTATCTATTCAACTAACTTGAATAACTAGGGTTAATACCTACCTGGCGCCCCAACAAAACTTTATCTTAACCCACCCTCTAACAATACCGCTATAGAATTAGCATAGTAGGCCATGTAATTTAAGGTCATCTGAAATATTTAGGACTAACTTATTCCTTGTCACCCATTCTGAAACTCACTGCAGCTCTTTGTAAGTGTTGCTGTCATTTCAGTTTCCGTGGTAGCTGACGTGTACAGTGTTGAGTCATCCGCATACAGACACACTGGCTTTACTCAAATGTCGTTGGTAAAGATTGAAAAAGGTAGGTGCCAAACAGCTGCCCTGGGGAATTCCTGATTCTACCTTGTTTGTGTTGTACAGGCTTCCATTAAAGAACACTCTCTGTGTTCTGTTAGACCGGTAGCTCTGGGGCGGCAGGTAACCTAGTGGTTAGAGCGGTAGGCCAGTAAACGAAATGTTGCTGGATTGAATCCCCGAGCTGACAAGGTAAAACTCTGTCCTTCTGCCCCTGAACAAGGCAGTTGGGTTGTCATTGAAAATAAGAATTTGTTCTTAACTGACTTGCCTTGTTAAATAAAGAATCCTATTTTTTAAAAAAGAAGCTCTTTATCCACAATATAGCAGGGGGTGTAAAGCCATACATTTTTTTTCAGCAGCAGACTATGATCGATAATGTCAAAAGCCGCACTGAAGTCTAACACAACAGCCTAAACAATATTTTTATCATCATCAATTTCTCTCAGCCAATCAGTCATTTTTAAGTGCTGTGTTTATTGAATGTCCTTCCCTATAAGCCGGATCACAGCTTTCCTCAGTATTAGTTAATTAATTAACAGTGTCTAGAGTTTAGTTTCCCTGTTCAACAGTCTTGTAAAGATATGGGGGTTTACTGGGACAGGCAATGTAATATCCATAATGTTTCAAGGATAAGTTTTTGTAAAACACGCACCTTACATTGGATCATCTTGACATTTTCTCTCTAAAGCTAACTTTCATCAAGGTTTTATATGGACTATTGGTTTCTCTCTTTTCATTGGCAGAATCCTTTTTCAGTGTTACATCCATATACACCAGTCTATCTTCCTGTCAACTAACATAACTCCACTGGTTGTCCTGGTAACAGATACCAGTGGGCAGATCTATTGTATTTGTTCAAACTAAACTACAGCACTTACTTTGATGAGTGAAATCTGATCCTTTCTTCTCTTCTCCTCCTCTCACAGTTCCACTCAGCCCCGTTGTTTTCCTGAAGTCCACCAGCAGCACAGACAACCTCTTCATACCCAGCAGTAAGGTGCGACCGGGAGAGGCACGACACATGGACTCCGGGAGGGAGGAAGGGCTAGCGTTGTCCTGGTAACCATAAAGAGGGGACACAAACGCACATCATTATGGATGCTGATGTCACTGTTGTCATAAAGTGCTCTACAGAAACCCAGCCCAAGCCGATAAAGCAAGCTGTATGCTAGACCAGACCAAGCTGTACCATCTGGTGTTCTGATCTGGAGAGACTCTTCTCTGCCTCTTCAGCATCAGGATGTTGTTGAGGCTCCGCAGAGGATCCACCATAGTCATGTCTCTCTCCTGTGTGAATGAGAACATCAAACAGATGGTAAACTTATGATCTTCTATTGCAATCACAGTCTTACAAGAGGCATGAATATGTCTAAAAAGGGCCTAAAATGGCCACTTTCATCATGATTTCCTAAAAAAATATTTGTGATGCAAATGTAAAAGGGTTGTTCCACAAAATGGGTGCCTTTTTTACATTTTAAGTAGAACATATGCACCAATATTGAATTTTAAAAGACTGTTATACTAGATGAGGGGAACTTTAATGTCGACCACATGGAGAATTCAATACATCTAATTGAAAAGTCCCAAAAGTATATGAACCAATGGCAGATCGACCATTTAACAATTCCTACAGTAAGAATGCCCATTAAAAACCCCACATTAGTTCAACAACTGCATAGTTTGTGTCCCTGTTTTTAAGACAGTACTCACTGGTGTCAATCGGATCTTCTGTCTCCTCCTTTTTCACTCCCAAAACGTCTTCCTCCTTCACGTTTATTAAGATAGCATCCTCTTCCTCTCTAAAAGGTTCTTTCTCTTCTTTCACTATAACAGCCCCCTCTTCCTCCTTTTTCACTCTGAAATATTCTTTCTCCGTACAGCAGACCTCCTCTTCATTAGCAAGGGAGGAGTAGTTTAGTGAGCTCATGGTCAGGGATGTTAGCTAGCTAGCATTAGCGACTAGCCTAGTGCTAACCTCAGTATCAATCTTTAACAAGTTTGCAAATTGAACAAGCACATTAGGTTAAAGTTCACCAGTAGATACGTCAACCGAAATTTGTCTAAAACACTGAGATTAGCTCATGTACAATAACATGGTCCAAAGAATCAATCTTTTAGTTTTATTGTCAAGCAGGCTACCGAGGTGGTTGTAAGAGTTGGCGCCTTGTTGTTCCTGAAGAAGCGTCCCGTCCAGTCCATTATACGTCACGCAAGAAGCATCACCTGAAAGACGCCCATCGCCATCTGCTGGCTGGAGTGGGTAACGCAGTTTGGAAACAATAGTTACGACACTTATTGTATTGGAAAGAACGTCATAATAATTTAACAATAAACATATATATTTTTTCTTACGTCTTTCAAATGATACTTTCCTGTACACAGACGTAGAAGCTTAATATGAATATGTGGATGATGAATAAATACTTCTACGAATAGGTAGTGTGTTAAAACACATTTGTGTTATTACTCTGTTCATTTTTCACATTCGTTTTTATTAGATGTGACCATACTTTCCCCTTAAAGCAACGCTCTATACAATACAAATCATACTGTAAACAACAGAGCAAATGCATCACATGCAAATAGCACTTGATTATCTGTAGTGCTATACACGGAGTCTACAAAACATTAAGAACAGCTGCTCCTTCCATGACTTAGACTGACTAGATGAATCCAGGCTAAAGCTATGATCCCTTATTGATGTCACTAGTTAAATCCACTTCAATCCATGTAGATGAAGGGGGGAGACAGGTTAAATAAGGAATTTTAAGCCTTGAGACATGAGACATGGTAGACAAAATATTTAAGTTACTTTGAATGGGGTATGGTAGTAGGTGCCAGGCGCCCCGGTTTGTGTCAAGAACTGCAACGCTGCTGGGTTTTTCAGCTCAACAGTTTCCCATGTGTACAAAGAGTGGTCCACCACCCAAACAGTGGTGGTCAGTGCCGTTTAAGATGAGGCAGGACGATTTGTTTATTCATGGCCTTATTTCTATTACAGCATAATAGATGACTGTCATTCATATTCCGTTCATGTAACAGCGGTAGGTTTAGGCTACTACATGATACTAACATTTCCCCTATACCCATCATGTAACAGCGATAGGTTTAGACTACTACATGATACTAACATTTCCCCTATACCCATCATGTAACAGCGATAGGTTTAGACTGCTACATGATACTAACATTTCCCCTATACCCATCATGTAACAGTGGTAGGTTTAGGCTACTACATGATACTAACATTTCCCCTATACCCATCATGAGGTAGCAACGTAGCCTATGAATGAAAGTTTAGAATGTAGTGGTCAAGTTCCTCAGTGCTCCGTTCCTCTCCTTGCTTCTTTTGTATGCTGTTCTCCACTGTTTACGCTTCTCATTTTAATATTAATTAGTAAAAATGAATTGTAATAACAAGGTTTAAATTAATTCTATATTTATTTCAATTCATTTATACTGGACATTTCAATTTATATACAGAATCAGTCAGTGGGACTAAAATATTACCAGAGCTCAAGAATGACCCAAATACTGTTAGAATAGAAATGGTTTTCTCTGTCTGTTATTTTTTCACATCTAAATGTGGCCATACAACTCCCTTAAAGTGAAGGTAGCTAAATGTAACCACATGTAACATATGGATCTGCATTAGTATAGCATCACAAGTCCCAATGCAAAGTTACACCTCTCTTTTCTATTTTTCCAGTACATAAAACCGATCAGAATTCCAAAGAATGCCGAAGTCATGTCAGAATTGTTTTTTTTACAGGCTGTGAAGTAATATGGAGGACCCGGCTAGCCAGCCTATCCCCTACAATGTAAACTCTGACAGAAATATCTTCAAATAGATCACTTCAAATTAAACCAAATCGTGTGCACTCATGACTAGTGGTTGTCTGTCATAGTTGAAGTGTACCTATGATGTAATTGTATTATTTATTGTATTACAGACAGGGAGAGGTTGAACATGTTAGTGAAGACAGTTGCCAGTTGGTCAGCGCATGCTCGGAGTACACGTCCTGGTAATCCGTCTGGCCCTGTGTTGTGATCTGAGGACCCATGCCAAACCTTTTCAGTCTCCTGAGGGGGAATAGGTTTTGTCGTGCCCTCTTTATATAGCCAAATTATTTTTCACCCAGGAAGCTCGGGTAAACAGTGGTTGTTGTGCACTGCTGCCACTACCATGCCTGGAGTCCATTTTGACTTTGTTGATATGAGCTGTGTTAGCGAGCTGCGATAGCGAGCTGTGTGGATAAGCAGCTAACTGCCTACTGATCAACCCATTGTGTGTATTGAACATTCGTATTAGACTGTACAGCTGGCTAACTGGCTACTGATCAACCTATTGTGTGTATTGAACATTCATACTGGACAGTTTTACCTATAGAGTAGCACCACCACCCATTCTCTTGAAGTCAAAGCCACAGTGTATTGTTGCTATAGGAGTTTATGCCCCACTAAGATGTCACCATACTATTATTTTAAAGCCCCACTATGTAAGACATACATCATCAGAGTGGGCCTCCAACTTAAATGTAAACAATGGAGCAAATGCATCACATGTGAACATCACTTGATTATCAGAGGGGTGTATTATGACATCAGATAGAACTACTCAGACATTCCAAATATCACTTGATTATCAGAGGTGTGTATTATGACATCATATAGAACTACTCAGACATTCCAAATCAGGCTTCATCCATATCATGAAGGTGGATATTGATCCAACCATTTCCAAACTAATGACCGGGCTGATGGAAACAGGATATGCCTGTACACTTTTCTAAATGCCGACAGACGATTTGTTACTTCGTTTGACATGGTGGGGTAATTTTGTGTCAGTAAAAATGTATAAACGAGAAGTGGCGGTATTAATCCTTTATGCGCAAATATTGATTTAATAACGATAATATCTTAGTTAACTTGGAGTCACGTGATGATATGTTGTGTGGTCCTCCCACTACGACTTGGGAACCCATGCAGTTTATTAGGCTACAGATGAAATAAATGATGAACTTCACAGGGTGGTGAAAGTGCATGTGTTGAGCTAATACATTTTGAGGGTCTTCTTCTGGTGACATGATGATGATTGATGCTTGGTTGCCATTTGACAAATAAAATAATGTCGCTCTTATCCATAATAATCTCATCATGTAGGTAGCCTACCAACACTGTATCTATGAGCTGTTGGCTACAGTGCACGGGACAAGAGGACTTTTGCTATATAACTCAACGGTTTTTCAAAACCATCAGTAGAGTTGAAAATGCAATGGAAACCCATTTAACTTGCATTTTCATTCAGTACATGAGAATTCAACAGGAAAACATTTTTTTCCGTGCACTACGTCATCACGCAAAGACTTTTATCCGCAATAAACCTGTTTGATGCAAACATGGAAAATGCGTATATTGTTTTATGCAGATTTGAGAATATTCACATGAAAATCTGTCGCAAATTACATGGAGATTTAGCTACTAAGGTGGATATTGATCCAACACCTGCCGCTTATTCAAACCAGCCCACTTGGCAAAGACCTCAGTTCAACATTCAGTTTCTCGTTACATTTCTTTGAAACGGATTTAGGTTGCCAGTTGGGTGAAACACTAAATGTCACCAGTCACTGGATTTAGGTTGCCAGTTGTGTGAAAATTAATAAAAATACCTTATATAAATCCAATCCGTTTTCCACATTGAATAAACATCATCACATGGATTTGTTTTGTTGAAATCAAATCAAATCAGATGTTAACGGTCACATACACATGGTTATCAGATGTTATTGGTCACACACACATGGTTATCAGATGTTATTGGTCACATACACATGGGTTAGCAGATGTTATTGGTCACATACACATGGTTATCAGATGTTATTGGTCACATACACATGGTTATCAAATGTTATTGGACACATACACATGGTTAGCAGATGTTATTGGTGACATACACATGGTTAGCAGATGTTAATGCGAGTGTAGCTAAATGCTTGTGCTTCTAGTTCCGACCATGCAGTAATATCTAACAAGTAATATAACCTAACAATTCCACAACAACTACCTTATACACACAAGTGTAAAGGAATGAATACGAATATGGACATAAAAATATATAAATGAGTGATGGCCGAACGGCATAGGCAAGATGCAGTAGATGGTATAGAGTACAGTATATACATATGAGATGAGTAATGTAGGGTATGTAAACATTATATATAAAGTGGTTAGTGATAAGTTGATTACATCCATTTTTCCATTGTTAAAGTGGCTGGAGTTGAGTCATTATGTTGGCAGCAGCCACTCAATGTTAGTGATGGCTGTTTAACAGTCTGATGGCCTTGAGATAGAAGCTGTTTTTCAGTCTCTCGGTCCCCACTTTGATGCACCTGTACTGACCTCGCCTTCTGGATGATAGCGGGGTGAACAGGCAGTGGCTCGGGTGGTTGTTTGGTTGTTGTCCTTGATCTTTTTTTGCCTACCTGTGACATCGGGTGGTGTAGGTGTCCTGGAGGGCAGGTAGTTTGCACCCGATGGTGCGTTGTGCAGACCTCACTACCCTCTGGAGAGTCTTCCAGTTATGGGTGGAGCAGATGCCGTACCAGGCGGTGATACAGACCGACAGGATGCTCTCGATTGTGCATCTGTAAAAGTTTGTGAGTGTTTTTGGTGACAAGCCGAATTTCTTCTTCCTGAACTGCGCCTTCTTCACCACGCTGTCTGTGTGGGTGGACCATTTCAGTTTGTCCTTGATGTGTACGCTGAGGAACTTAAAACTTTCTACCCTCTCCACTACTGTCCCGTCAATGTAGATACGGGGCTGCTCCCTCTGCTGTTTCCTGAAGTCCATGATCATCTCCTTTGTTTTGCTGACATTGAGTGTGAGGTTATTTTCCTGACACCACACACCAAGGACCCTCACCTCCTCCCTGTAGGCCACTGTAGTGTCGTCTGCAAACTTGATGATTGAGTTGGAGGCGTGCATGGCCACGCAGTTGTGGGTGAACAGGGAGTACAGGAGAGGGCTGAGAACGCACCCTTGTGGGACCCAGTGTTGAGGATCAGCGGGGTGGAGATGATGTTACCTACCCTCACCACCTGGGAGCGGCCCGTCAGGAAGTCTAGGACCCAGTTGCACAGGGCTGGGTCGAGACCCAGGGTCTCGAGCTTAATGACGAGTTTGGAGGGTACTATGGTGTTAAACGCTGAGCTGTAATCAATGAACAGCATTCTTACATAGGTATTCCTCTTGTCCAGATGGGTTAGGGCAATATGCAGTGTGATGGCGTCGTCTGTGGAGACTGCCTACAGAATGTTATGCTATACTGCCTACAGAAAGTTATGTTATACTGTAGCAGTGAAGTAGCAGTGAAGTCCTATTACCAGTCAGATAGGAAGTAGCAGTAAAGTCCTATTACCAGTCAGATAGGAAGTAGCAGTAAAGTCCTATTACCAGTCAGATAGGAAGTAGCAGTGAAGTCCTATTACCAGTCAGATAGGAAGTAGCAGTGAAGTCCTATTACCAGTCAGATAGGAAGTAGCAGTCCTACTACTACACAAAATGTCACCTGTCATTGGATTTAGGTTGCCAGTTCGGTGAAAATAAGAAATACCTGATGGTCATGGCTTTTTACAAATCCAATCAGTTTTCCACATTAATCAAACATCACATAGATTTGTTTTGTTGAAATGACGTGGAAACAAAGTTAATTCAACCAGTGGGAGGCTTGTAAATGACCCCATGAAAGTAAAACAAATAACTTTCTGTCCAAAAATGATGCAGAAGAATTAATCCATGCTTTTGTCACTTCTAGGTTAGACTACTGCAATGCTCTACTTTCCGGCTACCCGGATAAAGCACTAAATAAACTTCAGTTGGTGCTAAATACGGCTGCTAGAATCCTGACTAGAACCCCAAAAATGTATAATATTACTCCAGTGCTAGCCTCTCTACACTGGCTTCCTGTCAAAGCAAGGGCTGATTTCAAGGTTTTACTGCTAACCTACAAAGCATTACATGGGCTTGCTCCTACCTATCTCTCTGATTTGGTCCTGCCGTACATACCTACACGTACGCTACGGTCAGAAGACGCAGGCCTCCTAATTGTCCCTAGAATTTCTAAGCAAACAGCTGGAGGCAGGGCTTTCTCCTATAGAGCTCCATTTTTATGGAACGGTCTGCCTACCCATGTCAGAGACGCAAACTCGGTCTCAACCTTTAAGTCTTTACTGAAGACTCATCTCTTCAGTGGGTCATATGATTGAGTGTAGTCTGGCCCAGGAGTGGGAAGGTGAACGGAAAGGCTCTGGAGCAACGAACCGCCCTTGCTGTCTCTGCCTGGCCGGTTCCCCTCTTTCCACTGGGATTCTCTGCCTCTAACCCTATTACAGGGGCTGAGTCACTGGCTTACTGGGGCTCTCTCATGCCGTCCCTGGAAGGGGTGCGTCACCTGAGTGGGTTGATTCACTGATGTGGTCATCCTGTCTGGGTCGGCGCCCCCCCTTGGGTTGTGCCATGGCGGAGATCTTTGTGGGCTATACTCGGCCCTGTCTCAGGATGGTAAGTTGGTGGTTGAAGATATCCCTCTAGTGGTGTGGGGGCTGTGCTTTGGCAAAGTGGGTGGGGTTATATCCTTCCTGTTTGGCCCTGTCCGGGGGTGTCCTCGGATGGGTCCACAGTGTCTCCTGACCCCTCCTGTCTCAGCCTCCAGTATTTATGCTGCAGTAGTTTATGTGTCGGGGGGCTGGGGTCAGTTTGTTATATCTGGAGTACTTCTCCTGTCCTATTCGGTGTCCTGTGTGAATCTAAGTGTGCGTTCTCTAATTCTCTCCTTCTCTCTCTCGGAGGACCTGAGCCCTAGGACCATGCCCCAGGATTACCTGACATGATGACTCCTTGCTGTCCCCAGTCTACCTGGCCGTGCTGCTGCTCCAGTTTCAACTGTTCTGCCTTATTATTATACGACCATGCTGGTAATTTATGAACATTTGAACATCTTGGCCATGTTCTGTTATAATCTCCACCCGGCACAGCCAGAAGAGGACTGGCCACCCCACATAGCCTGGTTCCTCTCTAGGTTTCTTCCTAGGTTTTGGCCTTTCTAGGGAGTTTTTCCTAGCCACCGTGCTTCTACACCTGCATTGCTTGCTGTTTGGGGTTTTAGGCTGGGTTTCTGTACAGCACTTTGAGATATCAGCTGATGTACGAAGGGCTATATAAATAAATTTGATTTGAACTCTTCATTGAGACAATGATAAACAGCAATCCGTGGGAGAGTTGTGATGGATATTATAAAATAAGGATCTGCTGGAGTCCAAGTCAAACCAAGATTCTTTATTTCTGAGCTCAGAGAGAATAACAATTACACAGCGCAGTGTAGACAGTCTGAATTCCTGAAGCATTGGGTGATGAGCACATATCTTTATAGTTTTCTGTTCCTGGGAGGGACTTTATTCATACAAGGACGCAGGTGGAAGCCAGCTTGTAAGGCTTCTCCCCTGTGTGCAGTCCCATGTGTTCTTTCAGCTTTCCTGAATAGTTAAAATGCTTTCCACAGTGGGAGCAGCGGTAAGGCTTCTCCCCTGTGTGTATTCGCTCATGAGCTTTCAGGTTTCCTAAATGGGTAAAGCACTTTGAACACCAGAAGCAGTGGTAAGGCTTCTCCCCTGTATGCAGCCTCATGTGTTCTTTCAGGTTTCCTAAATGGGTAAAACGCTTTGCACACTGGGAGCAGTGGTAAGGCTTCTCCCCTGTGTGCAGTCTCGTGTGTTCTTTCAGGCTTCCTAATTGGGTAAAACCTTTTCCACACTGGGCGCAATAGTATGGCTTCTCCCCTGTGTGTGTTCTCTCATGAGCTTTGAGCGTGTCTAACCGCTTAAAACTCTTTCCACACTGGGAGCAATGGTGTGGCTTTGCTCCTATGTGTACCCTCTCATGTCTTTTCAAGCTAACTAACTGGTTAAAACTTTTTCCACAATGGGAGCAGAGGTGTCGTCTTGCTGGTTTGGACGTCGCTGGTTCCTCCAAGTTCGGTTTTCCTCCTGCAAAAGACAGTGTTTATTTTATAAGAGACCAGAATGAAATCTCCACATGATAAAACTGCCTTGCTGAGGTTTAATCCAAATCACATCCCTTAATAACCTGAGGCCAATATTCAAACATTTCATCATTTAAAACAAATTATGTTGTAAAGCTACCTGGTAATTACTGATAATATATTTACATTTGGCCCTCCAAATACACCTCCGCTGTCTTCAACCAGGATCTCAGCGATCACTGCCTCATTGCCTGTATCCGCTACGGAGCCGCAGTCAAACGACCACCCCTCATCACTGTCAAACACTCCCTAAAACACTTCTGTGAGCAGGCCTTTCTAATCGACCTGGCCCGGGTATCCTGGAAGGACATCGACCTCATCCCGTCAGTTGAGGATGCCTGGTCATTCTTTAAAAGCAACTTCCTCACCATTTTAGATAAGCATTCAAAAAAAATGTTGAACTAAGAACAGATATAGCCCTTGGTTCACCCCAGACTTGACTGCCCTTGACCAGCACAACAACATCCTGTGGCATTCTGCATTAGCATCGAATAGCCAACAATATGCAACTTTTCAGGGAAGTCAGGAACCAATATACACAGGCTAGCTAAGGCTTTTTCAAACAGAAATTTGCATCCTGTAGCACTAATTCCAAAACGTTTTGGGACACTAAAGTCCATGGAGAATAAGAGCACCTCCTCCCAGCTTCCCACTGCACTGAGGCTAGGAAACACTGTCACCACCGATAAATCCATGATAATCGATCATTTCAATAAGCATTTTTCTACGGCTGACCACACTTCCCACCTGGCTACCCCTACCCCGTCCAACAACTCTGCACCCCCTGCAGAAACTTGCCCAAGCCCCCCTACCCAAATCCAGACAGCTGATGTTCTGAAAGAGCTGCAAAATCTGTATCCCAACAAATCAGCTGGACTAGACAATCTGGAACTTCTCTTTCCCAAAAATGTTGCAACCCCTATTACTAGCCTGTTCAACCTCTTTCGTATTGTCTGAGATCCCCAAAGATTGGAAAGCTGCCACGGTCATCCCCCTCTTCAAAGGGGGAGACACTCTAGACCCAAACTGTTATAGACCTATTCCCATCCTGCCCTGCCTTTCAAAAATCTTTGAAAGCCAAGTTAACAAACAGATCACCGAACATTTCGAATCCCACCGTACCTTCTCCACTATGCAATCTGGTTTCCGAACTGGTCATGGGTGCACCTCAGCCATGCTCAAGGTCCTAAACAATATCAGAACCGCCATCAATAAAAGAACTGTGCAGCTATCTTGATCACCCTGGCCAAGGTTTTTGACTCTGTCAATCACCACATTCTTATCGGCAGACTCAATATCCTTGGTTTCTCAAATGATTGCCTCGCCTGGTTCACCAACTACTTCTCAGATAGAGATCAGTGTGTCAAATCGGAGGGCCTGTTGTCCGGACCTCTGCAGTCTCTATGGGGGTGCCACAGGGTTCAATTCTCGGGCCGACACTTTTCTCTGTATATACAGTTGAAGTCGGAAGTTTACATACACCTTAGCCAAATACATTTAAACTCAGTTTTTCACAATTCCTGACATTTAATCCCAGTACAAATTCCCTGTCTTAGGTCAGTAAGGATCACCACTTTTATTTAAGAATGTGAAATGTCAGAATAATAGTAGAGAATGATTTATTTCAGCTTTTATTTCTTCCAACACATTCCCAGTGGGTCAGAAGTTTACATACACTCAATTAGTATTTGGTAGCATTGTCTTTAAATTGTTTAACTTATGTCAAAGTTTCAGGTAGCCTTCCACAAGCTTCCCACAATAATTTGGGTGAATGTTGGCCCATTCCTTCCTGACAGAGCTGGTGTAATTGAGTGAGGATTGTAGGCCTCCTTGCTTGCACATGCTTTTTCAGTTCTGCCAACACATTTTCTATGGGATTGAGGTCAGGGCTTTGTGATGGACACTCCAATACCTTGACTTTGTTGTCCTTAAGCCACTGTAAACAGCACAACCAACTACCTCAAATTTACCACAAATTTGGAAGTATGCTTGGGGTCATTGTCCATTTGGAAGACCCACTTGCAACCAAGCATTAACTTCCTGACTGATGTCTTGAGATGTTGCTTCAATATATCCACATAATTTTCCTAGCTCATGAAGCCATCTATTTTGTCCCTCCTGCAGCAAAGCACTCCCACAACACGATGCTCCCACCCCCGTGTTTCATGGTTGGGATGGTGTGCTTCGACTTGCAAGCACCCCCCTTTTTCCTCCAAACATAACGATGGTCAAACAGTTCTATTTTTGTTTCATCAGACCAGAGTACATTTCTCCAAAAAGTACGATCTTTGTCCCCATGTGCAGTTGCAAACCATAGTCTGGCTTTATTTATGGTTTTGGAGCAGTGGCTTCTTCCTTGCTGAGCAGCCTTTCAGGTTATGTCGATATAGGACTTGTTTAACTGTGGATAAAGATAATTTTGTACCCGTTTCCTCCAGCATTTTCACAATGTCCTTTGCTGTTGTTCTGGGATTGATTTGCACTTTTCACACCAAAGTATGTTCATCTCTAGGAGACAGAATGCGTCTCCTTCCTGAGCGGTATGACGGCTGAGTGGTCCCATGGTGTTTATACTTGCATACTATTGTTTGTACAGATGAACGTGGTACCTTCAGGCATTTGGAAATTACTTCCAACGATGAACCAGACTTGTGGAGGTCTACAATTTTTTTTCTGAGGTCTTGGCTGATTTCTTTTGATTTTCCCATGATGTCAAGCAAAGAGGCACTGAGTTTCAAGGTAGGCCTTGAAATACATCCACAGGTACACTTCCAATTGACTAAAATTATGTCAATTAGCCTATCAGAAGCTTCTAAAGCCATGACATCATTTTCTGGAATTTTCCAAGCTGTTTAAAGGCACAGTCAACTTAGTGTATGTAAACTTCTGACCCTTCTGACCCACTGGTCAAAATTTACTTGTGTCATGCACAGAGTAGATGTCCTAACCGACTTGCCAAAACTATAGTTTGGGAACAAGAAATTTGTGGAGTGGTTGAAAAACGAGTATTAATGACTCCAACATGAGTGTATGTAAATTTCCGACTTCAACTGTATCAATGATGTCGCTCGTGCTGCTGGCGATTCTCTGATCCACCTCTACGCAGACGACACCATTCTTTATACATTTGGCCCTTCTTTGGAAACTGTTTTAACAAACTCCAAATGAGCTTCAATGCCATACAACACTCCAACACAGCCCATCTGTAAACAGCACAACCAACTACCTCATCCCCATATAGTTTTTTAAATTGTTTTTGCACCCCAGTATCTCTAATTGTACATCATCATCTGCATATCTATCACTCCAGTGTTAATGCTAAATTGGCCTATGGTCTATTTATTTCCTTACCTTCCTAATCTTACTACATTTGAACATGCTGTACACGTGTACTTTTCTATTGTGTTACTGACTGTACCTTTGTTTATCCCATGTGTAACTGTGTTGTTGTTTTTGTAGCACTGCTTTGCTTTATCTTGGTCGCAGTTGTAAATGAGAACTTGGATAAATAAAGGTGAAAAAAAGCATTTTATATTTATTTATTTAGAAGTTCACATATATATTTTTTTTAATATTTTGACTATAATTAATGTCATGATATTTTAGGTAAAAAAATAATTAAATATTTTGGGTAGATGTTCCAAATATGTAAAGTGTTGGTCCCATGTTTCATGAGCTGAAATAAAACATCCCAGAATTTTTCCACACGCATGAAAGATTATTTCTCTCAAATTTGGTACACAAATTTGATAACATCCCTGTCAGTGAACATTTCTCCTTTGCCAAGATATGCCACACCTGTCAGGTGAATGGTTTATCAAGGAGCTGATCAAACAGCATGATCATTACACAGGTACACCTTGTGCTGGGGACAATAAAAGGCCACTAAAATGTTCAGTTTTGTCACACAACACAATACCACAGATGTCTCAAGTTTTGAGGGAGAGTGCAATTGGCATGCTGACTGCAGGAATATCCACTAGAGCTGTTACCTGAGACTCTAATGTTAATTTCTCTACCATAAGCCGCCTCCAACGTTGTTTTGGAGAATTTGGCAGTACATCCGACCGGTCTCACAACCGCAGACCATATATAACAACGCCAGACCAGGACTTCCACATCGTCTGAGACCAGCCACCCAGAGCTACTTGACCAATTAGGAGAGTGATGTGGTGCTGCAGCAGCTGACCTGGCCTCCACAATCAACCGACCTCAACCCAATTGAGATGTTTTGGGATGAGTTGGACTGCAGAGTGAAGGAAATGTATCCAACATGTGCTTAGCATATGTGGGAACTCCTTCAAGGCTGGTTGTCCTGGTAACAGATACCAGAGGGCAGATCTATTTTATTTGTTCAAACTGAACTACAGCACTTACTTTGATAAGTCAAATCTGATCCTTTCTTCTCTTCTCCTCCTCTCACAGTTCCACTCAGCCCCGTTGTTTTCCTGCAGTCCACCAGCAGCACAGACAACCTCTTCATACCCAGCAGTAAGGTGCTACCGGGAGAGGCATGACACAGGGACTCTGGGAGGGAGGAAGGGCTAGCGTTGTCCTAGTAACCATAAAGAGGGGACACAAACACATATCATTATGGATGCTGATGCCACTGTTGTCATAAAGTGCATTACAGAAACCCAGACCCCAAGCTGTATGCTAGTCCAGACCAAGCTGTATGCTAGACCAGACCAAGCTGTATGCTAGACCAGACCAAGCTGTATGCTAGACCAGACCAAGCTGTATGCTAAACCAGACCAAGCTGTATGCTAGTCCAGACCAAGCTGTATGCTAGACCAGACCAAGCTGTATGCTAGACCAGACCAAGCTGTATGCTAGACCAGACCAAGCTGTATGCTAGACCAGACCAAGCTGTATGCTAAACCAGACCAAGCTGTATGCTAGACCAGACCAAGCTGTATGCTAAACCAGACCAAGCTGTATGCTAGACCAGACCAAGCTGTACCATCTGGTGTTCTGATCTGGAGAGACTCTTCTCTGCCTTGTCAGCATCAGGATGTTGTTGAGGCTCCCCAGAGGATCCACCATAGTCATGTCTCTCTCCTGTGTGAATGAGAACATCAAACAGATGGTAAACTTATGATCTTCTCTTGCAATCACAGAGTCTTACAAGAGGCATGAATATGTCTAAAAAGGGCCTAAAATTGCCACTTTCTTCATGATTTTATTAAATATTGTTTGTGGTGCAAATGTAAAGGGTCGTTCCACGAATTGGGTGACTTTTGCATTCCTTTTATGTATAAATTATGCAGCAATATTGTATTTTAAAAGCCTGTTATATTAGATGAGGTGCACTTTAACGTAGACCACATTGAGAATTTAATAAATCACATTTAAAAGTCTCAAAAATATATGTTCCAATGGCAGATTCCTACAGTACTGAACAACATATTCAAGTGTAGAACTTCGTTACAATGCCCTTTAAAACCACACGTGTTTTTAAGACAGTACTCACTGGTGTTAATCGGATCTTCTGTCTCCTCCTCTTTCACTCCCAAAACGACTTCCTCCTTCACCTTTATTGAGATAGCATCTTCTTCCTCTCTTTCCCCTATAACATCCTCCTCTTTCATTCTGAAAGCTTCTACCTCCTCTTCCACTCTGGCAGCCTCTATCCACTCTCCCACTCCTAAAGGTTCTTTATATTTTTTCACAGCAACATCCTCTTCTTCTTTCACTTTAACAGGCTCCTCTTCCTCATTTTTCATTCTGAAAGTGTCTACCTCCTCCTCTTCCACTGGGACAGCCTCTATCCCCACTTCCACTCCAAACGGAGATTTCTCTTCTTTCACTGTAACACCCTCTTCTTCTTCTTCTTTCACGACAATGTTCAGCCCCAGAGCTTCTTTCTCCGTCCAGTAGACCTCCTCTTCTTTAGCAGGGGAGGAGTAGTTTAGTGAGCTCATGGTCGGGGATGTTAGCTAGTTCGTTAGCATTAGCGACTAGCCTAGTGCTAACCTCAGTATCAATCTTTAACAAGTTTGCAAATTGAACAAGCACTGGTTAAAGTTAACCAGTAGATACGTCAACCGAAATGTGTTTAAAACACTGAGATTAGCTAATGTACATTAACATGGTCTAAAGAATCAATTGTTCAGTTTTATGTTGGCTAGCAAGCTACCGAGGTGGTTGAAAGAGTAGCCGTGTTGTTGTTCCTGAAGAAGCGTCCCGTCCAGTTCATTATACGTCACGCTAGAAGCATCACCTGAAAGACGCACATCGCCATCTGCTGACTGGAGTGGGTAATCCAGTTTGGAAACAATAGTTACTACACTTATTGTATTGGAAAGAACGTCATAATAATTTAACAATAAACTGATATATTTTTTCTTACGTCTTTCAAATGATACTTTCCTGTACACAGACGTAGAAGCTTAATATGAATATGTGGATGATGAATAAATACTTCTACGAATAGGTAGTGTGTTAAAACACATTTGTGTTATTACTCTGTTCATTTTTCACATTCGTTTTTATTAGATGTGACCTACTTTCCCCTTAAAGCAACGCTCTATACAATACAAATCATACTGTAAACAACAGAACAAATGCATCACATGCAAATAGCACTTGATTATCTGTAGTGCTATACACGGAGTATACAAAACATTAAGAACAGCTGCTCCTTCCATGACTTAGACTGACTAGGTGAATCCAGGCTAAAGCTATGATCCCTTATTGATGTCACTAGTTAAATCCACTTCAATCCGTGTAGATGAAGGGGGGAGACATGTTAAATAAGGAATTTTAAGCCTTGTGACATGAGACATGGTAGACAAAATATTTAAGTTACTTTGAATGGGGTATGGTAGTAGGTGCCAGGCGCCCCGGTTTGTGTCAAGAACTGCAACGCTGCTGGGTTTTTCAACTCAACAGTTTCCCATGTGTACAAAGAGTGGTCCACCACCCAAACAGTGGTGGTCAGTGCCGTTTAAGATGAGGCAGGACGATTTGTTTATTCATGGCCTTATTTCTATTACAGCATATTAGATGACTGTCATTCATATTCCGTTCATGTAACAGCGGTAGGTTTAGGCTACTACATGATACTAACATTTCCCCTATACCCATCATGTAACAGCGATAGGTTTAGGCTACTACATGATACTAACATTTCCCCTATACCCATCATGTAACAGCGATAGGTTTAGGCTACTACATGATACTAACATTTCCCCTATACCCATCATGTAACAGCGATAGGTTTAGGCTACTACATGATACTAACATTTCCCCTATACCCATCATGAGGTAGCAACGTAGCCTATGAATGAAAGTTTAGAATGTAGTGGTCAAGTTCCTCAGTGCTCCGTTCCTCTCCTTGCTTCTTTTGTATGCTGTTCTCCACTGTTTACGCTTCTCATTTTAATATTAATTAGTAAAAATGAATTGTAATAACAAGGTTTAAATTAATTCTATATTTATTTCAATTCATTATACTGGACATTTCAATATATATACAGAATCAGTCAGTGGGACTGAAATATTACCAGAGCTCAAGAATGACCCAAATACTGTTAGAATAGAAATGGTTTTCTCTGTCTGTTATTTTTTCACATCTAAATGTGGCCATACAACTCCCTTAAAGTGAAGGTAGCTAAATGTAACCACATGTAACATATGGATCTGCATTAGTATAGCATCACAAGTCCCAATGCAAAGTTACACCTCTCTTTTCTATTTTTCCAGTACATAAAACCGATCAGAATTCCAAAGAATGCCGAAGTCATGTCAGAATTGTTTTTTTTACAGGCTGTGAAGTAATATGGAGGACCCGGCTAGCCAGCCTATCCCCTACAATGTAAACTCTGACAGAAATATCTTCAAATAGATCACTTCAAATTAAACCAAATCGTGTGCACTCATGACTAGTGGTTGTCTGTCATAGTTGAAGTGTACCTATGATGAAAATGACAGGCCTCTCTCATCTTTTTAAGTGGGAGAACTTGCACAATTGGTGGCTGACTAAATACTTTTTTGCCCCACTGTATATATATTTATGCACAGTGGGGAGAACAAGTATATGATACACTGTCGATTTGCAGGTTTTCCTACTTACAAAGCATGTAGAAAAGCATGTAGAAAAGCATGTAGGGGTCTGTCATTTTTATCATAGGTACACTTCAACTGTGAGAGACGGAATCTAAAACAAAAATCCAGAAAATCACATTGTATGATTTGAGTACACCCCTCACATTTTTGTAAATATTTAAGTATATCTTTTCATGTGACAACACTGAAGAAATTACACTTTGCTACAATGTAAAGTAGTGAGTGGACAGCTTGTATAACAGTGTAAATTTGCTGTCCCCTCAAAATAACTCCACACACAGCCATTAATGTCTAAACCGCTGGCAACAAAAGTGAGTACACCCCTAAGTGAAAATGTCCAAATTGGGCCCAAAGTGTCAATATTTTGTGTGGCCACCATCATTTTCCAGCATGGAGTACACCTCCTGGTAATCCGTCTGGCCCTGCATTGTGATCTGAGGACCCATGCCAAACCTTTTCAGTCTCCTGAGGGGGAATAGGTTTTGTCGTGCCCTCTTTATATAGCCAAATTATTTTTCACCCAGGAAGCTCGGGTAAACAGTGGTTGTTGTGCACTGCTGCCACTACCAGGCCTGGAGTGCATTTTGACATTGTTGATAGCGAGCTGTGTGAGCGAGCTGTGTGAGCGAGCTGTGTGAGCGAGCTGTGTGAGCGAGCTGTGTGAGCGAGCTGTGTGAGCGAGCTGTGTGAGCGAGCTGTGTGAGCGAGCTGTGTGAGCGAGCTGTGTGAGCGAGCTGTGTGAGCGAGCTGTGTGAGCGAGCTGTGTGAGCGAGCTAAGTAGCTAACTACCTATGTAACAGTATAACTTTAGACCGTCCCCTCGCCCATACCCGGGCGCGAACCAGGGACCCTTTGCACACATCCACAACAGCCACCCACGAAGCATCGTTACCCATCGCTCCACAAAAGCCGCGGCCCTTGCAGAGCAAGGGGAACCACTACTTCAAGGTCTCAAAATCAAATCAAATCAAATTTTATTTGTCACATACACATGGTTAGCAGATGTTAATGCGAGTGTAGCGAAATGCTTGTGCTTCTAGTTCCGACAATGCAGTAATAACCAACAAGTAATCTAACTAACAATTCCAAAACTACTGTCTTATACACAGTGTAAGGGGATAAAGAATATGTACATAAGGATATATGAATGAGTGATGGTACAGAGGAGCATAGGCAAGATACAGTAGATGGTATCGAGTACAGTATATACAAATGAGATGAGTATGTAAACAAAGTGGCATAGTTAAAGTGGCTAGTGATACATGTATTACATAAGGATGCAGTCGATGATATAGAGTACAGTATATACGTATGCATATGAGATGAATAATGTAGGGTAAGTAACATTATATAAGGTAGCATTGTTTAAAGTGGCTAGTGATATATTTACATTTCCCATCAATTCCCATTTTTAAAGTGGCTGGAGTTGAGTCAGTGTCAGTGTCAGTGTGTTGGCTGCAGCCACTCAATGTTAGTGGTGGCTGTTTAACAGTCTGATGGCCTTGAGATAGAAGCTGTTTTTCAGTCTCTCGGTCCCAGCTTTGATGCACCTGTACTGACCTCGCCTTCTGGATGATAGCGGGGTGAACAGGCAGTCGCTCGGGTGGTTGATGTCCTTGATGATCTTTATGGCCTTCCTGTAACATCGGGTGGTGTAGGTGTCCTGGAGGGCAGGTAGTTTGCCCCCGGTGATGCGTTGTGCAGACCTCACTACCCTCTGGAGAGCCTTACGGTTGTGGGCGGAGCAGTGGCCGTACCAGGCGGTGATACAGCCCGCCAGGATGCTCTCGATTGTGCATCTGTAGAAGTTTGTGAGTGCTTTTGGTGACAAGCCGAATTTCTTCAGCCTCCTGAGGTTGAAGAGGCGCTGCTGCGCCTTCTTCACGATGCTGTCTGTGTGAGTGGACCAATTCAGTTTGTCTGTGATGTGTATGCCGAGGAACTTAAAACTTGCTACCCTCTCCACTACTGTTCCATCGATGTGGATAGGGGGGTGTTCCCTCTGCTGTTTCCTGAAGTCCACAATCATCTCCTTAGTTTTGTTGACGTTGAGTGTGAGGTTATTTTCCTGACACCACACTCCGAGGGCCCTCACCTCCTCCCTGTAGGCCGTCTCGTCGTTGTTGGTAATCAAGCCTACCACTGTTGTGTCGTCCGCAAACTTGATGATTGAGTTGGAGGCGTGCGTGGCCACGCAGTCGTGGGTGAACAGGGAGTACAGGAGAGGGCTCAGAACGCACCCTTGTGGGGCCCCAGTGTTGAGGATCAGCGGGGTGGAGATGTTGTTGCCTACCCTCACCACCTGCGGGCGGCCCGTCAGGAAGTCCAGTACCCAGTTGCATAGGGCGGGGTCGAGACCCAGGGTCTCGAGCTTGATGACGAGCTTGGAGGGTACTATGGTGTTGAATGCCGAGCTGTAGTCGATGAACAGCATTCTCACATAGGTATTCCTCTTGTCCAGATGGGTTAGGGCAGTGTGCCGTGTGGTTGAGATTGCATCGTCTGTGGACCTATTTGGGCGGTAAGCAAATTGGAGTGGGTCTAGGGTGTCAGGTAGGGTGGAGGTGATATGGTCCTTGACTAGTCTCTCAAAGCACTTCATGATGATGGAAGTGAGTGCTACGGGGCGGTAGTCGTTTAGCTCAGTTACCTTAGCTTTCTTGGGAACAGGAACAATGGTGGCCCTCTTGAAGCATGTGGGAACAGCAGACTGGTATAGGGATTGATTGAATATGTCCGTAAACACACCGGCCAGCTGGTCTGCGCATGCTCTGAGGGCGCGGCTGGGGATGCCGTCTGGGCCTGCAGCCTTGCGAGGGTTAACACGTTTAAATGTCTTACTCACCTCGGCTGCAGTGAAGGAGAGTCTGCATGTTTTCGTTGCAGGCCGTGTCAGTGGCACTGTATTGTCCTCAAAGCGGGCAAAAAAGTTATTTAGTCTGCCTGGGAGCAAGACATCCTGGTCCGTGACTAGGCTGGATTTCTTCTTGTAGTCCGTGATTGACTGTAGACCCTGCCACATGCCTCTTGTGTCTGAGCCGTTGAATTGAGATTCTACTTTGTCTCTGTACTGACGCTTAGCTTGTTTGATAGCCTTGCGGAGGGAATAGCTGCACTGTTTGTATTCGGTCATGTTACCAGTCACCTTGCCCTGATTAAAAGCAGTGGTTCGGCTTTCAGTTTCACGCGAATGCTGCCATCAATCCACGGTTTCTGGTTAGGGAATGTTTTAATCGTTGCTATGGGAACGACATCTTCAACGCACGTTCTAATGAACTCGCACACCGAATCAGCGTATTCGTCAATATTGTTATCTGACGCAATACGAAACATATCCCAGTCCACGTGATGGAAGCAGTCATGGAGTGTGGAGTCAGCTTGGTCGGACCAGCGTTGGACAGACCTCAGCGTGGGAGCCTCTTGTTTTAGTTTCTGTCTGTAGGCAGGGATCAACAAAATGGAGTCGTGGTCAGCTTTTCCGAAAGGAGGGCGGGGCAGGGCCTTATATGCGTCGCGGAAGTTAGAGTAACAATGATCCAAGGTTTTTCCACCCCTGGGGCCTGTTGCACAAAACTAGGATAAGGGATTAAGCCAGGATATCTTGGTGATCCTGGCTCAATTGATCCGTAATCCGGTTGCACTAAAGATGGATAGGGGGCAGGAGGATATGTTATGGTATAAATTACCATGGAGATTTATTCTGTGGAGCTAGCCTGCTCCAGACCAGGCTAAATTCCAGGATCTATTTAATCTCATCCCTAATGTCAGTCAGCAGTCACCACAAATGGAAACCAATAGTTATTTCACTGCTCACTATACATTGTTATCACATATAACTAGACCCACTGTTATTATTTAAACGTTTGTGATCATTAATTTCAATGATTTTGGATAAAAAAATGATTTTTAGATGATGTTGCTATCATTAGATAATTTACAGTTTCCCATAGACTATAAGGCTATATATAAAATGATAGAATATTAGGGCCACAGAGGGGAAAAAAACACAAGTCATAATATTGTAACCAGTTGTTTTAAAGGAGGACAGTTGTTAAAATGACAGATGTGGGGCATTTCGTGAAATTGTACTTCAGTATGGTTTCATAAACAAAGACATGCTGATGTGCCAGAATATTAAGTATCACATTGTCATAAGTATCAAAACAATATGTAGCTTTTCTGCAGAAAGAACCAGCCTCATAAATTTATGACTTTATCCTTTTTCTTCAGTGTGGCCCTAGTACTCTGTCATATAAACAAATACACATTCCATATGAATATAAAAACACAATGTGTAACATTATGTTCCTTTATTGAATAAGGACAAAACAAAGCAGGTAAACCATCAGCTCCTTTCGAAACTGAAGTCACAGTGACTCTACAAGATGGAAAGCACAGAATCCAAGCATATAATACATACACATTCAAAGGTCTGTATATAACACACCCTGCATGTCTGCACACTAAAATAATTGCAGGACAAATCCATACACATCAACTGAACAGACAAATGAATGGATGCAGTAGCCTCCCTGCAGCCTTGTATTACACACAGTATACCGCACAAACATCATAAGAGGCCAAATTCGTCAAAAAACGAACCCAAAAAAACCCAAATTCCTCTGCCACCGCAGGACATATTTAACCAAAATTGAAAGCACACATACTAACTAAAATAATTCAACACATATTGGTCCCTCAGCAGCCGACCACTGTCGTCATCAGGGAAGATTGCCGGATTGTCCCAGTCCATGGCTGGTGGCACTCTGGGGGCCCTCTCCTTCCTCAGGCAGGCCACATTGTGGAGGACAGCACAAGCCACAGTAATATCACATGCCCTAACAGGGCTGACCCTTAATTTGTGAAGGCAGTGAAAGCGTGCCTTTAGGAGGCCAAAGGTCATTTCAACTCTGGCCCTGGTCCTGGCATGGGCATGGTTGTAGGCCTGCTGTGCTTCCTGGGGGTCTGTGAAAGGTGTCAGGAGAAAAGGCTGGCAGCCATACCCCCTGTCTCCCAGCAACACACCAGAGAATTCACCTGTCAACACAAAATCTCATCATTACTACCTCATAAACACAGTGATATTCTTGACACAGCCATGATGGTTATAAATAGGGGTTGTGTGGCTTACCTTGTGATAGATTTCAGAGGCCCGAAAGATTCTGGAGTCATGGACTGAGCCAGGCCATTTTGCCACAACATTGCTGATCACACAGTCAGCATTGCAGACCATCTGAAATCATAAGATGAGGAATATTACACCAATCAATGCACATCACTGGCAATGCAGAGTGTTCGTCAATGGACAATATCAAAAAGTTATGTTCACCTGAACATTAATGCTGTGAAAGGATTTCCTATTCACAAAATCGGCCTCATGGGCACCTGAGGGGGCTTTTATCCTTATGTGTGTGCAGTCCACTGCACCAATGACATTGGGGAAACCTGTCACACAAAGTAATGAGTATCCTACTATGTGTTAACAGTTGTCCTGTAATTTGTAGATCCTCTTACCTGCAATCCTATAGAACTCCTCTTTGATGTCACAGAGTCTTCTGTGGCCAGGGAAGGAGATGAAGACATCTGCTAATGCTTTGATAGCCAGACACACACTCCTTATTGTGCGGCAAATTGTGGCCTTGTTCAGCTGTTCTGCATCCCCCACTGAGTACAGGAAGGCTCCACTAGCAAAAAAGCGCAAGGCCACACAAACCATTTGCTCCACACTCAGTGCATGGCTCCGTGCAGTGCGGTGCTTAATCCTGGGACCCAGTAGTCTGCATAGATACCTGATGCCATCTGCAGAAAACCTGTATCTTTCATATAGATGGTCATCAGGGAAGGCCAGTGGGTCCAACCGGTCCCTGAAGACCCTTTCTCGCCTGAAGGCTCTCCTCAGCACAAGTGCTTCTTCATCCACCACATCTCGCACGAATGGGCATGCCATTGTCAGAGCAGAAAGGAACACACAATTTTGGGCCTTCATATAGGCTAGTGGCCACACCTGGTGCTGGGGGGGTGGGCAAAAGAGGGCGATGCCTTATAACGATGACTTGGTTGTACTGATTGCTGGGAAAATAAAAAAACCTTAGAAAGATGCCACCGTCCTGTGTGCTCACAATAAGAGCTCATATGTCATGGCTCACTTGACTTTACGAGAATATACCTAATTTTTATTTAGAGCTGTGTCATCTTCTTGGAGCTGGGGGAGGAAAGAAAAATAATGATTAATACATTTGTGTTACAGTTAGCATACAGTGTACATTGAAGGCATATCTCACCTCCCTCTCAAGTTTTTTTATTTCAAGGTCCAGTTTCCTAATTGTCCTCTTTTTTATTTCGAACTCCAGTGCAAGATTTTCCATCTTTTTCTTCTTGTACTGAATGTCTATGTCTGCCAGTTCTATTTGGCGCCGGAGGTGGTTGCCATACAACTTTCTGATAGCTTGTGAGCTCTGTGAACACAATACAATTAGCGCAGCTGGAATTTGGCAGGATGTGGTGTCCTTTTATTAATACGCACTATGTTGCCAGGCTGGTTTTCCCACTGTATAGCATCTGGGTCCTGTAAAAGAAATTAGATTTTTTGATTTTGATGAGGACTCCTCACCATTGTAGAGTAAATAGTACTTTCACAGTCTTAACATGATACCTCATGCCTTCTGGAATCCAGAGGGATGGTCTCCTCCTCATCATCGTCTCCATCATGTGCTGTTGCTGCTGCACTGGGGCCTTCACCCTATCACATTTAATCGGATTCATATTGAAGCTAGTAGACAAGACATGCCAGGCCTACAGTATGCCTTTGATGGAGTACTCACTGGATCAGCATCGTCTGGTGCTTGTGCTGGTGGCTCTAACAGGAACACAGTGCTGCCAGACACTGCAAGGCAATAGGTAAACCAAAGTCAGACAGTCCAAATTGATTCAATATGAATGTGGTTGTATCCCATGTAGAGATGGAAGGACATACCTTGAATGAAGCGGGTGGAATCTTGGGAGGAACCTATGCTCGTCTCTTTCCCCCCAGGGATCCCCTCTAAGACGGGCCTGCCTTTATTTAGCTCCAAGGCCATGTCCTCTGCTGGGGTAAGGTCAGCCTTTGGTGACCCACCACCCGTGCCTTGTCTGTGGGTATTCTTTTTCACTGCTAAAACAGTACAGACAATGTGTGAGCAGGCACCTTCTGGGTACAATATATGCTTGTGCTTTGTTAAATATTAGTCAGGGACCATACCATTCTGCAGAATGTTCTTGTATTTGATCTGCTGCCATGTCCGTTTTGGCCCGTTCATGTTTAATCTACACACACACACACACACACACACACACACACACGTCACACTGCAAAAAATTACTTGGTATTTTTGTCTTGTTTTCAGTAAAAATATCAAAAAATTTATCATAGCTTTATACAGTGTGATGGAGTTACTTTACACAATTTCACTCATATCTGCAGTGCATTTCAATAAAAAATGTAACCGTTTCATAATTACAGTACAACTGCATTTTTGGAGATGTGAATTAAATATTTGAATTGTAATTGTGATGTTTCAGCGGAGCGGTGAGTGTGTAATTGTGCACTACTTACGCATTCAGGCGGTCTGCAATACTTTGCCACGCTTTTTCTCTTTGCTTTATCACTGTGGCGGTGTTGCCTTTCTTCTTAATTATATCTTTTACCTCCTCGTATGCCTCCATGAGGATTTGTGCTTCCGACGGGGAAAAGTACGCGGCTCTAGTTGCCATGGTAAATCAGTTAATCTGTGATCTGTGGCGGGGTCTATTTGAGTGAGCCGTGAGCGCGCACCTATCCAGGATTGGTTTCACCTGGCTTAATGAATCCGTGTCTGCTCATCCTGGCTTGGTCTTTGTGCAACCAATTAAGCCTGGACGCACATGTTTTGGCTTCATTGAGCTCAGCTGAGTCATTTATCCCGGATGTCTTAATTCTACTTTTGTGCAACAGGCCCCTGGTTGCGCAATCGATATGCTGGTCAAATTTAGGGAGTCAGAGCAAGTGACGTCACCGATTGAAACGCTATTTAGCGCGCACCGCTAACTAAGCTAGCACCTACTGATCAACCTATTGTGTGTATTGAACATTCGTATTAGACTGTACAGCTGGCTAACTGGCTACTGATCAACCTATTGTGTGTATTGAACATTCATACTGGACAGTTTTACCTATAGAGTAGCACCACCACCCATCAGCCCGTTCTCTTGAAGTCAAAGCCACAGTGTATTGTTGCTATAGGAGTTTTTGATTAATAATCCTATTCATTTCAAGTCCCACTAAGATGTCACCATACTATTCCTTTAAAGCCCCACTATGTAAGACATACATCATCAGAGTGGGCCTCCAACTTAAATGTAAACAATGGAGCAAATGCATCACATGTGAACATCACTTGATTATCAGAGGGAGTGTACTATGACATCAGATAGAACTACTCAGACATTCCAAATCAGGCTTCATCCATATCATGAAGGTGGATATTGATCCAACCATTTCCAAAGTAATGACCGGGCTGATGGAAACAGGATATGCCTCTATACTTTTCTAAATGCCGACAGACGATTTGTTACTTCGTTTGACATGGTGGGGTCTTTTTGTGTCAGTAAAAATGTATAAACGAGAAGTGGCGGTATTAATCCTTTATGCGCAAATATTGATTTAATAACGATAATATCTTAGTTAACTTGGAGTCACGTGATGATATATTGTGTGGTCCTCCCACTACGACTTGGGAAACCATGCAGTTTATTAGGCTACAGATTAAATAAATGATGAACTTCACAGGGTGGTGAAAGTGCATGTGTTGAGCTTGATGCTCCTTTCCAATACATTTTGATGGTCTTCTTCTGGTGAAATGATGATGATTGATGCTTGGTTGCCATTTGACAAATAAAATAATGTCGCTCTTATCCATAATAATCTCATCATGTAGGTAGCCTACCAGCACTGTATCTTTGAGCTGTTGGCTACAGTGCACGGGACAAGAGGATTTTTGCTATATAACTCAACGGTTTTTCAAAACCCTCAGTAGAGTTGAAAATGCGATGGAACCCCATTTAACTTGCATTTTTCATTCAGTACATGGGAATTCAACAGGAAAACATTTTTTCCGTGCCTTACGTCATCACGCAAAGACTTTTATCCGCAATAAACCTCGGTAGCCGCTCATTCAAACCAGCCGCTGGGCACAGACGTCCGTTCAACATCTAGTTTCTATTTTCTTTGATTCGTCAACTAAAGTGAATTCAACATGAAATCTACACAAAATGTCCACCGTATTTGGATTTAGGTTGCCAGTTGGGTGAAACACTAAATGTCACCAGTCAGTGGTTACCAGTTGTGTGAAAATTAATACAAATACCTTTTGTAGATGGAGTTTTACAAAATCCAATCAGTTTTCCACATTGATCAAACATCATCACATGGAATGTTATTGGTCACATACACATGGTTAGCAGATGTTATTGGTGACATACACATGGTTAGCAGATGTTATTGGTGACATACACATGGTTAGCAGATGTTATTGGTCACATACACATGGTTAGCAGATGTTATTGGTCACATACACATGGTTAGCAGATGTTATTGGTCACGTTCACATGGTTATAAGATGTTATTGGTCACATTCACATGGTTAGCAGATGTTATTGGTGACATACACATGGTTAGCAGATGTTATTGTGAGTGTAGTGAAATGCTTATGCTTCTAGATCCGACAGTACAGCAGTATCAAACAGATGATATCTAACAAATTCCACAACTAAACCTAATACACATAATCCAGTAAAGGAATGGGAAATATAGAAGTAGAAAACATGGATGAGCAGAAACACAGCAGCTAAGATGCAATATATAGTGAAGAATAGATAGTGAAGGATACAGTATTTACAGTTGAAGCTAAAGATTACATACACTTAGGTTGGAGTCATTAAAACTCATTTTTCAACCACTCCACAAATGTCTTGTTAACAAACTATAGTTTTGGCAAGTCGGTTAGGACATCTGTGTTAATGGGACAAGTAATTTTTCCAACAATTGTTTACAGACAGATTATTTCACAATCCCAGTGGGTTAGAAGTTTACATACACTAAATTGACTGTGCCTTTAAACAGCCTTGGAAAATTCCAGAAAATTATGTCTATAGCTTCTGATAGGCTAATTGACATCATTTGAGTCAATTGGAAGAGCACCTGTGAATGTATTTCAAGACCTACCTTGAAACTCAGTGCCTCTTTACTTGACATCATGGGAAAATAAATACAAATCTGCCAAGATCTCAGAAAAAAATGGTAGACCTTCACAAGTCTGGTTCATCCTTGGGAGCGATTTCCAAACGCCTGAAGGGGTCCTCTGGTCTGATGAAACAATAATAGAACTGCTTGGACATAATGACCATCGTTATGTTCGGAGGAAAAAGGGGGATGCTTGCAAGCCGAAGAACACCATCCCAACCGTGAAGCACACAGGTGGCAGCATCACGTTGTGGGGGTGCTTCGCTGCAGGAAGGACTGGGGCACTTCACAAAATAGATGGCATCATGGGGGAGGAAAATTGCGTGAATATATTGAAGCAACATCTCAAGACATCAGTCAGGAAGTTAAAGCTTGGTCGCAAATGGGTCTTTCAAATGGACAATGACGCCAAGCATACTTCCAAAGTTGTGGCAAAATGGCTTAAGGACAACAAAGTCAAGGTATTGGAGTGGGCATCACAATGCCCTGATCTTAATGCTATAGAAAACAGATCATTTTTACCCTTTTAAAAATAGTTATAGGGGGAGGTCCGGGGGATGTCTGTCTTTGAAAGGGTCATTGTAATATTTAAGATGTCCCCTTTACTGATGATCTAAACCTACAAGTCAAGGGGTCTGAATACTTTCCAAAGAACCTGTAAGTGATTGAGGAGAGAGCATAATTGCTATATTCTAATTAAAATCATTGACCCATAAGGGACCACATGACGAAAGGAATGCGTGACCCATGCAGAATTAAAACTATATTCATCTTAATGAGAAATATAATCGAATAAACAAATGTTTGCATAACCAAAGACATGAAAACGGGTGGGAACATTGTATTTAGCTAGGATTTCATAAGGCCAGGAATGTCATTGAGAATAACAATAGACAATAGTTAATGTTGCTAGTTTAGGGATGAAGATAGAAGGTTCATCAATGTTAAGCATGTTTTTTAATTTGACGTGGAAACAATGTTTATTCAACCAGTGGGAGGCTTGTAAAAGCCCACAGGAAAGTGGAATGAGGAACTCTTCATTGAGACAATCATGAAACAGCAATCTGTGGGTGAGTTGTAGTGGATATTATAATATAAGTATCTGCTGGAGTCCAAGTCAAACCAAGATTCTTTATTTCTGAGCTCAGAGAGAACAACAGAGTTTGGAATTTTGTATTTTACTAGGATCCCCATTAGCTGTTGCAAAAGCAGCAGCTACCCCTCCTGCGGTCAACACAAAACATGACACAATTGTCACGTCTCTCGTCGGAAGGCATGGACCAAAGCGCAGCGTGGTAAGTGTTCATGAATTTTATTTAATCAAAAAACATTCGAACAAAATAACAAAGAGAAGAATGAACAGTTCTGTAAGGCAAATCAACTATACAGAAAACAACTACCCAAAAAACACAGGTGGAAAAAGGCTGCCTAAGTATGATTCCCAATTAGAGACAACGATAGACAGCTGCCTCCGATTGGGAACCACACCCGGCCAAAAACAAAGAAATACAAAAACACATAAAAAGGAACATAGAATGCCCACCCTAGTCACACCCTGGCCTAACCAACATAGAGAATAAAAGCTTCTCTATGGCCAGGGCGTGACAGCCGCTCTGTTCTGGGCCAGCTGCAGCTTTACTAGGTCTTTCCTTGCAGCACTGGACCACACGACTGGGCAATAATCAAGATTAGAGCAAACAAGAGCCTGCAGAACGTGCTTTGTGGAGAGTAGTGTCAAAAAAGCAGAGCATCTCTTTATTATGGCTAGACCTCTCCCCAGCTTTACAACCATTGAATCTATATGTTTTGACCATGACAGTTTACAATCTAAGGTAATGCCAAGTAATTTAGTCTCCTCAACTTGTTCAACAGCCACACAATTCATTACCAGATTCAGCTGAGGTCTAGAACTTGAGGAATGATTTATACCAAATACAATGCTCTTAGTTTTAGAGATGTTCAGGACCAGTTTATTACTGGCCACGCATTCCAAAACAGATTGCAACTCTTTGTTAAGGGTTTCAGTGAACTCATTAGCTGTGGTTGCTGATGCTTATATGGTTGAATCATCAGCATACATGGACACACATGCTTTGTTTAATGCCAGTGGCAGGCCATTGGTAAAAATAGAAAAGAGTAGAGGGCCTAGAGAGCTGCCCTGGTACATCACACTTCATATGTTTGACATTAGACCCTCTGAGTTCTATTAGATAGATAGCTCTGAATCCACATTATGGCAGAGGTTGAAAAGCCATAGCACACACATTCTTAAACAACAGGTTATGGTCAATAATATCAAAGGCTGCACTGAAATCTAACAATAGAGCTCCCACAATCTTCTTGTTATCAATTTCTCTCAACCAATCATCAGTCATTTGTGTCAGTGCAGTATATGTTGAGTGCCCTTCTCTATAAGCATGCTGAAAGTCTGTTGTTCATTTGTTTACAGAGAAATAGCATTGTATTTGGTAAAACACATTTTTTTCCAACAGTTTGCTAAGAGCTGGCAGCAAGCTTATAGGTCTGCTGTTAGAACCAGTAAAGGCCGCTTTACCACTCTTGGGTAGTGGATTAATTTGGCTTCCCTCCAGGCCTGAGAACAAAGACTTTCCTCTTGGCTCATATAAAAAATATGACAGATAGATGGAAAGCTACTGAGGACAGTAGCTGACTCTATAGCCACTCCTAAGTTGTCAATGCCAGGAGGTTTGTCATTATTGATCGATAACAATTTTTCCACCTCTCCCACACTAACTTTACAAAATTCGACACTTGCACTGCTTTTCTTTCATGGTGTTTTTTTCCATCGTTCTTTATATAATTGATCTTGGCTTCTTAATAAAGTTGATTATTTTTGTTGAGTTTGGTCACATAATTTCTCAATTTGCAGTATGTAAGCCAGCCAGATGTGCAGCCAGACTTATTAGCCACTCCTTTTGCCCCATCTCTTTCAAGCATACAGTTTTTAAATTCCTCATCAATCCATGGAACAGTTCTAACAGTCAGTACATGTTTATCAATAATTGGAAGAAGCAATTTCATCTGGTAAAAACAGGTAAACACATTATAAGGCAACAATATAAGACAATGGGAGCACTGTGTATGTTCTCTGATGAGTTGTCAGTCAATGAGATGTGAAATATCAATATACATGCTAAGAGAAGTAATTTCTCTCTCCTGTGTGGATTCTCTAATGACGTTTAAGTGATTGTTATGAGTAATATGTTTTTCCAAAGTCTACGTTTTTGTAAGCCTTCTCCTCTGTGTCATGTTCTTTCAGGCTTCCTAAATGGGCAAATGCTTTGCACCCTGGGAGGAGTGGTAATGCATCTCCCCTGTGTGTATTCTTTCGTGTTTTTTCAGATCCCTTGACTGGCTGAAACACTTGCCACACTGGGAACAGTGGTAAGGCTTCTCCGCTGTGTGTACTAGCTCATGTTGTTTCAGATTCCCTAACTGGTTAAAACACTTGCCACACTGGGAGCAGTGGTAAGGCTTCTCCCCTGTGTGTACTAGCTCATGAGTTTTCAGGTGTCCTGACCGGTTGAAACACTTGCCACACTGGGAGCAGTGGTAAGGCTTCTCCCCCATGTGTATTCTTCCATGTTTTTTCAGATCCCCTGAATGTTCGAAACACTTGCCACACTGGGAGCAGTGGTACGGCTTCTCCGCTTTGTGTACTAGCTCATGTTGTTTCAGATTCCCTAACTGGTTAAAACACTTGCCACACTGGGTGCAGTGGTAAGGCTTCTCCCTTGTGTGTATTCTTCCATGTTTTTTCAGATCCCCTGACTGTTTGAAACACTTGCCACACTGGGAGCAGTGGTAAGGCTTCTCCCCGGTGTGTACTAGCTCATGTTGTTTCAGATTCCCTAACTGGCTAAAACACTTGCCACACTGGGAGCAGTGGTAAGGCTTCTCCCCTGTGTGTACTAGCTCATGTTGTTTCAGATTTCCTAACTGGGCGAAACACTTGCCACACTGGGAGCAGTGGTAAGGCTTCTCCCCTGTGTGTACTAGCTCATGAGCTTTCAGGTGTCCTGGCCGGTTGAAACACTTGCCACACTGGGAGCAGTGGTAAGGCTTCTCCCCCGTGTGTATTCTTCCATGTTTTTTCAGATCCCCTGAATGTTTGAAACACTTGCCACACTGGGAGCAGTGGTAAGGCTTCTCCCCTGTGTGTATTTTCTCATGTTGTTTCAGGTCCCAAAACCGGTTACAACCCTTTCCACAGTGGGAGCACTGGTGTCTTCTTGCTGGTTTGGACGTCCCTGGCTCTGGTTCCACTGAGTCTGGTCTTTCTCCTGCCAAAGACAGTTTCTTTTTTTAAATAGATACACGAATGAAACCTCCACATGATAAAACAACAGTGCTACGAGAGTAAATCCTAATCAGATCTCTCAATAACCTGAGGCCAGTTTTAACAATCTTAGTGTGATTTTAAAACAAATGTAGAGCTTCCTGGTAATTACTTATATGTTTACACTACTTATTTTATTCATCCTGTTTTTCAAGACAGAACACAAAAAACTAGACAGTTCTAGGACACTGAAGACACAGACGTCACTGGATTCCAATTGAGCAGGTGGTTCTAAATATATAACTTTCATAGCTGTATGATACAGAATGTGACCTAAACACTTCCTTAAACATAAAATAACTAATGAAGTAATTTTGTGTGATAGTCAAAAACTTGTTTTTACATCGAAGACACAAAGCACATCAGTAAAATCTCCCCGTTGTCGAAAGGGATCGACACCTGCTGTTTAAATGGACCAATTTCTTATTTAGATGTTGACAGGTTTTCAACATTTTGACTATCGCTGATGTCATATTTTGGGTAAAGTAAAAAGAAGGTGAAATATTTGGAAAGATGTTCCTAAAACTGATAGTAACTACAATAAACAAAAATATAAATGCAACATGTAAAGTGTTGGATGTTAAAATGAGCTGAAACAAAAGATTGCAGAATTTTTTACATCCCTGTTAGTAAACATTTCTCCTTTGCCAAGAAAATTCATCCACCTGACAGGTGTGGCATGTCAAGCTGATTAAACAGCATGATCATTACACAGGTGCACCTTGTGCTGGGGAGAATAAAAGGCCACACTAAAATGTGCAGTTTTGTAACACAACACAATGCCACAGGTGTCTCAAGTTTTGAGGGAGCGTGCAATTGACATGCTGACTGCAGGAATATCCACTAGAGCTGTTACCAGATAATTGAATGTTCAATTCTCTACCAGAAGCTGCCTCCAACATCGTTTTAGAGAATTTGGCAGTACATCCAACTGGCCTCACAACCACAGACCACATATAACGACGCCAGCCCAGGATCCCCACAGCATCTGAGACCAGCCACCTGAGTTGTATTTCTATTCGTAATGAAGACCTTTTGTGGGGGAAAACTATATTCTGATTGGCTGGGCCTGGCACCGCAATGGATGGGCTTATGCCCTCCAGGGCCCACCAATGGCTGCACCCCTCAGTCATGTAAAGTCCATAGATTAGGGCCTAATTTATTTATTTACAATGACTGACTTATATGAACTGTAAATCGTTGAAATTGCTGTTTATATTTTGGTTCAGTATACACACAGACACAGTGCATTCGTTAAGTATTCAGACCCCTTCACCTTTTCCAAATGTTGTTACATTTCAGCATTATTCTAAAATTGATTAAATTGTTTTTCCCCCTCGCCAATCTAAACTCAGCAAACAAAGAAACGTCCTCTCACTGTCAACTGCGTTTATTTTCAGCAAGTTCCACAGACATGTGACGAACTGAAATGGAATAATGTGTCCCTGAACAAAGGGGGGGGGGGTTAAGTACTGCACTGCATCTACTCATGAACTGCACCAGATTTGACAGTACTTGCAGTGAGATGGATATAAATATGAACTTTATCGAAAAAAACATACATGTATTGTGTAACATGAAGTCCTATGAGTGCCATCTGATGAAGTTCATCAAAGGTTAGTGATACATTTTCTTTATTTCTGCTTCTTGTGACTCCTCTCTTTGGCTGGAAAATGGCTGTGTGTGTTTGAGGCTCTGACCTAACGTAATTATATGGTGTGCTTTCGCTGTAACGCTCTTTTGAAATCAGACACGATGGGTAGATTAACAAGAAGTCAAGCTTTAATTTGGTGTATTGCACTTGTGAATGTATGAAAGTTACATATTTCGCGCTCTGCCTTTTCAGAGGAATGTTGTCGAGGGGTTCCGCTAGCCATAAGAAGTTAAGACTCCATGTTTCATTAGATGCTACAGTCCTCCTTTAAGACTCCATAATGTTTCATCATTAGATGCTACAGTCCTCCTTTAAGACTCCATGTTTCATTAGATGCTACAGTCCTTTAAGACTCCATCGTGTTTTCCTGTTCAACAGTCTTGTAAAGATAGGGGGGTTGACTGGGACAGGCAATGTAACATCCATAATGTTCTAAGGAAAGGTTTCTGTAAAACACGAACTTCACATTGGATCATCTTGAAACTTTCTCTCTAAAGCTAACTTTCATCAATATGGTCTATTGGTTTCACTCTTTTCATTGGCAGTGTTATGATATTCATAACATCCATTTCCACTAGTCTATCTTCCTGTCAACCAACAGAAGTCTGTTGGTTGTCCTGGTAACAGATACCAGTGGGCAGATCTATTTTATTTGTTCAAACTAAACTCCAGCACTTACTTTGATGAGTTAAATCTGATCCTTTCTTCTCTTCTCCTCCTCTCACAGTTCCACTCAGCCCCATTGTTTTCCTGCAGTCCACCAGCAGCACAGACAACCTCTTCATACCCAGTAAGTCACTACCGGGAGAGGCACGACACGGGGACTCCGGGAGGGAGGAAGGGCTAGCGTTGTCCTAGTAACCATAAAGAGGGGACACAAACACATATCATTATGGATGCTGATGTCACTGTTTTCATGAAGTGCTTTACAGAAATCCAGCCCAGACCCAGATAGAGCAAGCTGTATGCTAGACCAGACCAAGCTGTACCATCTGGTGATCTGATCTGGAGAGACTCTTCTCTTCCTCGTCAGCATCAGGATGTTGTTGAGGCTTCCCAGAGGATCCACAATAGTCATGTCTCTCTCCTGTGTGAATGAGAACATCAAACAGATGGTAAACTTATGATCTACTATTGCAATCACAGAGTCTTACAAGAGGCATGAATATGTCTAAAAGGGCCTAAAATGGAAACTTTCATCATCATTTTGTAAAATACTGTTTGTGTTGCAAATGTTAGGGTTGTTCCACGAAATGGGTGCCTTTTGCGTCCCTTTGATAATTTAAGTAGAAATTATGCACCAATGTTGAATTCTGAAAAGCCTGTTAGATGAAGTGCACTTTAATGTGACCACATGGACATTTCAATACATCTAATATAAAGGCTAAATATATGTACCAATGACGGATTGCACCTTTAACAATTTATTCAGTACTGAACAACATATTAAAGTGTAGAACTTCAGTAGAATGCCTCTTTCAAACCCCACATTAGTTCAAGAAATGCATATTTTGTGCCCGTTTTTAAGTTAACACTCACTGGTCTCAATGTTAAATCGGATCTTCAGACTTTTTTTCACTCCCAAAAGGTCTTCCTCCTCCTCTTTAATTGAGATATTCTCCTCCTCCTCTTTTACTCCAAAAGGTTCTTCCTCCTCTTTCAATGTTATGGCACCTTCCTCCTTTTTCATTGTTAAAGATTCTACCTCCTCTCCTACTCTGACAACCTCTTTCCCATCTTCCTCTTTCACTGTAATAACATCCTCTTCTTCTTTCAATGTGATAGCCTCCTCTTCCTGGATGAATCAGTAATCTATTTTTGCTGTTGAAGAAACCTCCCGTCCCGTCCATTAGATTATACGTCACAGAAGAAGCGTCACCTGAAAGACTCACATCGCCATCTGCTGGCTGGAGTGGGTAACACAGATTGGAAAAAAAATATTAAATAGTTTAATCTGGCTAATAATGTCATGAGAAGTTATTTAAAAAAACAACCAGTTTCAGTTCTGCCCACACCTTTTCTATAGGATTGAGGTCAGGGCTTTGTGATGGACACACCAATACCTTGACTTTGTTGTCCCTAAGCAATTTTAACACAACTTTGGAAGTATTCTTGGATTCATCGTCCATTTGGAAGACCCATTTGCGACCAAGCATTAACTTCCTGACTGATGTCTTGAGATGCTTCAATATATCCACATTATTTTCCATCCTCATGATGCCATCTATTTTGTGAAGTGCACCAGTCCCTTCTGCAGCAAAGTACCCACACAACAGGATGCTGCCACCCCTGTGCTTCATGATTGGGATGGTGTTCTTCGGCTTGCAGGTATCCCTCTTTTTCCTCCAAACATAATGATGGTCATTATGACCAAACAGTTTTTGTTTCATCAGACCAGAGGACATTCCTCCAAAAAGTACGATCTTTGTCCCCATGTAGTCTGGTTTTTTTAATGGCAATTTTGGAGCAGTGGCTTCTTCCTTGCTGAGCGGCCATTCAGGTTATGTCAATATAGAACTCGTTTTACTGTGGATATAGATCCTTTTGTACCTGTTTCATCCAGCATCTTCACAAGGTCCTTTGCTGTTGTTCTGGGATTGATTTGCACTTCTCGCACCAAAGTACATTAATCTCAAGGAGACAGAAGGCGTCTCCTTCCTGAGCGGTATGACGGCTGCGTGGTCCCATGGTGTTTATACCTGCGTACTATTGTTTGTACAGATGAACGTGGTACCTTCAGGCATTTGGAAATTGCTCCCAAGGGTGAACCAGACTAGCGGAGGTCTACAATTTTTTCTGAGGTCTTGGCTGATTTCTTTTGATTTTCCCATGATGTCAAGCAAAGAGGCAGAGCTTAAAGGTAGGCTTTGAAATACATCCACAGGTACACCTCCAATTGACTCAAATAATGTCAATTAGCCTATCAGAAGCTACTAAAGCCATGACAACATTTCCTGGAATTTTCCAAGCTGTTTAAAGGCACAGTCAACTTAGTATATGTAAACTTCTGACCCACAGGAATTGTGATAGCGATATATAAGTGAAATAATCTGTCTGTAAAATTTTGGGGGAAAATTACTTGTGTCAGGCAAATTCGAGGTCCTAACCAACTTGCCAAAACTAGTTTGCTAACAAGAAATTTGTGGAGTGGTTGAAAAACACATTTTAATATCTCCAAAATAAATGTACGTAAACTTCCGACTTCAACTGAATGCTGAGAACTTGTTGGCTGCTTTTCCTTCACTCTGCGGTCTAACTAATCCCAAACCGTCTCAATTTGGTTGAGGTCGGGGGATTGTGGAGGCCAGGTCTTCTGATACAGCACTCCATCACTCTCCTTCTTGGTCAATTATCCCTTACACCACCTGGATGTGTGTTGAGTCATTGTCCTGTTGAAAAACAAATGATAGTCCCACTATCATTTGTCCCACCAAACCAGATGGATGGTGTATCGCTGCAGATGCGGAGATCATCCGTTCACCAACTTTGAGTTTGAAACCAAAGATCGCAAATTTGGACTGATCAGACCAAAGGACAGATATCCCCCGGTCTAATGTCCCTTGATCATGTTTCTTGGCCAAAGCAAGTCTCTTCTTATTGGTGTCCTTTAGTAGTGGTTTCTTTGCAGACATTTAACCATGAAGGCCTGATTCATGCAGTCTCCTCTGAAGAGTTGATGTTGAGAAGTGTCTGTTCCTTGAACTCTATGAAGCATTTATTTGGGCTGCCATTTCTGAGGCTGGTAACTCTAATGAACTTATCCTCTGCAACAGAAGTAACTCTGGGTCTTCCATTCCTGTGGTGGTCCTTAAAGTAATGATGGACTGCTGTTTCTCTTTGCTTATTTGAGCAGTTCTTGACATAATATGGACTTGGTCTTTTACCCAATATACCATATCTTCTGTATACCACCCCTACCGTGTCACAACACAACTGATTGGCTCAAACAAGGCACACATGTGGCACACATGTTAATTGAAATGCATTCCAGGTGACTACCTCATGAAGCTGGTTGAGAGAATGCCAAGCGTGTGCAAAGCTGTCAAGGCAAAGGGTGGCAACTTTGGGATTTTTCAAATATAACATATATTTGGATTTGTTTAACACTTTTCACATATGATTCCATATGTGTTATTTCATAGTTAATGTCTTCACTATTATTCTGCAATGTAGAAAAGAGTACAAATACATTTTAAAAACCCTGGAATGAGTAGGCACGACAATTTTTTACCGGTAATTGGCATGCTGACTGCAGGAATATCCACTAGAGCTGTTACCAGATAATTGAATGTTCAATTCTCTACCAGAAGCCAACTGCAGACCACATGTAACCACGCCAGACCAGTACATGCGGCTTCTTCGCTTATGGGAACTGAGACCAGCCACCCGGACATCTGATGAAACTGAGGAGTAGGTCTCTCCGTAATAAAGCCAATGGCTGTGCCCCTGCCCAGTCATGTTAAGTCCAAAAAAGCAGCAGAGCGAGGCCCGCATGTAGCAACATTACAAGTCACGTGTTTGCAGCTGTTTCAGTACAGCACTACAGGGAGAGAGAGGGGGAGCAGCTGTTTCAGTACAGCACTACAGGGAGAGAGAGGGAGAGCAGCTGTTTCAGTACAGCACTACAGGGAGAGGGAGAGAGCAGCTGTTTCAGTACAGCACTACAGGGAGAGAACAGCTGTTTCAGTACAGCACTACAGGGAGAGAGCAGCTGTTTCAGTACAGCACTACAGGGAGAAAGAGGGGGAGCAGCTGTTTCAGTACAGCACTACAGGGAGAGAGAGGGAGAGCAGCTGTTTCAGTACAGCACTACAGGGAGAGGGAGAGAGCAGCTGTTTCAGTACAGCACTACAGGGAGAGAGAAGTTGTTTCAGTACAGCACTACAGGGAGAGAGAGAGGGGGAGAGCAGCTGTTTCAGTACAGCACTACAGAGAGAGAGGGAGAGCAGCTGTTTCAGTACAGCACTACAGGGAGAGAGAGGGGGAGCAGCTGTTTCAGTACAGCACTACAGGGAGAGAGAGGGAGAGAGCAGCTGTTTCAGTACAGCACTACAGGGAGAGAGGGGGAGAGCAGCTGTTTCAGTACAGCACTACAGGGAGAGAGCAGCTGTTTCAGTACAGCACTACAGAGAGAGAGGGGGAGAGCAGCTGTTTCAGTACAGCACTACAGGGAGAGAGAGAGAGCAGCTGTTTCAGTACAGCACTACAGGGAGAGAGAGGGGGAGAGGGAAAAAATCCACTGGACTAGTTTCAATGTATGGAAATCACTTAGGAGTTTCTGGATGTTGGGTAAACTTCTCCTTTAAAGCATCATTGAGAAATAATGAATTGAAGTTGTAACATTTGAAGACTAGCGGGTAGGAATGTTGGGCCCGTAACCGAAAGGTCTCTGGTTCGAATCCCCACGCCAACAAGTTGGAAAAATCTGCTGTTCTGAACTTGAGCAAGGCAGTTAACCCCCAACAACAGCTAATCCCCGGGCACCGATGACGTGGACGTCGTTTAAGGCAGCCCCCACCTCTCTGATTCAGAGGGGATGGGTTCAATGCAAAAGACACATATCAGTTGAATGCATTCAGTTATACAACTGACTAGGTATCCCCTTTCCATCATTAGACTCCATAATGTTTCATCATTAGATGCTACAGTCCTCCATTAAGACTCCATAATGTTTCATCATTAGATGCTACAGTCCTACTTTAAGACTCCATGTTTAATTAGATGCTACAGTCCTCCTTTAAGACTCCATAATGTTTCATCATTAGATGCTACAGTCCTACTTTAAGACTCCATGTTTAATTAGATGCTACAGTCCTCCTTTAAGACTCCATAATGTTTCATCATTAGATGCTACAGTCCTCCTTTAAGACTCCATAATGTTTCATCATTAGAAGCTACAGTCCTCCTTTAAGACTCCAGAATGTTTCATCATTAGATGCTACAGTCCTCCTTTAAGACTCCATAATGTTTCATCATTAGATGCTACCGTCCTCCTTTTAGACTCCATAATGTTTCATCATTAGATGGTACAGGCCTCCTTTAAGACTCCATAATGCATAGTAACAAACAACATAACAAAATATTTCTGTACCCCCCTCTAACAATACCACTTTGTTGTACAGGCTTCCATTAAAGAACACTCTCTGTGTTCTGTTAGACAGGTAGCTCTGGGGCGGCAGGTAGCCTAGTGGTTAGAGCGGTAGGCCAGTAACCAAAAGGTTGCTGGATCGAATCCCCGAGTTGACATGGTAAAACTCTGTCGTTCTGCCCCTGAACAAGGCAGTCCTAGGCCGTCATTGAAAATAAGAATTTGTTCTTAACCAACTTGCCTAGTTAAATAAAGGTTCGCTTTTTAAAAAACTCTTTATCCACAATATAGCAGGGGGTGTAAAGTCATACGTTTTTTTCAGCAGCAGACTACGATCCATAATGTCAAAAGCTGCACTGAAGTCTAACAAAACAGCACAAACAATATTTTTATCGTCATCAATTTCTCTCAGCCAATCAGTCATTTTTAAGTGCTGTGTTTATTGAATGTCCTTCCCTATAAGCCTGATCACAGCTTTCCTCAGTATTAGTTCATTAATTAACAGCGTCTAGAGTTTAGTTTGCCTGTTCAACAGTCTTGTAAAGATAGGGGGGTTGACTGGGACAGGCAATGTAACATCCATAATGTTTTAAGGATAAGTTTTTGTAAAACAAGCACCTTACATTGGATCATCTTGAAATGTTCTCTCTAAAGCTAACTTTCATCAAGGTTTTATATGGTCTATTGGTTTCTCTCTAAAGCTGACTTTCATCAAGGTTGTATATGGTCTATTGGTTTCTCTCTTTTCATTGGCAGAATCCTTTTTCATTGTTATGATATTCATAACATCTATATCCACCAGTCTATCTTCCTGTCAACTAACAGAACTCCACTGGTTGTCCTGGTAACAGATACCAGTGGTCAGATCAATTGTATTTGTTCAAACTAAACTACAGCACTTACTTTGATGAGTGAAATCTGATCCTTTCATCTCTTCTCCTCCTCTCACAGTTCCACTCAGCCCTGTTGTTTTCCTGAAGTCCACCAGCAGCACAGACAACCTCTTCATACCCAGCAGTAAGGTGCGACCGGGAGAGGCACGATACAGGGACTCTGGGAGAGAGGAAGGGCTAGCATTGTCCTGGTAACCATAAAGAGGGGACACAGACGCACATCATTATGCTGATGTCACTGTTGTCATAAAGTGCTCTACAGAAACCCAGCCCAAGCCGATAAAGCAAGCTGAATGCTAGACCAGACCAAGCTGTACCATCTGGTGTTCTGATCTGGAGAGACTCTTCTCTGCCTCGTCTGCATCAGGATGTTGTTGAGGCTCCCCAGAGGATCCACCATAGTCATGTCTCTCTCCTGTGTGAATGAGACCATCAAACAGATGGTAAACTTATGATCTTCTATTGCAATCACAGAGTCTTACATGAGGCATGAATATGTCTAAAAAGAGCCTAAAATGGCCACTTTCATCTTGATTTCCTAAAAAAATATTTGTGATGCAAATGTAAAAGGGTTGTTCCACAAAATGGGTGCCTTTTTTGATATTTTAAGTAGAACATATGCACCAATATTGAATTTTAAAAGACTGTTATACTAGATGAGGGGAACTTTAATGTCGACCACATGGAGAATTCAATACATCTAATTGAAAAGTCCCAAAAGTATATGAACCAATGGCAGATCGACCATTTAACAATTCCTACAGTAAGAATGCCCATTAAAAACCCCACATTAGTTCAACAACTGCATAGTTTGTGTCCCTGTTTTTAAGACAGTACTCACTGGTGTCAATCGGATCTTCTGTCTCCTCCTTTTTCACTCCCAAAACGTCTTCCTCCTTCACGTTTATTAAGACAGCATCCTCTTCCTCTCTAAAATGTTCTTTCTCTTCTTTCACTATAACAGCCTCCTCTTCCTCCTTTTTCATTCTGAAAGATTCTTTCTCCGTAAAGCAGACCTCCTCTTCATTAGCAAGGGAGGAGTAGTTCAGTGAGCTCATGGTCAGGGATGTTAGCTAGCTAGCTAGCATTAGCGACTAGCCTAGTGCTAACCTCAGTATCAATCTTTAACAAGTTTGCAAATTGAACAAGCACATTAGGTTAAAGTTCACCAGTAGATACGTCAACCGAAATTTGTCTTAAACACTGAGATTAGCTAATGTACAATAACATGGTCTAAAGAATCAATCTTTCAGTTTTATGTTGTCTTGCAGGCTACCGAGGTGGTTGAAAGAGTTGGCGCCTTGTTGTTCTTGAAGAAGTGTCCCGTCCAGTCCATCATACGTCACGCAAGTAGCATCACCTGAAAGACGCCCATCGCCATCTGCTGACTGGAGTGGGTAACGCAGTTTGGAAACAATAGGTACGACACTTTTTGTGTTGGAAAGAACGTCATAATAATTTAACAATAAACAGATACATTTTCCCTTACGTCTTACAAATAATATTTTCCTGTACACAGACGTAGAAGCTTAAAATGAATATGTGGATGATGAATAAATACTTCTACAAATAAGTAGTGTGTTAAAACACATTTCTGTTAATACTCTGTTCATTTTTCACATTTGTTTTTATTAGATGTGACCATACTTTTCCCATAAAGCCACGCTCTATACGATACAAATCATACTGTAAACAATAGAGCAAATGCAACAGAATCAGCTGAATGAATTCACCCCTGATGATGCGTAAACACAGTTCACTTTCACAACTGCCACCTTGTATTTCCTCTCACATCAATTCGCTCACCTTTTCCCTTCGCTTGTGGACGTCAATGCACAACACATCAGCTGTAGGTGACAAGGAGTTAAAACCTTTCCAAACCAACCATTTCATATCTGCTACACACAGCCTACATCGTTGTCACCATATTAGCTAAAGTAAGGTCATAGTCAACACAGCTAATATAAGTAACTTGTTAGCAACCTGCTACAATCATGACAGAGCTCCTCTGTGGAGATGCTACATGTTTCATCATTAGATGCTACAGTCCTCCAACAATGGATGTCATATGAATCTTTACCACTTGCTCTGTAATAGGAGTAGTATTTTTCCTCGACTCACCTGTGTCCCCGCACATTGACTCTGTTACGGTACCTCTGGTATATAAGCTCCACATTGACTCTGTTCCGGTATCTCCTGTATATAGCCTCCACATTGACTCTGTACCGGTAATACCTGTATAAAGCCTCCACATTGACTCTGTTCCGGTGATACCTGTATATAGCCTCCACATTGACTCTGTACTGGTACCTCCTGTATATAGCCTCCACATTGACTCTGTACTGGTACCCCCTGTATATATCCTCCACATTGACTCTGTTCCGGTACCTCCTGTATATAGCCTCCACATTGACTCTGTACCGGTGGCTCCTGTATATAGCCTCCACATTGACTCTGTACCGGTACCTCCTGTATATAGCCTCCACATTAACTCTATTATGGTTCCTCCTGTATACAGCCTCCACATTAACTCTATACTGGTGCCTCCTGTATATAGCCTCCACATTGACTCTGTACCGGTGCCTCCTGTATATAGCCTCCACATTGACTCTGTACTGGTATCTCCTGTATATAGCCTCCACATTGACTTTGTTCTGGTACCTCCTGTATATAGCCTCCACATTGACTCTGTACTGGTATCTCCTGTATATAGCCTCCACATTGACTCTGTACTGGTACCTCCTGTATATAGCCTCCACATTGACTCTGTACTGGTACCTCCTGTATATAGCCTCCACATTGACTCTGTTCTGGTACCTCCTGTATATAGCCTCCACATTGACTTTGTTCTGGTACCTCCTGTATATGGCCTCCACATTGACTCTGTACTGGTACCTCCTGTATATAGCCTCCACATTGACTCTGTTCCGGTGATACCTGTATATAGCCTCCACATTGACTCTGTACTGGTACCTCCTGTATATAGCCTACACATTGACTCTGTACTGGTACCCCCTGTATATAGCCTCCACATTGACTCTGTTCCGGTACCTCCTGTATATAGCCTCCACATTGACTCTGTACCGGTGGCTCCTGTATATAGCCTCCACATTGACTCTGTACCGGTACCTCCTGTATATAGCCTCCACATTAACTCTATTATGGTTCCTCCTGTATACAGCCTCCACATTAACTCTATACTGGTGCCTCCTGTATATAGCCTCCACATTGACTCTGTACTGGTATCTCCTGTATATAGCCTCCACATTGACTCTGTACTGGTACCTCCTGTATATAGCCTCCACATTGACTCTGTACTGGTTCCTCCTGTATATAGCCTCCACATTGACTCTGTTCTGGTACCTCCTGTATATAGCCTCCACATTGACTTTGTTCTGGTACCTCCTGTATATAGCCTCCACATTGACTCTGTACCGGTAATACCTGTATAAAGCCTCCACATTGACTCTGTTCCGGTGATACCTGTATATAGCCTCCACATTGACTCTGTACTGGTACCTCCTGTATATAGCCTCCACATTGACTCTGTACTGGTACCCCCTGTATATATCCTCCACATTGACTCTGTTCCGGTACCTCCTGTATATAGCCTCCACATTGACTCTGTACCGGTGGCTCCTGTATATAGCCTCCACATTGACTCTGTACCGGTACCTCCTGTATATAGCCTCCACATTAACTCTATTATGGTTCCTCCTGTATACAGCCTCCACATTAACTCTATACTGGTGCCTCCTGTATATAGCCTCCACATTGACTCTGTACCGGTGCCTCCTGTATATAGCCTCCACATTGACTCTGTACTGGTATCTCCTGTATATAGCCTCCACATTGACTTTGTTCTGGTACCTCCTGTATATAGCCTCCACATTGACTCTGTACTGGTATCTCCTCTATATAGCCTCCACATTGACTCTGTACTGGTACCTCCTGTATATAGCCTCCACATTGACTCTGTACTGGTACCTCCTGTATATAGCCTCCACATTGACTCTGTTCTGGTACCTCCTGTATATAGCCTCCACATTGACTTTGTTCTGGTACCTCCTGTATATGGCCTCCACATTGACTCTGTACTGGTACCTCCTGTATATAGCCTCCACATTGACTCTGTACTGGTACCTCCTGTATATAGCCTCTACATTGACTCTGTACCGGTACCTCCTGTATATAGCCTCTACATTGACTCTGTACCGGTAATACCTTGTATACAGCCTCCACATTGACTCTGTACCGGTAATACCTTGTATACAGCCTCGCTGCTGTTATTTTACTGCTGCTCTTTAATATAAATTATTTGTATTTTCATACATAACACTTATTTTTCTTAAAACTGCATTGTTGGTTAATTAAGGGCTTATAAACTGCATTGTTGGTTAATTAAGGGCTTATAAACTGCATTGTTGGTTAATTAAGGGCTTATAAACTGCATTGTTGGTTAATTAAGGGCTTGTCAGTAAGTATTTCACTGTAAGCATTTCACTTGTATTTTGATTTCATTCTTACATTCATTTATTAATATAGAAAACATGTAACTTAAGGTTACCTAACATAACCCCTGTTCTATGATATTATAAGCCTCGTTAGGGGCGGAGTCTAGGGAGATCCAATCAAACAATATCTGTCAAGCAACAGCTAATAGCAGACGACTCCACTTCCTATATAGGGCCATAGTCTCTCCCGTCTTCACATCTAAGTACGTTTGTCTTCCATGTGTGAAAGGTAACCTGGTGAATATCATAGAACCAGGGTTCTGTTAGGTAACCTGGTGAATATCATAGAATCAGGGTTCTGTTAGGTAACCTGGTGAATATTATAGCATCAGGGTTCTGTTAGGTAACCTGGTGAATATCATAGAATCAGGGTTCTGTTAGGTAACCTGGTGAATATCATAGAATCAGGGTTCTGTTAGGTAACCTGGTGAATATTATAGAATCAGGGTTCTGTTAGGTAACCTGGTGAATATTATAGAACCAGGGTTCTGTTAGGTAACCTGGTAAATATTATAGAATCAAGGTTCTGTTAGGTAACCTGGTGAATATCATAGAACCAGGGTTCTGTTAGTTAACCTGGTGAATATCATAGAATCAGGGTTCTGTTAGGTAACCTTCCGTTCTATTTCAATGACTTGTTAGTCTCTCACTTTGGGTATATAGTCAACAACCATAGAGCTCATATACTCTCTGATGCCAAGTCTAGACAGGATCATCCCTCAGAGGTCCCCACTCTACTCACCGTAGGTACACTTCAACTGTGAGAGACGGAATCTAAAACATAAATCCAGAAAATGACATTGTATGATTTTTAACTAATTAATTTGCATTTTATTGCATGACATAAGTATTTGATTTCATTTCATTCAGTACATGGGAATTCAACAGCAAAACATGTTTTCCGTGCACTACTTTATCACACAGAATTTTATCCGCAATAAATCTGTTTGATGCAAACGTTTCCGGTGGGAAAATGCGTATATTGTTTTATGCAGATTTGAGAATATTCACATGAAAATCTGTCGCAAATTGCATGGAAATGTAGCTACTAATGTGGATATTGATCCAACACCTGCTGCTTATTCAAACCAGCCCACTGGGCACAGACATCAGTTCAACATCTAGTTTCTATTTACATTTCTTTGATTAGTTGACGAAAGTGAATTCAACATGAAATCAACACAAAATGTCCACCTGTCATTGGATTTAGGTTGCCAGTTGGGTGAAACACAAAATGTCACCAGTAACTGGTTACCAGTTGTGTGAAAATTAATAAAAAATACCTTATGTAGATGGATTTTTACAAATCCAATCCGTTTTCCACATTGATCAAACATCCTCACATGGATTTGTTTTGATCAAATCAAATGTTATTGGTCACATACATATGGTTAGCAAATGTTATTGGTCACATACACATGGTTAGCAAATGTTATTGGTCACATACACATGGTTAGCAGATGTTATTGGTGACATGCAGATGTTATTGGTCACATACACATGGTTAGAAGATGTTACTGGTCACATACACATGGTTAGCAGATGTTATTGGTCACATACACATGGTTAGCAGATGTTATTGGTCACATACACATGGTTAGCAGATGTTATTGGTCACATACACATGTTTAGCAGATGTTATTGGTCACATACACATGGTTAGCAGATGTTATTGGTCACATACACATGGTTAGCAGATGGTATTGGTCACATACACATGGTTAGCAGATGGTATTGGTCACATACACATGGTTAGCAGATGGTATTGGTCACATACACATGGTTAGCAGATGTTATTGTGAGTGTAGTTAAATGCTTATGCTTCTAGATCCGACAGTACAGCAGTATCAAACAGATGATATCTAACAAATTCCACAACTAAACCTAATACACATAATCCAGTAAAGGAATGGGACATATAGAAGTAGAAAACATGGATGAGCAGAAACACAGCAGCTAAGATGCAATATATAGTGAAGAATATAGTGAAGGATACAGTATTTACAGTTGAAGCTAAAGATTACATACACTTAGGTTGGAGTCATTATAACTCATTTTCAACCACTCCACAAATGTCTTGTTAACAAACTATAGTTTTGGCAAGTCGGTTAGGGCATCTGTGTTAACGACACAAGGCATTTTTCCAACAATTGCTTACAGACAGATTATTACACAATCCCAGTTGGTCAGAAGTTTACATACACTAAGTTGACTGTGCCTTTAAACAGCCCTGGAAAATTCCAGAAAATTATGTCTATAGCTTCTGATAGGCTAATTGACATCCTTTGAGTCAATTGGAAGAGCACCTGTATTTCAAGACCTACCTTGAAACTCAGTGCCTCTTTACTTGACATCATGGAAAAATCAATACAAATCTGCCAAGATCTCAGAAAAAAATGGTAGACCTCCACAAGTCTGGTTCATCCTTGGGAGCAATTTCCAAACGCCTGAAGGCGTCCTCTGGTCTGATGAAACAAAAATAGAACTGTTTGGCCATAATGACCATCGTTATGATCGGAGGAAAAAGGGGGATGCTTGCAAGCCGAAGAACACCATCCCAACCGTGAAACACACAGGTGGCAGCATCACGTTGTGGGGGTGCTTCGCTGCAGGAAGGACTGGGGCACTTCACAAAATAGATGGCATCATGGGTGAAAATTATGTGAATATATTGAAGCAACATCTCAAGACATCAGTCAGGAAGTTAAAGCTTGGTCGCAAATGGGTCTTCCAAATGGACAATGACGCCAAGCATACTTCCAAAGTTGTGGCAAAATGGCTTAAGGACAACAAAGTCAAGGTATTTGAGTGGGCCCTGACCTTAATGCTACAGAAAACAGATCATTTTTACCCTTTGAAAAATAGTTATAGGGGGAGGTCCGGGGGATGTCTCTCTTTGAAAGGGTCATTGTAATATTTAAGTGTCCCCTTTACTGATGACCTAAACGTAAAAGTCAAGGGGTCTGAATACCTTCCAAAGAAACTGTAAGTGATTGAGGAGAGAGCTTAATTGCTATATTCTAATTACAATCATTGACCCATAAGGGAACACATGACCAAAGAAATGCGTGACCCATGCAGAATTAAAACAATATTCATCTTAATGAGAAGTATAATCGAATAAACAAATGTTTGCATAACCAAAGACATGAAAACTGGTGGGAACATTGTATTTAGCTAGGATTTCATAAGGCCAGGAATGTAATTGAGAATAACAATAGACAATAGTTAATGTTGCTAGTTTAGGGATGAAGATAGTGAAGGTTCATCAATGTTAAGCATGTTTTTTAATTTGACGTGGAAACAATGTTTATTCAACCAGTGGGAGGCTTGTAAAAGCCCACAGGAAAGTGGAATGAGGAACTCTTCATTGAGACAATCATGAAACAGCAATCTGTGGGTGAGTTGTAGTGGATATTATAATATAAGGATCTGCTGGAGTCCATGTCAAACCAAGATTCTTTATTTGAGCTCAGAGAGAACAACAGAGTTTGGTATTTGGTATTTTACTAGGATCCCCATTAGCTGTTGCAAAAGCAGCAGCTACCCCTCCTGCGGTCAACACAAAACATGACACATAATTGTCACGTCTCTCGTCGGAAGGCATGGACCAAAGCGCAGCGTGGTAAGTGTTCATGATTTTTATTTAATCAAAAAACATTCAAACAAAATAACAAAGAGAAGAACGAACAGTTCTGTAAGGCAAATCAACTATACAGAAAACAACTACGCAAAAAACACAGGTGGAAAAAGGCTGCCTAAGTATGATTCCCAATTAGAGACAACGATAGACAGCTGCCTCCGATTGGGAACAACACTCGGCCAAAAACAAAGCAATAGAAAACATAGAAATAAAGAAACTGGAATTCCCACCCGAGTCACCCCCTGGCCTAACCAAAATAGAGAATAAAAGCTTCTCTATGGCCAGGGCGTGGCAGCCGCTCTGTTCTGGGCCAGCTGCAGCTTTACTAGGTATTTCCTTGCAGCACTGGACCACACGACTGGACAATAATCAAGATTAGACTAAACTAGAGCCTGCAGAACTTGCTTTGTGGAGAGTAGTGTCAAAAAAGCAGAGCATCTCTTTATTATGGCTAGACCTCTCCCCATCTTTACAACCATTGAATCTATATGTTTTGACCATGACAGTTTACAATCTAAGGTAATGCCAAGTAATTTAGTCTCCTCAACTTGTTCAACAGCCACACAATTCATTACCAGATTCAGCTGAGGTCTAGAACTTAAGGAATGATTTGTACCAAATACAATGCTCTTAGTTTTAAAGATGTTCAGGACCAGTTTATTACTGGCCACGCATTCCAAAACAGACTGCAACTTTGTTAAGGGTTTCAGTGACTTCATTAGCTGTGGTTGCTTAGCTGTGGTTGCTGGTGCTTATATAGTTGAATCATCAGCATACATGGACACACATGCTTTGTTTAATGCCAGTGGCAGGCCATTGGTAAAAATAGAAAAGAGTAGAGGGCCTAGAGAGCTGCCCTGCGGTACATCACACTTCATATGTTTGACATTAGAGAAGCTTCCATTAAAACCCCTCTGAGTTCTATTAGATAGATAGCTCTGAATCCACATTATGGCAGAGTTTGAAAAGCCATAGCACAAACATTCGTAAACAACAGGTTATGGTCAATAATATCAAAGGCTGCACTGAAATCTAACAATAGAGCTCCCACAATCTTCTTGTTATCAATTTCACTCAACCAATCATCAGTCATTTGTGTCAGTGCAGTATATGTTGAGTGCCGTTCTCTGTAAGCATGCTGAAAGTCTGTTGTTCATTTGTTTACAGAGAAATAGCATTGTATTTGGTAAAACACATTTTTTCCCAACAGTTTGCTAAGAGCTGGCAGCAAGCTTATAGGTCTGCTGTTAGAACCAGTAAATGCCGCTTTACCACTCTTGGGTAGTGGATTAATTGGGCTTCCCTCCAGGCCTGAGAACAAAGACCTTCCTCTAGGCTCATATTAAAAATATGTCAGATAGGAGTGGCTATAGAGTCAGCTACTGTCCTCAGTAGCTTTCCATCTAAGTTGTCAATGCCAGGAGGTTTGTCATTATTGGATCGATAACAATTGTTCCACCTGTCCCACACTAACTTTACAAAATTCAATACTTGCACTGCTTTTCTTTCATTATGTTTTTTTCCATCATTCTTTATATCATTGATCTTGGCTTCTTAATAAGTTTATTATTTTGATTGAGTTTGGTCACATAATTTCTCAGTTTGCAGTACGTAAGCCAGCCAGATGTGCAGCCATACTTATTAGCCACTCCTTTTGCCCCAACTCTTTCAAACATACAGTTTTTAAATTCAATATCAATCCATGAGCCTTAACATATCTAACAGTCAGTTTCTTAACAGGTACATGTTTATCAATAATTGGAAGAAGCAATTTCATCTGGTAAAAACAGGTCAACACATTATAAGGCAAGAATATAAGACAATGGGAGCACTGTGTATGTTCTCTGATGAGTTGTGAGTCAATGAGATGTGAAATATCAATATACATGCTAAGAGAAGTAATTTCTCTCTCCTGTGTGGATTCTCTAATGACGTTTAAGTGATTGTTATGAGTAATATGTTTTCCCAAAATCGAACCTTCTGTAAGCCTTCTCCTCTGTGTCTCATGTTATTTCAGGCTTCCTAAATGGGCAAAAGCTTTGCATCCTGGGAGGAGTGGTAATGCATCTCCCCTGTGTGTATTATCTTGTGCTGTTTCAGGGTCCCTAACTGGTTGAAACACTTGCCACACTGGGAGCAGTGGTAAGGCTTCTCCCCTGTGTGTATTCTCTCGTGCTGTTTCAGGGCCCCTAACTGGTTAAAACACTTGACACAGCGGGAGCAGTGGTAAGGCTTCTCTCCTGTATGTATTCTTTCGTGTCTTTTCAGATCCCCTTCCCCGCTGAAACACTTGCCACACTGGGAGCAGTGGTAAGGCTTCTCCCCTTTGTGTATTCTTTCGTGTTTTTTCAGATACCCTGCCCAGGTGAAACACTTTCCACACTGGGAGCATTGGTAAGGCTTCTCCCCTGTGTGAATTTTCTCATGGGCTTTCAGGTGTCCTTTCTCGCTATACATCTTTTCACATTGCGAGCAATGGTAAGGCTTCTCCCCTGTGTGTATTCTCTCATGTCGTTTCAGCTTCCCCAAATCGTTAAAACCCTTTCCACACTGGGAGCAGCGGTAACGATTTTCCCCTGTGTGTATTACCTTGTGCTGTTTCAGGGTCCCTAACTGGTTGAAACACTTTCCACAGTGGGAACAATGGTAAGGCTTCTCCCCTGTGTGTATTCTCTCATGTCGTTTCACCTTGCCCAAATCGTTAAAACGCTTTCCACAGTGGGAGCAATGGTAAGGCTTCTCCCCTGTGTGTATTCTCTCATGTCGTTTCAGCTTCCCCAAATCGTTACAACCCTTTCCACACTGGGAGCAGTGGTAAGGCTTCTCCCCTCTGTGTATTCTCTCATGTCGTTCCAGCTTCCCCAAATCGTTAAAACGCCTTCCACACTGGGAGCAGTGGTAAGGCGTATCCCCTGTGTGTATTCTCCCGTGTCGTTTAAGCTCATTTAAGTGGTTACAACCCTTTCCACAGTGGGAACACTGGTGTCTTCTTGCTGGTTTGGACGTCCCTGGCTCTGGTTCCTCTGAGTCTGGTCTTTCTCCTGCCAAAGACAAGTGTGTTTTTTAAAATAGAGACCCGAATGAAACCTCCATACGAGGGTAAATCCTAATCAGATCCCTCAATAACCTAAGGCCAGTTTTAACAATCTCAGTGTGATTTTAAAACAAATGTTGTCGAGTTTCCTGGTAATTACTGACAATGTTTACACTACTTATTTATTCATTCTGTTTGTCAGAACACAAAAAACTAAACAGTTCTAGGACACTCAAGACACAATCGAGCAGGTAGTTCTAAATATATAACTTTAATAGTTGTATGATACAGAATGCGACCTACAGTCGTGGCCAAAAGTTTTGAGAATGAAAAATATTAATTTCCACAAAGTTTGCTGCTTCAGTGTCTTTAGATATTTTAGTCAGATATTACTATGGAATGCTGAAGTATACTTACAAGCATTTCAAAAGTGTCAAAGGTTTTTATTTACAATGACATTAAGTTGATGTAGTGTCAATATTTGCAGTGTTGAACCTTCTTTTTCAAGACCTCTGCAATCTGCCCTGGCATGCTGTCAATTACCTTCTGGGCCACATCCTGACTGATGGCAGCCCATTCTTGCATAATCAATGCTTGGAGTTTGTCAGAATTTGTGGGTTTTTGTTTGTCCACCCGCCTCTTGATGATTGACCACAAGTTCTCAATAGGATTAAGGTCTGGGGAGTTTCCTGGCCATGGACCCAAAATACTGATGTTTTGTTACCCGAGCCACCTAGTTATCACTTTTGCCTTATGGCAAGGTGCTCCATCATGCTGGAAAAGGCATTGTTCGTCACCGAACTGTTCCTGGATGGTTGGGAGAAGTTGCTCTTCGAGGATGTGTTGGTACCATTCTTTATTCATGGCTGTGTTCTTAGGCAACATTGTGAGTGTGTCCACACCCTTGGCTGAGAAGCAACCCCACACATGAATGGTCTCAGGATCCTTTACTGTTGGCATGACACAGGACTGATGGTTGCGCTCACCTTGTCTTCTCCGGACAAGCTTTTTTCCAGATGCCCCAAACAATCGGAAAGGGGATTCATCAGAGAAAATGACTTTACCCCAGTCCTCAGCAGGTCAATCCCTGTAACTTTTGCAGAATATCAGTCTGTCCCTGATGTTTTTCCTGGAGAGAATTGGTTTCTTTGCTGTCCTTCTTGACACCAAAAGTCTTCGCTTCACTGTGCGTGCAGATGCACTCACACCTGCCTGCTGCCATTCCTGAGCTCTGTACTGGTGGTGCCCCGATCCCGCAGCTGAATCAACTTTAGGAGATGGTCCTGGCACTTGCTGGACTTTCTTGGGTGCCCTGAAGCCTTCTTCACAACAATTGAATGGCATTTTAATGGCATCGGACCGAGGCTCTGCATCTGTCCTCGTGCTCCTAGACCTTAGTGCTGCTTTTGATACCATCGATCACCACATTCTTTTGGAGAGATTGGAAACCCAAATTGGTCTACACGGACAAGTTCTGGCCTGGTTTAGATCTTATCTGTCGGAAAGATATCGGTTTGTCTCTGTGAATGGTTTGTCCTCTGACAAATCAACTGTAAATTTCGGTGTTCCTCAAGGTTCCGTTTTGGGACCACTATATTGTTTTCACTATATATTTTACCTCTTGGGGATGTTATTCATTCATTAATGTTAACTTTCACTGCTATGCGGATGACACACAGCTGTACATTTCAATGAAACATGGTGAAGCCCCAAAATTACCCTTGCTAGAAGCATGTGTTTCAGACATAAGGAAGTGGATGGCTGCAAACTTTCTACTTTTAAACTCGGACAAAACAGAGATGCTTGTTCTAGGTCCCAAGAAACAAAGAGATCTTCTGTTGAATCTGACAATTAATCTTAATGGTTGTACAGTCGTCTCAAATAAAACGGTGAAGGACCTCGGCGTTACTCTGGACCCCGATCTCTCTTTTGAAGAACATATCAAGACCATTTCAAGGACAGCTTTTTTCCATCTACGTAACATTGCAAAAATCTGAAACTTTCTGTCCAAAAATGATGCAGAAAAATTAATCCCTGCTTTTGTCTCTTCTAGGTTAGACTACTGCAATGCTCTACTTTCCGGCTACCCGGATAAAGCACTAAATAAACTTCAGTTGGTGCTAAATACGGCTGCTAGAACCAAAAAATTTGATCATATTACTCCAGTGCTAGCCTCTCTACACTGGCTTCCTGTCAAAGCAAGGGCTGATTTCAAGGTTTTACTGCTAACCTACAAAGCATTACATGGGCTTGCTCCTACCTATCTCTCTGATTTGGTCCTGCCGTACATACCTACACGTACGCTACGGTCACAAGACGCAGGCCTCCTAATTGTCCCTAGAATTTCAAAGCAAACAGCTGGAGGCAGGGCTTTTTCCTATAGAGCTCCATTTTTATGGAACGGTCTGCCTACCCATGTCAGAGACGCAAACTCGGTCTCAACCTTTAAGTCTTTACTGAAGACTCATCTCTTCAGTGGGTCATATGATTGAGTGTAGTCTGGCCCAGGAGTGGGAAGGTGAACGGAAAGGCTCTGGAGCAACGAACCGCCCTTGCTGTCTCTGCCTGGCCGGTTCCCCTCTTTCCACTGGGATTCTCTGCCTCTAACCCTATTACAGGGGCTGAGTCACTGGCTTACTGGGGCTCTCTCATGCCGTCCCTGGAAGGGGTGCGTCACCTGAGTGGGTTGATTCACTGATGTGGTCATCCTGTCTGGGTTGGCGCCCCCCCCCTTGGGTTGTGCCATGGCGGAGATCTTTGTGGGCTATACTCAGCCTTGTCTCAGGATGGAAAGTTGGTGGTTGAAGATATCCCTCTAGTGGTGTGGGGGCTGTGCTTTGGCAAAGTGGGTGGGGTTATATCCTTCCTGTTTGGCCCTGTCCGGGGGTGTCCTTCGGATGTGGCCACAGTGTCTCCTGACCCCTCCTGTCTCAGCCTCCAGTATTTATGCTGCAGTAGTTTGTGTCGGGGGGCTAGGGTCAGTTTGTTATATCTGGAGTACCTCTCCTGTCCTATTCGGTGTCCAGTGTGAATCTAAGTGTGCGTTCTCTAATTCTCTCTTTCTCTCTCTCTCTCTCGGAGGACCTGAGCCCTAGGACCATGCCCCAGGACTACCTGACATGATGACTCCTTGCTGTCCCCAGTCCACCTGACCGTGCTGCTGCTCCAGTTTCAACTGACCTGAGCCCTAGGACCATGCACCAGGACTACCTGACATGATGACTCCTTGCTGTCCCCAGTCCACCTGACCGTGCTGCTGCTCCAGTTTCAACTGACCTGAGCCCTAGGACCATGCCCCAGGACTACCTGACACGATGACTCCTTGCTGTCCCCAGTCCACCTGACCGTGCTGCTGCTCCAGTTTCAACTGTTCTGCCTTTGTGAAGACACAAAGCACATCAGTAAAATCTCCCCGTTGTTGAAAGGGTTCAACACCTGCTGTTTTAGTGGCCCAATTTCTTATTTAGACGTTCACAGATTTAACATTTTGACTATCGCTGATGTCATATTTTGGTCAAAGTAAAAAATAAAGTGAAATATTTGGAAAGATGTTCCTAAAACTGATAATAACTACAATAAACTAATTATAAATGCAACATGTAAAGTGTTGGATGTTTAATGAGCTGGGAAAAAAAGATTGCAGAATTTTTTACATCCCCGTTAGTTAACATTTATTCTCTGCCAAGATAATCCATCAACCTGACAGGTGTGGCATATCAAGAAGCTGATTGAACAGCTTGATTATTACACAGGTGCACCTTGTGCCGGGGAAAATAAAAGGCCACTCTAAAATATGCAGTTTTGTCACAACACAATGCCACAGATGTCTCAAGTTTTGAGGGTGCGTGCAATTGGCATGCTGACTGCAGGAATATCCACTAGAGTGGTTACCAGATAATTGAATGTTCAATTCTCTACCAGAAGCCTTGCAACGTCATTTTAGAGAATTTGGCAGTACATCCAACTGGCCTCACAACCACAGACCACATATAACGACGCCAGCCCAGGATCCCCACAGCATCTGAGACCAGCCACCCGAGTTGTATTTCTATTTGTAATGAAGCCCTTTTGTGGGGAAAAAATCATTCTGATTGGCTGGGCCTGGCTCCGCAATGGGTGGGCTTATGCCCTCCAGGGCCCACCAATGGCTGCACCCCTCAGTCATGTAAAGTCCATAGATTAGGGCCTAATTGATTTATTTACAATGACTGACTTATATGAACTGTAAATCGTTGAAATGGTTGTTTATATTTTGGTTCAGTATACACACAGACACAGTGCATTCGTTAAGTATTCAGACCCCTTCGCTTTTCCAAATTTGGTTTCATTTCAGCATTATTCTAAAATTGATGAAATTGTTTCCCCCCTCGCCAATCTAATCTCAGAAAAAAAAAGAAATGTCCTCTTACAGTCAAATGCGTTTATTTTCAGCAAACTTAAGATGTGTAAATATTTGTTGGAACATAAGATTCAACAGCATACAATAAACTGAACAAGTTCCACAGACATGTGACTAACTGAAATGGAATAATGTGTCCCTGAACAAAGGGGGAGTGTCAAAATCAAAAGTAACAGTCAGTATCTGGGGAGCTGGAAACAGCAGAAGGGTAGCCTAGTGGTTAGAGAGTTGGACTAGTAACCGAAAGGTTGCAAGTTCATATCCCCGAGCTGACAAGGTACAAATCTGTCGTTCAGTTAACCCACTGGCCGTCATTGAAAATAAGAATTTGTTCTTAACTGACTTGCCTAGTTAAATAAAATAAAAATAAATACAAAATCTGGTGTGGCCACCAGCTGCATTAAGTACCTACAGGCCCTCAGTCCAGCCTCTCTCAGCCTATTGCGGACAGTCTGTGCACTGATGGAGGGATAGTGCGTTCCTGGTGTAACTTGGGCAGTTGTTGTTGGCATCCTGTACCTGTTCCGCAGGTGTGATGGTCGGATGTCCCGATCCTGTGCAGGTGTTGTTACACGTGGTCTGCCACTGCGAGGACGATAAGCTGTCCGTCCTGTCTCACTGTAGCACGGTCTTAGGCGTCTCACAGTACAGACATTGCAATTTATTTCCCTGGCCACATCTGCAGTCCTCATGCCTCCTTGCAGCATGCCTAAGGCACATTCACACGGTTGAGCAGGGACCCTGGGCATCTTTCTTTTGGTGTTTCCAGATTCAGTAGAAAGACCTCTTTAGTGTCCTAAGTTTTCATAACTGTAACCTTAATTGCCTACCATTTGCAAGCCGTTGGTGTCTTAACGACCGTTCCACAGGTGCATGTTCATTAATCGTTTATGGTTCATTGAAGCATGGGAAACAGTGTTTAAACCATTTACAATAAAGATCTGTGACGTAATTTGGATTTTTTACCAATAATCTTTGAAAGACAAGGTCCTGAAAAGATACGTACATTTTTTTGCTGAGTTTAGTTTGTATATGTTTTATGAGTTGAAAGGTGTTTTTTTCTCAGACATAAACAAACAACTCCAGGTGAAAGACAAAGGCCATAGCTGTAATAAAATAACAAATTAACTGGCAAAGCAGCAGAGTGAGGCCCGCACCCAGCAACGTCACGAGTCACGTTTTGCAGTTGTTTCAAAACAGCACTACAGGGAGAGAAAGGGGAGAGGGAAAAAATCCACAGGACTTCTCCTTTAAAGCATCAGACTCCATAGTAATTCATCATTAGATGCTACAGTTCTCCTTTAAGACTCCATAATGTTTAGAATGTGTCTGGATGCACTACTCTATCTATTCAACTAACTTTAATAACTAGGGTTAATACCTGTCTGGCGCCCCAACAAAACTTTATCTATACCCCCCTCTAACAATACCGCTACAGAATTAGCATAGTAGGCCATGTAATTTAAGGCAATCTGAAATATTTAGGACTAACTTATTCCTTGCCAACCATTCTGAAACTCACTGCAGCTCTTTGTAAGTGTTGCTGCCATTTCAGTTTCCGTGGTAGCTGACGTGTACAGTGTTGAGTCATCCGCATACAGACACACTGGCTTTACTCAAATGTCGTTGGCATGTCATTGGTAAAGATTGAAAAAGGTAGGTGCCAAACAGCTGCCCTGGGGAATTCCTTATTCTCCCTCGATTTTGTTGTACAGGCTTCCATTAAAGAACACTCTCTGTGTTCTGTTAGACAGGTAGCTCTGGGCGGCAGGTAGCCTAGTGGTTAAAGCGGTAGGCCAGTAACCAAAAGGTTGCTGGATCTTATCCCCGAGATGACACGGTAAAACTCTGTCGTTCTGCCCCTGAACAAGGCAGTCCTAGGCCGGCATTGAAAATAAGAATTTGTTCTTAAAGGTTAGCTTTTTTTGGAACTCTTTATCCACAATATAGCAGGGGGTATAAAGACATACGTTTTTTCAGCAGCAGAATATGATCGATAATGTCAAAAGCCGCACTGAAGTCTAACAAAACAGCACAAACAATATTTTTATCATCATCAATTTCTCTCAGCCAATCAGTCATTTTTAAGTGCTGTGTTTATTGAATGTCCTTCCCTATAAGCCTGATCACAGCTTTCCTCAGTATTAGTTAATTAATTAACAGTGTCTAGAGTTTAGTTTGCCTGTTCAACAGTCTTGTAAGGATAGGGGGGTTGACTGGGACAGCCAATGTAATATCCATAATGTTTCAAGGATAAGTTTTTGTAAAACACGCACCTTACATTGGATCATCTTGAAATGTTCTCTCTAAAGCGAACTTTCATCAAGGTTTTATATGGTATATTGGTTTCTCTCTTTTCATTAGCAGAATCCTTTTTCAGTGTTACATCCATATACACCAGTCTATCTTCCTGTCAACTAACATAACTCCACTGGTTGTCCTGGTAACAGATACCAGTGGGCAGATCTATTGTATTTGTTCAAACTAAACTACAGCACTTACTTTGATGTGTCAAATCTGATCCTTTCATCTCTTCTCCTCCTCTCACAGTTCCACTCAGCCCCGTTGTTTTCCTGAAGTCCACCAGCAGCACAGACAACCTCTTCATACCCAGCAGTAAGGTGCGACCGGGAGAGGCACGACACATGGACTCCGGGAGGGAGGAAGGGCTAGCGTTGTCCTGGTAACCATAAAGAGGGGACACAAACGCACATCATTATGGATGCTGATGTCACTGTTGTCATAAAGTGCTCTACAGAAACCCAGCCCAAGCCGATAAAGCAAGCTGTATGCTAGACCAGACCAAGCTGTACCATCTGGTGTTCTGATCTGGAGAGACTCTTCTCTGCCTCTTCAGCATCAGGATGTTGTTGAGGCTCCGCAGAGGATCCACCATAGTCATGTCTCTCTCCTGTGTGAATGAGAACATCAAACAGATGGTAAACTTATGATCTTCTATTGCAATCACAGTCTTACAAGGGGCATGAATATGACTAAAAAGAGCCTAAAATGGCCACTTTCATCTTGATTTCTTAAAAAAATATGTGTTGCAAATGTAAAATGGTTGTTCAACAAAATGGGTGCCTTTTTATATTTTAAGTAGAACATACGCACCAATATTGAATTTTAAAAGACTGTTATACTAGATGAGGGGAACTTTAATGTCGACCACATGGAGAATTCAAAACATCTAATTAAAAAGTCCCAAAAGTATATGAACCAATGGCAGATCGACCATTTAACAATTCCTACAGTAAGAATGCCCATTAAAAACCCCACATTAGTTCAACAACTGCATAGTTTGTGTCCCTGTTTTCAAGACAGTACTCACTGGTGTCAATCGGATCTTCTGTCTCCTCCTTTTTCACTCTCAAAACGTCTTCCTCCTTCACGTTTATTAAGATAGCATCCTCTTCCTCTCTAAAAGGTTCGTTCTCTTCTTTCACAATAACAGCCTCCTCTTCCTCCTTTTTCACTCTCAAATATTCTTTCTCCGTAAAGCAGACCTCCTCTTCATTAGCAAGGGAGGAGTAGTTCAGTGAGCTCATGGTCAGGGACGTTAGCTAGCTAGCATTAGCGACTAGCCTAGTGCTAACCTCAGTATCAATCTTTAACAAGTTTGCAAATTGAACAAGCACATGAGGTTAAAGTTCACCAGTAGATACGTCAACCGAAATTTGTCTAAAACTCTGAGATTAGCTCATGTACAATAACATGGTCCAAAGAATCAATCTTTTAGTTTTATTGTCAAGCAGGCTACCGAGGTGGTTGAAAGAGTTGGCGCCTTGTTGTTCCTGAAGAAGCGTCCCGTCCAGTCCATTATACGTCACGCAAGAAGCATCACCTGAAAGACGCCCATCGCCATCTGCTGGCTGGAGTGGGTAACGCAGTTTGGAAACAATAGGTACTACACTTTTTGTGTTGGAAAGAACGTCATAATAATTTAACAATAAACTGATATATTTTCTCTTACGTCTTTCAAATGATACTTTCCTGTACACAGACGTTGAAGCTTAATATGAATATGTGGATGATGAATAAATACTTCTACTAATAGGTAGTGTGTTAAAACACATTTGTGTTACATTTCTCACATTTCAAATATCTCCAATCCAAAGTTAAATCTAGAATTGGCTTCCTATTTCGCAACAAAGCATCCTTCACTCATGCTGCCAAACATACCCTTGTAAAACTGACCATCCTACCAATCCTCGACTTTGGTGATGTCATTTACAAAATAGCCTCCAATACCCTACTCAACAAATTGGATGCAGTCTATCACAGAGCAATCCGTTTTGTCACCAAAGCCCCATATACTACCCACCATTGCGACCTGTACGCTCTCGTTGGCTGGCCCTCGCTTCATACTCGTCGCCAAACCCACTGGCTCCATGTCATCTACAAGACCCTGCTAGGTAAAGTCCCCCCTTATCTCAGCTCGCTGGTCACCATAGCATCTCCCACCTGTAGCACACGCTCCAGCAGGTATATCTCTCTAGTCACCCCCAAAACCAATTATTTCTTTGGCCGCCTCTCCTTCCAGTTCTCTGCTGCCAATGACTGGAACGAACTACAAAAAGCACTGAAACTGGAAACACTTATCTCCCTCACTAGCTTTAAGCACCAACTGTCAGAGCAGCTCACAGATTACTGCACCTGTACATAGCCCACCTATATTTTAGCCCAAACAACTACCTCTTTCCCTACTGTATTTAATTTATTTATTTATTTTGCTCCTTTGCACCCCATTATTTTTATTTATACTTTGCACATTCTTCCATTGCAAATCTACCATTCCAGTGTTTTACTTGCTATATTGTATTTACTTTGCCACCATGGCCTTTTTTTGCCTTTACCTCCCTTATCTCACCTCATTTGCTCACATCGTATATAGACTTGTTTATACTGTATTATTGACTGTATGTTTATTTTACTCCATGTGTAACTCTGTGTCGTTGTATGTGTCGAACTGCTTTGCTTTATCTTGGCCAGGTCGCAATTGTAAATGAGAACTTGTTCTCAACTTGCCTACCTGGTTAAATAAATAAATAAAAAGACATACATCATCAGAGTGGGCCTCCAACTTAAATGTAAACAATGGAGCAAATGCATCACATGTGAACATCACTTGATTATCAGAGGAGTGTATTATGACATCAGATAGAACTACTCAGACATTCCAAATATCACTTGATTATCAGAGGAGTGTATTATGACATTAGATAGAACTACTCAGACATTCCAAATATCACTTGATTATCGGAGGTGTGTATTATGACATCATATAGAACTACTCAGACATTCCAAATCAGGCTTCATCCATATCATGAAGGTGGATATTGATCCAACCATTTCCAAAGTCATGACAGGGCTGATGGAAACAGGATATGCCTGTACACTTTTCTAAATGCCGACAGACGATTTGTTACTTCGTTTGACATGGTGGGGTCGTTTTGTGTCAGTAAAAATGTATAAACGAGAAGTGGCGGTATTAATCCTTTATGCGCAAATATTGATTTAATAACGATAATATCTTAGTTAACTTGGAGTCACGCGATGATATATTGTGTGGTTCTCCCACTACGACTTGGGAAACCATGCAGTTTATTAGGCTACAGATTAAATAAATGATGAACTTCACAGGGTGGTGAAAGTGCATGTGCTGAGCTTGATGCTCCTTTCCAATACATTTTGAGGGTCTTATTCTGGTGACATGATTGATGCTTGGTTGCCATTTGACAAATAAAATATTATCACTCTTATCCATAATAATCTCATCATGTAGGTAACCTACCAGCACTGTATCTGTGAGCTGCTGGCTACAGTGCACGGGACAAGAGGACTTTTGCTATATAACTCAACGGTTTTTCAAAACCATCAGTAGAGTTGAAAATGCAATGGAAACCCATTCAACTTGCATTTTTCACTCAGTACATGTTTTGTTGAAATCAAATCAAATCAAATGTTATTGGTCAAATACACATGGTTAGCAGATGTTATTGGTCACATACACATGGTTGTCAGATGTTATTGGTCACATACACATGGTTAGCAGATGTTACTGGTCACATACACATGGTTAGCAGATGTTACTGGTCACATACACATGGTTATCAGATGTTTTGGTCACATACACATGGTTGTCAGATGTTATTGGTCACATACACATGGTTAGCAGATGTTATTGGTCACATACACATGGTTAGCAGATGTTATTGGTCACATACACATGGTTAGCAGGTGTTATTGTGAGTGTAGTGAAATGCTTATGCTTCTAGATCCGACAGTACAGCAGTATCACACAGATAATATCTAACAAATTCCACAGCTAAACCTAATACACATAATCCAGTAAAGGAATGGGAAATATAGAAGTAGAAAACATGGATGAGCAGAAACACAGCAGCTAAGATGCAATATATAGTGAAGAATAGATAGTGAAGGATACAGTATTTACAGTTGAAGCTAAAGATTACATACACTTAGGTTGGAGTCATTAAAACTCATTTTTCAACCACTCCACACATTTCTTGTTAACAAACTATAGTTTTGGCAAGTCGGTTAGGACATCTGTGTTAATGACACAAGTCATTTTTTCAACAATTGTTTACAGACAGATTATTTCACAATCCCAGTGGGTCAGATGTTTACATACACTAAATTGACTGTGCCTTGAAACAGCCTTGGAAAATTCCAGAAAATTATGTCATAGCTTTCGTAGCTTCTGATAGGCTAATTGACGTCATGAGTCAATTGGAAGAGCACCTGTGTATGTATTTCAAGACCTACCTTGAAACTCAGTGCCTCTTTACTTGATAATCATGGGAAAATAAATACAAATCTGCCAAGATCTCAGAAAAAAATGGTAGACCTCCACAAGTCTGGTTCATCCTTGGGAGCGATTTCCAAATGCCTGAAGGCGTCCTCTGGTCTGATGAAACAAAAATAGAACTGTTTGGCCATAATGACCATCGTTATGATTGGAGGAAAAAGGGGGATGCTTGCAAGCCGAAGAACACCATCCCAACCGTGAAGCACACAGGTGGCAGCATCATGTTGTGGGGGTGCTTCGCTGGAGGAAGGACTGGGGCACTTCACAAAATAGATGGCATCATGGGGTTGGAAAATTACGTGAATATATTGAAGCAACATCTCAAGACATCAGTCAGGAAGTTAAAGCTTGGTCGCAAATGGGTCTTCCAAATATACAATGACGCCAAGCATACTTCCAAAGTTGTGGCAAAATGGCTTAAGGACAACAAAGTCAAGGTATTGGAGTGGGCATCACAACGCCCTGATCTTAATGCTGTAGAAAACAGATCATTTTTACCCTTTTAAAAATAGTTATAGGGGGAGGTCCGGGGGATGTCTGTCTTTGAAAGGGTCATTGTAATATTTAAGATGTCCCCTTTACTGATGACCTAAACCTAAAAGTCAAGGGGTCTGAATACTTTCCAAAGAAACTGTAAGTGATTGAGGAGAGCATAATTGCTATATTCTAATTAAAATCATTGACCCATAAGGGACCACATGACCAAAGCAATGCGTGACCCATGCAGAATTAAAACTATATTCATCTTAATGAGAAATATAATCGAATAAACAAATGTTTGCATAACCAAAGACATGAAAACGGGTGGGAACATTGTATTTAGCTAGGATTTCATAAGGCCAGGAATGTCATTGAGAATAACAATAGACAATAGTTAATGTTGCTAGTTTAGGGATGAAGATAGTGAAGGTTCATCAATGTTAAGCATGTTTTTTAATTTGACATGGAAACAATGTTTATTCAACCAGTGGGAGGCTTGTAAAAGCCCACAGGAAAGTGGAATGACGAACTCTTCATTGAGACCATCATGAAACAGTAATCTGTGGGTGAGTTGTAGTGGATATTATAATATAAGGATCTGCTGGAGTCCATGTCAAACCAAGATTCTTTATTTGAGCTCAGAGAGAACAACAGAGTTTGGTATTTGGTATTTTACTAGGATCCCCATTAGCTGTTGCAAAAGCAGCAGCTACCCCTCCTGCGGTCAACACAAAACATGACACAATTGTCACGTCTCTCGTCGGAAGGCATGGACCAAAGCGCAGCGTGGTAAGTGTTCATGATTTTTATTTAATCAAAAAACATTCAAACAAAATAACAAAGAGAAGAACGAACAGTTCTGTAAGGCAAATCAACTATACAGAAAACAACTACCCAAAAAACACAGGTGGAAAAAGGCTGCCTAAGTATGATTCACAATTAGAGACAACGATAGACAGCTGCCTCCGATTGGGAACCACACTCGGCCAAAAACAAAGAAATACAAAAACACATAAAAAGGAACATAGAATGCCCACCCTAGTCCCACCCTGGCCGAACCAACATAGAGAATAAAAGCTTCTCTATGGCCAGGGCGTGACAGCCGCTCTGTTCTGGGCCAGCTGCAGCTTTACTAGGTCTTTCCTTGCAGCACTGGACCACACGACTGGACAATAATCAAGATTAGACAAAACTAGAGCCTGCAGAACTTGCTTTGTGGAGAGTAGTGTCAAAAAAGCAGAGCATCTCTTTATTATGGCTAGACCTCTCCCCAGCTTTACAACCATTGAATCTATATGTTTTGACCATGACAGTTTACAATCTAAGGTAATGCCAAGTAATTTAGTCTCCTCAACTTGTTCAACAGCCACACAATTCATTACCAGATTCAGCTGAGGTCTAGAACTTGAGGAATGATTTATACCAAATACAATGCTCTTAGTTTTAGAGATGTTCAGGACCAGATTATTACTGGCCATGCATTCCAAAATAGACTGCAACTATTTGTTAAGGGTTTCAGTGACTTCATTAGCTATGGTTGCTGGTGCTTATATAGTTGAATCATCAGCATACATGGACACACATGCTTTGTTTAATGCCAGTGGCAGGCCATTGGTAAAAATAGAAAAGAGTAGAGGGCCTAGAGAGCTGCCCTGCGGTACATCACACTTCATATGTTTGACATTAGAGAAGCTTCCATTAAAACCCCCCTGAGTTCTATTAGATAGATAGCTCTGAATCCACATTATGGCAGAGGTTGAAAAGCCATAGCACACACATTCTTAAACAACAGGTTATGGTCAATAATATCAAAGGCTGCACTGGAATCTAACAATAGAGCTCCCACAATATTCTTGTTATCAATTTCTCTCAACCAATCATCAGTCATTTGTGTCAGTGCAGTACATGTTGAGTGCCCTTCTCTATAAGCATGCTGAAAGTATGTTGTTCATTTGTTTACAGAAATATAGCATTGTATTTGGTAAAACACAATTTTTCCAACAGTTTGCTAAGAGCTGGCAGCAAGCTTATAGGTCTGCTGTTAGAACCAGTAAAGGCCGCTTTACCACTCTTGGGTAGTGGATTAATTTGGCTTCCCTCCAGGCAAGAGAACAAAGACCTTCCTCTTGGCTCTTATTAAAAATATGTCAGATAGGAGTGGCTATAGTCAGCTCCTGTCCTCAGTAGCTTTCCATCTAAGTTGTCAATGCCAGGAGGTTTGTCATTATTGATCGATAACAATTGTTCCACCTCTCCCACACTAACTTTACAAAATTCAATACTTGCACTGCTTTTCTTTCATGATGTTTTTTTACAAGTTTTTTTTCCATCATTCTTTATATCATTGATCTTGGCTTCATAATAAAGTTGATTATTTTTGTTGAGTTCGGTCACATAATTTCTCAATTTGCAGTATGTAAGCCAGCCAGATGTGCAGCCAGACTTATTAGCCACTCCTTTTGCCCCATCTCTTTCAAACATACAGTTTTTAAATTCCTCATCAATCCATGGAGCCTTAACATATTTAACAGTCAGTTTCTTAACAGGTACATGTTTATCAATAATTGGAAGAAGCAATTTCATCTGGTAAAAACAGGTCAACACATTATCAGTCAACAATATAAGACAATGGGAGCACTGTGTATGTTCTCTGATGAGTTGTGAGTCAATGAGATGTGAAATATCAATATACACGCTAAGAGAAGTAATTTCTCTCTCCTGTGTGGATTCTCTAATGACGTTTAAGTGATTGTTATGAGTAATATGTTTTCCCAAAGTCTAAGCTTTTGTAAGCTTTCTCCTCTGTGTCATGTTCTTTCAGGCTTCCTAAATGGGCAAAAGCTTTGCACCCTGGGAGGAGTGGTAATGCATCTCCCCTCTGTGTATTTTCTCATGTTGGTTCAGGCTGTTTTTCTGGTAAAAACTCCTTCCACACTGGGAGCAGTGGTAAGGCTTCTCTGCGTGTATTCTCTCATGTTGTTTCAGGTTCCCTGACTGGTTAAAACACTTGCCACACTGGGAGCAGTAGAAAGGCTTCTCCCCTGTGTGTATTCTTTCGTGTTTTTTCAGAACCCCTGACTGGTTGAAACACTTTCCACAGTGGGAGCAGTGGTAAGGCTTCTCCCCGGTGTGTATTCTTTCGTGTTTTTTCAGATCCCCTGACTGGTTGAAACACTTGCCACACTGGGAGCAGTGGTACGGCATCTCCCCTGTGTGTATTCTTTCGTGTTTTTTCAGATCCCCTGACTGGTTGAAACACTTGGCACACTGGGAGCAGTGGTAAGGCTTCTCCCCTGTGTGTACTAGCTCATGAGCTTCCAGGTGTCCTGACCTGCTGAAACATTTTCCACACTGGGAGCATTGGTACAGCTTCTCCCCTGTGTGTATTTTTTCGTGTTTTTTCAGATAACGTGACTGGCTGAAACACTTGGCACACTGGGAGCAGTGGTACGGCTTCTCACCTGTGTGTATTCTTTCGTGTTTTTTCAGATAACGTGACTGGCTGAAACACTTGGCACACTGGGAGCAGTGGTGAGGCTTCTCACCTGTGTGTACTAGCTCATGTTGTTTCAGGGTCCATAACTGGTTAAAACACTTGGCACACTGGGAGCAGTGGTAAGGCTTCTCACCTGTGTGTCCTAGCTCATGTTGTTTCAGGGTCCCTAACTGGTTAAAACACTTGCCACACTGCGAGCAGTGGTAAGGCTTCTCTGTGTGTATTCTTTTGTGTTTTTTCAGATCCCCTGACTGGCTGAACCACTTGCCACACTGGGAGCAGTGGTGAGGCTTCTCACCTGTGTGTACTAGCTCATGTTGTTTCAGGCTCCCTAACTGGTTAAAACACTTGCCACACTGGGAGCAATGGTACGGCTTCTCCCCTGTGTGTACTAGCTCGTGAGCTTTCAGGTGTCCTGACCGGTTGAAACACTTGCCACACTGCGAGCAGTGGTAAGGCTTCTCCCCTGTGTGTATTCTCTCATGTTGTTTCAGGGTCCCTGACTGGTTAAAACACTTGCCACACTGCGAGCAGTGGTAAGGCTTCTCCCCTGTGTGTATTCTCTCATGTAGTTTCAGGGCCCCTAACCATTTACAACCCTTTCCACAGTAAGAGCACTGGTGTCTTCTTGCTGGTTTGGACATCCCTGGCTCTGGTTCCTCTGAGTCTGGTCTTTCTCCTGCCAAAGACAGTGTTTAAAAGAAAAATAGAGACCGAATGAAACCTCCACATGATAAAATGGCCTTGCTACGAGGGTAAATCCTAATCAGATCTCTCAATAACCCGAGGCCAGTTTTAACAATCTTATTGTGATTTTAAAACAAATGTTGTAGAGTTTCCTGGTAATTACATTACTTATTTATTCATTCTGTTTTACAAGTCAGAACACAAATAAATAAACAGTTCTCGGACACTCAAGACCCAGACGTCACTGGATTCCAATCGAGCAGGTGGTTCTAAATATATAACTTTCATAGCTGTATGATACAGAATGCGACCTACAGTCGTGGCCAAAAGTTTTGAGAATGAAAGATATTACTTTCCACAAAGTTTGCTGCTTCAGTGTCTTTAGATATTTTTGTCAGATGTTACTATGGAATGATGAAGTATAATTATGAAATGCTTGTAAGTGTCAAAGGCTTTTATTTACAATGACATGAAGTTGATGCAGAGTCAATATTTGCAGTGTTGACCCCCTGCAATCAGCCCTGGCATGCTGTCAATTAACTTCTGGGCCACATCCTGACTGATGGCAGCCCATTCTTGCATAATCAATGCTTGGATTTTGTCAGAATTCGTGGGTTTTTGTTTGTCCACCCGCCTCTTGATGATTGGCCACAAGTTCTCAATAGGATTAAGGTCTGGGGAGTTTCCTGGCCATGGACCCAAAATATTTAGGCATTGTTCGTCACCGAACTGTCCCTGGATGGTTGGGAGAAGTTGCTCTCGGAGGATGTGTTGGTACCATTCTTTATTCATGGCTGTGTTCTTAGGCAACATTGTGAGTGAGCCGACACCCTTGGCTGAGAAGCAACCCCACACATGAATGGTCTCAGGATGCTTTACTGTTGGCATGACACAGGACTGAGGGTTGTCTTCTCCAGACAAGCTTTTTTCCGGATGCCCTAAACATTCAGAAAGGGGATTCATCAGAGAAAATTACTTTACCCCAAGTCCTCAGCAGTCCAATCCCTGTAACTTTTACAGAATATCAGTCTGTCCCTGATGTTTTTCCTGGAGAGAAGTGGCTTCTTTGCGGCCCTTTTTGACACCAAAAGTCTTCTCTTCACTGTGCGTGCAGATGCACTCACACTTGCCTGCTGACATTCCTGAGCAAGCTCTGTACTGGTGATGCCCCGATCCCGCAGCTGAATCAACTTTAGGAGATGGTCCTGACACTTGCTGGACTTTCTTGGGTGCCCTGAAGCCTTCTCCACAACAATTGAACCGCTCTCCTTGAAGTGCTTGATGAACCGATAAATGGTTGATTTAGGTGCAATCTTATTGGCAGCTATATCCTTGCCTGTGAAGCCCTTTTTGTGCAAAGTAATGATGACGGCACGTGTTCCCTTGCAGGTAACCATGGGTGAAAGAGGAAGAACAATGATTCCAAGCACCACCCTCCTTTTGAAGCTTCCAGTTTGGGGTGGGGGGGTGGGATCAGTCCATTTGCATGGCAAGGAGGGACTTTGTAATTCATCTGATCACTCTTCATAACATTCTGGAGTATATGCAAATTGCCATCATACAAACTGAGGCTGAAATTAACATTTGTGTCATTCTCAAACATTTTGGCCACGACTGTACACACTTCCTTAAGACTCCATAATATTTCATCATTAGATGCTACAGGCCTCCTTTAAGACTCCATAATGTTTCATCATTAGATGCTCCAGTCCTCCTTTAAGACTCCATAATGTTTCATCATTAGAAGCTACAGTCCTCCTTTAAGACTCCATAATGTTTCATCATTAGATGCTACAGTCCTCCTTTAAGACTCCATAATGTTTCATCATTAGATGCTACAGTCCTCCTTTAAGACTCCATAATGTTTCATCATTAGATGCTACAGGCCTCCTTTAAGACTCCATAATGTTTTATCATTAGATGTTACAGTCCTCCTTTAAGACTCCATAATGTTTCATCATTAGATGCTCCAGGCCTCCTTTAAGACTCCATAATGTGTCATCATTAGATGCTACAGTCCTCCTTTAAGCCTCCATAATGTTTCATCATTAGATGCTACAGTCCTCCTTTAAGACTCCATAATGTTTCATCATTAGATGCTACAGTCCTCCTTTAAGCCTCCATAATGTTTCATCATTAGATGCTACGGGCCTCCTTTAAGACTCCATAATGTTTCATCATTAGATGCTACAGGCCTCCTTTAAGACTCCATGTTTAGAATGTGTCTGGAAGCGCTACTCTATTCTACTCTCATCCTTTCAGTTTTAATAATATTTAATAATAATGTTATAACAGGTAATAACTAACTTTAATAACTAGGGTCAATACCTGCCTGGCGCTCCAACAAAATATTTCTTTACCCCCCTCTAACAACACCGCTACAGAATTAGCATAGTAGGCCATGTAATTTAAGGTAATCTGAAATATTTAGGACTAACTTATTCCTTGCCACCCATTCTGAAACTCACTGCAGCTCTTTGTTAAGTGTTGCTGTCATTTCAGTTTCCGTGGTAACTGACGTGTACAGTGTTGAGTCATCCGCATACAGACACACTGGCTTTACTCAAAAGTCGTTGGCATGTCGTTGGTAAAGATTGAAAAAAGTCAGGTCATCATTTTTAAGGAAAAGTTTTTGTAAAACAAGCAGCTTACATTGGATCATCTTGAAACTCTCTCTCTAAAGCTAACTTTATCAAGGTTTTATATGGTCTATTGGTGTCTCTCTGAAGCCAACTTTATCAAGGTTTTATATGGTCTATTGGTTCCTCTCTAAAGCTAACTTTATCAAGGTTTTATATGGTCTATTGGTTCCTCTCTGAAGCCAACTTTATCAAGGTTTTATATGGTCTATTGGTTCCTGTCTTTTCATTGGTAGAATCCTTTTCAGTGTTATGATATTCATAACATCCATATCCACCAGTCTATCTTCTTGTCAACTAACAGAACTCTGCTGGTTGTCCTGGTAACAGATACCAGTGGGCAGATTGTATTTTATTTGTTCAAACTACAGCACTTACTTTGATGTGTCAAATCTGATCCTTTCTTCTCTTGTCGTCCTCTCACAGTTCCACTCAGCCCCGTTGTTTTCCTGCAGTCCACCAGCAGCACAGACAACCTCTTCATATCCAGCAGTAAGCCGCTACTGGGAGAGGTACGACACGGGGACTCCGGGAGGGAGGAAGGGCTAGCGTTGTCCTGGTAACCATAAAGAGGGGACACAGACACATATCATTATGGATGCTGATGCCACTGTTGTCATGAAGTGCTTTACAGAAATCTAGCCTAGACCAAGATAGAGCAAGCTGTATGCTAGACCAGACCAAGCTGTACCATCTGGTGTTCTGATCTGGAGAGACTCTTCTCTGCCTCGTCAGCAGGATCAGGATGTTGTTGATACTCCCCAGAGGATCCACGATAGTCACGTCTCTCTCCTGTGTGAACGAGAACAGCAAACAGACGGTAAACTTATGACCACTATTACAATCAAGAGGCATGAATATGTCAAAAATGGCCACTTCTATCATGATTTTGTAAAATATTGTTTGTGTTGCAAATGTAAAGGTTAATTTCCACAAAATAGGTGCCTTTACATCCCTTTGATATTTTAAGTAGATTTTAAAAACCTGTTATATTAGATGAGGTGAACTTTAATGTAGACCACATGGAGAATGAGAATTCAATACATCGAAGTCCCAAAAACATATGTACCAATGGCAGATTATCCCTTAAACAATTCCCACAGTACTGAACGACATATTCAAGTGTAGAACTGAAGTAGAATGCCCCTTTAAAACAATACATTATTTCAAGAACTACATAGTGTCCCTGTTTTTAAGACAGTACTCACTGGTGGTAGTCTGATCTTCAGCCTCCTCCTCTTTCACTCCCAAAACGTCTTCCTCCTTTTTTATTGAGATAGTCTCCTCTTCCTCTTTTACTCTAAAAGGTTCTTCCTCTTCTTTCACTACATTCTCTTCTTTCAATGTTATGGCATCTTCCTCGTTTTTGATTCTGAAAGCTTCTACCTCCTCCCCTTCCACTTTGACAACCTCTTTCACTGTAATATCATCCTCTTCTTTTTTCAATGTGATAGCGTCCTCTTCCTCCCTTTTCATCCTGAAAGCTTCTTCCTCTCCTTTCACCAGAGCTTCTTTCTCGGTCGAGCTTTGTGAGCTCATGCTCCGGTCGATTAGCCTAATGCAGTATAAATTTAGTTACACATTTGCTAATTTAACGAGCAAATGACGTTAAAATGAACTAGTAGATGGGTAAACATAATTATATTCAAAACACTAAGAGTAATATACACAAGATTGGTCTAAAGAGCTTCAAAGACTCAACTTTATGTTCGCTAGCAAAGCAACACGTTCGTTGAATCAGAAGCCCTTTGTCGCTGTTGAAGAAGCCTCCAGTTCCGTCCACTAGATTATACGTCACGCAAGCAGCATCACCTGAAAGACTCATATCGCTCTCTGCTGACTGGAGTGGGTAACGCAGTTTGGAAAAATATGAATAACAATGTTTATTCTGGCAAGCCATGTCATGCGAAGAAATTTTAAAAGAAACAGATGTTATGTTTTCTCTTACTTCTTACAGGCAATACTTTACTCCAGGGCTGACCTGCCCATTAGACAGAATTAGGTGACAGATGAAAGAGTATTCGATTTTTGTCATCGTTATTCTGAACCCACTGCCTTCAAGCCATTGTTAAATTAGCCTCAGTGATTTGTATTTTCCTTCAACTTTCTGAAGAGGAAACAGCCAGGAAATGCCCCTGTCTGAGTGCATTTGTCTACCACTATGTGTAGCTGTTAGCGATGATGCTAATGATCCACTATGTGTAGCTGTTAGCGATGATACTAATGACAACTATCTTCTGGTTGATGGAAAAGCTTTCCCACAAATCTTGTCAATTAAATGTTAACTACAAAGTAGTCTATGCCTCCCTGGCAGAATGATACCATGACTATTAGCATCAATCCAGTGATTTGTTCAGCAGACTCTGCAATCACATATGTGCTACAGAGACACCACTAACCAAGCAAGGCTCTTGCTGGTGTCACTTCAATTAAAGGGTATCTACACATAAAAATGAACATGTCTTAGATTTTTCTCAGACTTCAAACGTGTTCTCCTGATGTGGTTTAAGTCTTGTTGTGGACTTAGAACATCCAATGTTGTTGTTTTCTATTAACAGTGTGATTTAGAGAGAAAAACAGACAAACAGGGACAAATCAGAAACCTGGAAAAACTAAATGGAGAAAATGGAATTAGGTTCAATAAAACGGATTAGATAGAGATGTTATAGAGCCATAAATATTCTATACATTTTCTCTCATTACTGTATTATCTAGGGATAGTGTAGAGTAACAGCTGTATCCTGAAGTGACCTTTAACCTCCCTGCTCCTCAATACTTCTTCCACTGGATCAAAGCTTCAGGCAAGTAGGATACATGATAGTGGCAACACATGGAGGTGGGTTGGATATAGTCATGGTAGGATACATGATAGTGACAACACATGGAGTTGGGTTGGATATAGTCATGGTAGGATACAATGAGCAGCAAGATGTTCTTTACCATTCGGCCATCAGATTTGCCACCAATGCTGCTTATAGGACACATCACTGCACTCTATACTCCTCTGTAAACTGGTTGTCTCTGTATACCAGTCGCCGTACCCACTGGTTTAATGCTTATTAATAAAACCCTCTTAGGCCTCACTCACCCCTATCTAAGATAACTACTGCAGTCCTCATCCTCCACATACAACACCCATTCTGCCAGTCACATTCTGTTAAAGGTCCCCAAAACACACACATCCCTGGGTCGTTCCTCTTTTCAGTTCGCTGCAGCTAGCGATGGGAACAAGCTGCAAAAAACACTCAAATTGGACAGTTTTATCTCCATCTCTTCATTCAAGGACTCAATTGTGGACACTCTTACTGACAGATGTGGCTGCTTCGTGTGATGTATTGTTGTGCCCAATAATGTATGTACCATGTGGTGTTGCTACCATGTTGTTGTTATGTAGTGATGCTACATGTAATAATAACATGTATGATTTAGAAAAAGTTCTTTAGTAAAAAACATTAGTGACATAATTTAATTATTTTATTAAATGTTGTATTTAATATTACATAGTAAACTTTAACAATGGTAATATGTATGTTTAAATGACTACTAAATGTCTCTCTCTCTTTCTCTCCCCTTGGCTGCGAATGTTAAGGGTTAAGAAGTTGTGAATCTAGGGGGCCCTTGCACACAGGGGAACTATATGGACACAAAATAATTAACAACCTGGTCCCCCAGGTGTCTTTGAAAACATCTGTTTTACTAACGTCCTAAACAGATCATTTAAAAAAAATTGTTCTAGGGGGGGATGTCTCAGTCTTTGAACGGGTCATTGTACTCTTTAACTATGCTTCCTTTACTGATGACCTAAACAGATCACTTTTGACCTTTAAAAAATAGTTGTCAGCTATCCAGATATAATGGTCAAGAGGTCGTGAACCTCGAGGGGCCCTTGAACACATGTTGTGTTTAAGTACATATGTTTTCTGTTTATGAAGGAATAAATGATTGAGAGGATAGAGACCACAAAATAAAAGATAACTGTATTCTTGAACGATGTGCCCTTTACTAGTGACTTAAACAGATCATTTTACTCCACGAATAACCTTTTACTGCAGGGGGCTAAAACAGGGGCCTTCAATGCTGCAGAAATGTTTTGGTACCCTTCCCCAGATCTGTGCCTCAACACAATCCTGTCTCGGAGCTCTATGGACAATTCCTTCAACCTCAGGACTAGGTTTTTGCTCTGACATGCACTGTCAACTGTGGGACCATATAAAGACAGGTGTGTGCCTTTCCAAATTATGTCCAATCAATTGAATTTACCACAGGTGGACTCCAATCTAGTTATAGAAACATCTCAAGGATGATCAATGGAAACAGGATGCACCTGAGCTCAATTTCGAGTCTCATTCAGCAAAGGGTCTGAATATTTATGTAAATCATTTTGTGTTTAATACATTTGCAAAACATTTATAAAAAAGCTTGTCTCCGCTTTGTCATTTTGGGGTATTTTGTGTCGATTGTTGAGGACATGGTTTTATTTAATCCATTTTAGAATAAGGCTTTTAACGTAGTAAAATGTGAAAAAAGTCAAGGGGTCTGAATACTTTCCAAATAAAGTAGGGTAGCCTAGGGGCGGCAGGGTAGCCTAAGGGTGGCAGGGTATCCTAGGGGCGGCAGGGTAGCCTAGGGGTGGCAGGGTAGCCTAGGGGTGGCAGGGTAGCCTAGGGGTGGCAGGGTAGCCTAGGGGCGGCAGGGTAGCCTAGGGGCGGCAGGGTAGCCTAGGGGCGGCAGGGTAGCCTAGGGGCGGCAGGGTAGCCTAGGGGTGGCAGGGTAGCCTAGGGGCGGCAGGGTAGCAACCACTCACAACTAACAGTGGGAAAACAGGCTACCAAAGTATGGTTCTCAATCAGTGTTAGAGCCAATTTGGACATATTTGTATAGAAGACTGAACATATGGAGCTCCATGTACATTTGTGTAAATATATTAAATATTAATGTAAATGATGAAATATTAGGTACCTTTATGATGTATATTTACCTGATTGAGATATATTCATTTGTTGTCAGTGTAACTCAGTTTTTGGCCCCCCCTCTTGCCTAGTCATTGTATTGTGGTAAGTGTGTTAGGATAAAGGCAGGAAGTTGGGCCTTCGGGAGGGGGAGTACTTGCTAGATGCGGGAGCGGTATAGTTTTTTGACCATACAGACAGGTCATAATATGTATTTTCCATATCAAGTATTCTATGCTTTAAGTTGATTGGAGAATCATTTATTTGTTAGATATAAGAAGAATAAACATTTATTTTGCACCATATCTCTGGATGTCATTGAATGTTTGGCCGTTTGGAAACCTTGAGTGTGGACTGTATGCGTACCAAACAACCCCGCTTCAGGCTTGGGCAGTGGCTATGGTAAAGAGGATAGGAAGCCACTACAATCAGAGACAACGAAAGACAGCTGTCCCTGATTGAGAACCATACCAGGCCAACACATTGAAATAAAAAAACCTAGACATACAAACATAGAATGCCCACCCACATCACACCCTGACCAAACAAAAAATAGAAACATACAAAGCAATCTACGGTCAGGGCGTGACACCCATAAGAGAACACATGACCAATGCCAGGCATGACACATATAGAATTAAAATAACATTATTCTTAATGAGAAATAGAATCTAGTAAACAAATGTTTGCATAACCAAAGACATGAAAACGGGTGGGAACATTGTATTTAGCTAGGATTTCATAAGGCCAGGAAGGTCATTGAGAGTAACAATAGACATTAGTTAATGTTGCTAGCAAAACATGACACATAACATCAATAGACAAGAACAGATCAAGGACAGAACTACATACATTTAGCAAAAGGCACACGTAGCCTCCATATCAATGCATACACACAAACTACCTGGGTCAAATAGGGGAGAGGTGTTGCTTGATCTGTTTTTTGAAACCAGGTTTGCTGTTTATTTGAGCAATATGAGATGGAAGGAAGTTCCATGCAATAAGGGCCCTATATAATACTGTACGCTTTCTTGAATTTGTTCTGGAATCTTGTGAACTGTGAAAAGACCCCCGGTGGCATGTCTGGTGGGATAAGTGTGTGTGTCAGAGATGTGTGTAATTTGACTTGAAGAACTTTGATGATATCTGTACATTACAGGAACACCTGTGATGACAAAAGTACAATGATTCATGTTTTGCTTTAGCTTGAGATAAAGAATCAGTGGTAGACACCTAGCAAGTGCATGAAAAGGTCAACTGTACATAGTCAGATGTCTGTGTGTTGAAACTATATTTTAGGTAACAGATGGATAAAGGGAACTAAGAGTTCCTGTTGATACTATGTTCCAGTCTTACATGACTAGGTAGTGGATTAATTGGGCTTCCCTCCAGGCCTGAGAACAAAGACCTTCCTCTAGGCTCATGTTAAAAATATGTCAGATAGGAGTGGCTATAGAGTCAGCTACTGTCCTCAGTAGCTTTCCATCTAAGTTGTCAATGCCAGGAGGTTTGTCATTATTGGATCGATAACAATTGTTCCACCTCTCCCACACTAACTTTACAAAATTCAAAACTTGCACTGCTTTTCTTTCATGATGTTTTTTTCCATCATTCTTTATATCATTGATCTTGGCTTCTTAATAAGTTTATTATTTTGATTGAGTTTGGTCACATAATTTCTCAGTTTGCAGTACGTAAGCCAGCCAGATGTGCAGCCATACTTATTAGCCACTCCTTTTGCCCCAACTCTTTCAAACATACAGTTTTTAAATTCCTCATCAATCCATGGAGCCTTAACATATCTAACAGTCAGTTTCTTAATAGGTACATGTTTATCAATAATTGGAAGAAGCAATTTCATCTGGTAAAAACAGGTCAACACATTATAGGCAACAATATAAGACAACGGGAGCACTGTGTATGTTCTCTGATGAATTGTGAGTCAATGAGATGTGAAATATCAATATACATGCTAAGAGAAGTAATTTCTCTCTCCTGTGTGGATTCTCTAATGACGTTGAAGTGATTGTTATGAGTAATATGTTTTCCCAAAATCGAACCTTCTGTAAGCCTTCTCCTCTGTGTCTCATGTTATTTCAGGCTTCCTAAATGGGCAAAAGCTTTGCATCCTGGGAGGAGTGGTAATGCATCTCCCCTGTGTGTATTATCTTGTGCTGTTTCAGGGTCCCTAACTGGTTGAAACACTTGCCACACTGGGAGCAGTGGTAAGGCTTCTCCCCTGTGTGTATTCTCTCGTGCTGTTTCAGGGCCCCTAACTGGTTAAAACACTTGACACAGCGGGAGCAGTGGTAAGGCTTCTCTCCTGTATGTATTCTTTCGTGTCTTTTCAGATCCCCTTCCCCGTTGAAACACTTGCCACACTGGAGGCAGTGGTAAGGCTTCTCCCCTGTGTGTATTCTTTCGTGTTTTTTCAGATACCCTGCCCAGGTGAAACACTTTCCACACTGGGAGCATTGGTAAGGCTTCTCCCCTGTGTGAATTTTCTCATGGGCTTTCAGGTGTCCTTTCTCGCTATACATCTTTTCACATTGCGAGCAATGGTAAGGCTTCTCCCCTGTGTGTATTCTCTCATGTCGTTTCAGCTTCCCCAAATCGTTAAAACCCTTTCCACACTGGGAGCAGTGGTAACGATTTTCCCCTGTGTGTATTACCTTGTGCTGTTTCAGGGTCCCTAACTGGTTGAAACACTTTCCACAGTGGGAGCAATGGTAAGGCTTCTCCCCTGTGTGTATTCTCTCATGTCGTTTCACCTTGCCCATATCGTTAAAACGCTTTCCACAGTGGGAGCAATGGTAAGGCTTCTCCCCTGTGTGTATTCTCTCATGTCGTTTCAGCTTCCCCAAATCGTTACAACCCTTTCCACACTGGGAGCAGTGGTAAGGCTTCTCCCCTCTGTGTATTCTCTCATGTCGTTCCAGCTTCCCCAAATCGTTAAAACGCCTTCCACACTGGGAGCAGTGGTAAGGCGTATCCCCTGTGTGTATTCTCCCGTGTCGTTTCAGCTTTCCCAAATCGTTAAAACCCTTTCCACACTGGGAGCAGTGGTAAGGCTTCTCCCCTGTGTGTATTCTCTCACGTCGTTTAAGCTCATTTAAGTGGTTACAACCCTTTCCACAGTGGGAACACTGGTGTCTTCTTGCTGGTTTGGACGTCCCTGGCTCTGGTTCCTCTGAGTCTGGTCTTTCTCCTGCCAAAGACAAGTGTGTTTTTTTAAATAGAGACCCGAATGAAACCTCCACATATAAAACGGCCTTGCTACGAGGGTAAATCCTAATCAGATCCCTCAATAACCTAAGGCCAGTTTTAACAATCTCAGTGTGATTTTAAAACAAATGTTGTCGAGTTTCCTGGTAATTACTGACAATGTTTACACTACTTATTTATTCATTCTGTTTGTCAGAACACAAAAAACTAAACAGTTCTAGGACACTCAAGACACAGACGTCACTGGATTCCAATCGAGCAGGTAGTTCTAAATATATAACTTTAATAGTTGTATGATACAGAATGCGACCTACAGTCGTGGCCAAAAGTTTTGAGAATGAAAAATATTAATTTCCACAAAGTTTGCTGCTTCAGTGTCTTTAGATATTTTTGTCAGATGTTACTATGGAATGCTGAAGTATACTTACAAGCATTTCATAAGTGCCAAAGGTTTTTATTTACAATGACATTAAGTTGATGTAGTGTCAATATTTGCAGTGTTGACCCTTCTTTTTCAAGACCTCTGCAATCCGCCCTGGCATGCTGTCAATTACCTTCTGGGCCACATCCTGACTGATGGCAGCCCATTCTTGCATAATCAATGCTTGGAGTTTGTCAGAATTTGTGGGTTTTTGTTTGTCCACCCGCCTCTTGATGATTGACCACAAGTTCTCAATAGGATTAAGGTCTGGGGAGTTTCCTGGCCATGGACCCAAAATACTGATGTTTTGTTACCCTTGCCTTATGGCAAGGTGCTCCATCATGCTGGAAAAGGCATTGTTCGTCACCGAACTGTTCCTGGATGGTTGGGAGAAGTTGCTCTTCGAGGATGTGTTGGTACCATTCTTTATTCATGGCTGTGTTCTTAGGCAACATTGTGAGTGTGTCCACACCCTTGGCTGAGAAGCAACCCCACACATGAATGGTCTCAGGATCCTTTACTGTTGGCATGACACAGGACTGATGGTTGCGCTCACCTTGTCTTCTCCGGACAAGCTTTTTTCCAGATGCCCCAAACAATCGGAAAGGGGATTCATCAGAGAAAATGACTTTACCCCAGTCCTCAGCAGGTCAATCCCTGTAACTTTTGCAGAATATCAGTCTGTCCCTGATGTTTTTCCTGGAGAGAATTGGTTTCTTTGCTGTCCTTCTTGACACCAAAAGTCTTCGCTTCACTGTGCGTGCAGATGCACTCACACCTGCCTGCTGCCATTCCTGAGCTCTGTACTGGTGGTGCCCCGATCCCGCAGCTGAATCAACTTTAGGAGATGGTCCTGGCACTTGCTGGATTTTCTTGGGTGCCCTGAAGCCTTCTTCACAACAATTGAATGGCATTTTAATGGCATCGGACCGAGGCTCTGCATCTGTCCTCGTGCTCCTAGACCTTAGTGCTGCTTTTGATACCATCGATCACCACATTCTTTTGGAGAGATTGGAAACCCAAATTGGTCTACACGGACAAGTTCTGGCCTGGTTTAGATCTTATCTGTCGGAAAGATATCGGTTTGTCTCTGTGAATGGTTTGTCCTCTGACAAATCAACTGTAAATTTCGGTGTTCCTCAAGGTTCCGTTTTGGGACCACTATTGTTTTCACTATATATTTTACCTCTTGGGGATGTTATTCATTCATTAATGTTAACTTTCACTGCTATGCGGATGACACACAGCTGTACATTTCAATGAAACATGGTGAAGCCCCAAAATTACCCTTGCTAGAAGCATGTGTTTCAGACATAAGGAAGTGGATGGCTGCAAACTTTCTACTTTTAAACTCGGACAAAACAGAGATGCTTGTTCTAGGTCCCAAGAAACAAAGAGATCTTCTGTTGAATCTGACAATTAATCTTAATGGTTGTACAGTCGTCTCAAATAAAACTGTGAAGGACCTCGGCGTTACTCTGGACCCCGATCTCTCTTTTGAAGAACATATCAAGACAATTTCAAGGACAGCTTTTTTCCCATCTACGTAACATTGCAAAAATCAGAAACTTTGTCAAAAATGATGCAGAAAAATTAATCCCTGCTTTTGTCTCTTCTAGGTTAGACTACTGCAATGCTCTACTTTCCGGCTACCCGGATAAAGCACTAAATAAACTTCAGTTGGTGCTAAATACGGCTGCTAGAATCCTGACTAGAACCAAAAAATTTGATCATATTACTCCAGTGCTAGCCTCTCTACACTGGCTTCCTGTCAAAGCAAGGGCTGATTTCAAGGTTTTACTGCTAACCTACAAAGCATTACATGGGCTTGCTCCTACCTATCTCTCTGATTTGGTCCTGCCGTACATACCTACACGTACGCTACGGTCACAAGACGCAGGCCTCCTAATTGTCCCTAGAATTTCTAAGCAAACAGCTGGAGGCAGGGCTTTTTCCTATAGAGCTCCATTTTTATGGAACGGTCTGCCTACCCATGTCAGAGACGCAAACTCGGTCTCAACCTTTAAGTCTTTACTGAAGACTCATCTCTTCAGTGGGTCGTATGATTGAATGTAGTCTGGCCCAGGAGTGGGAAGGTGAACGGAAAGGCTCTGGAGCAACGAACCGCCCTTGCTGTCTCTGCCTGGCCGGTTCCCCTCTTTCCACTGGGATTCTCTGCCTCTAACCCTATTACAGGGGCTGAGTCACTGGCTTACTGGGGCTCTCTCATGCCGTCCCTGGAAGGGGTGCGTCACCTGAGTGGGTTGATTCACTGATGTGGTCATCCTGTCTGGGTTGGCGCCCCCCCCTTGGGTTGTGCCATGGCGGAGATCTTTGTGGGCTATACTCAGCCTTGTCTCAGGATGGAAAGTTGGTGGTTGAAGATATCCCTCTAGTGGTGTGGGGGCTGTGCTTTGGCAAAGTGGGTGGGGTTATATCCTTCCTGTTTGGCCCTGTCCGGGGGTGTCCTCGGATGGGGCCACAGTGTCTCCTGACCCCTCCTGTCTCAGCCTCCAGTATTTATGCTGCAGTGGTTTGTGTCGGGGGGCTAGGGTCAGTTTGTTATATCTGGAGTACCTCTCCTGTCCTATTCGGTGTCCTGTGTGAATCTAAGTGTGCGTTCTCTAATTCTCTCTCTCTCTCGGAGGACCTGAGGCCTAGGACCATGCCCCAGGACTACCTGACATGATGACTCCTTGCTGTCCCCAGTCCACCTGACCGTGCTGCTGCTCCAGTTTCAACTGACCTGAGCCCTAGGACCATGCCCCAGGACTACCTGACATGATGACTCCTTGCTGTCCCCAGTCCACCTGACCGTGCTGCTGCTCCAGTTTCAACTGTTCTGCCTTATTATTATACGACCATGCTGGTCATTTATGAACATTTGAACATCTTGGCCATGTTCTGTTCTAATCTCCACCCCACATAGCCTGGTTCCTCTCTAGGTTTCTTCCTAGGTTTTGGCCTTTCTAGGGAGTTTTTCCTAGCCACCGTGCTTCTACACCTGCATTGCTTGCTGTTTGGGGTTTAAAGCTGGGTTTCTGTACAGCACTTTGAGATATCAGCTGATGTACGAAGGGCTATATAAATAAATTTGATTTGAACCGCTCTCCTTGAAGTTCTTGATGATCCAATAAATGGTTGATTTTGGTGCAATCTTACTGGCAGCTATATCCTTGCCTGTGAAGCCCTTTTTGTGCAAAGCAATGATGACGGCACCTGTTTCCTTGCACGTAACCGTGGGTGACATATGAAGAGCAATGATTCCAAGCACCACCCTCTTTTTGAAGCTTCCAGTTTTGGGGGGGGGTTCAGTTCAATTGCATGGAAAATAGGGACATTGTAATTGATTGCAATTCATCTGAACACTCTTCATAACATTCTGGAGTATATGCAAAAAGCCATCATACAAACTGAGGCAGCAGATTTGGTGAAAATTAAGATGTGTCATTCTCAAAACTTTTGGCCACGACTGTACACACTTCCTTAAACATAAAATAAGTAAATAAGTCATTTTAAGTGGAAGTCCAAAACTTGTTTTTATGTTGAAGACACAAAGCACATCAGTAAAATCTCCCCGTTGTTGAAAGGGTTCAACACCTGCTGTTTTAGTGGCCCAATTTCTTATTTAGACGTTCACAGATTTAACATTTTGACTATCGCTGATGTCATATTTTGGGTAAAGTAAAAAATAAAGTGAAATATTTGGAAAGATGTTCCTAAAACTGATAATAACTACAATAAACAAATTATAAATGCAACATGTAAAGTGTTGGATGTTTAATGAGCTGGGAAAAAAAGATTGCAGAATTTTTTACATCCCTGTTAGTTAACATTTATTCTCTGCCAAGATAATCCATCAACCTGACAGGTGTGGCATATCAAGAAGCTGATTGAACAGCTTGATTATTACACAGGTGCACCTTGTGCCGGGGAAAATAAAAGGCCACTCTAAAATATGCAGTTTTGTCACAACACAATGCCACAGATGTCTCAAGTTTGAGGGTGCGTGCAATTGGCATGCTGACTGCAGGAATATCCACTAGAGTGGTTACCAGATAATTGAATGTTCAATTCTCTACCAGAAGCCTGGCAACGTCATTTTAGAGAATTTGGCAGTACATCCAACTGGCCTCACAACCACAGACCACATATAACGACGCCAGCCCAGGATCCCCACAGCATCTGAGACCAGCCACCCGAGTTGTATTTCTATTTGTAATGAAGCCCTTTTGTGGGGAAAAACTCATTCTGATTGGCTGGGCCTGGCTCCGCAATGGGTGGGCTTATGCCCTCCAGGGCCCACCAATGGCTGCACCCCTCAGTCATGTAAAGTCCATAGATTAGGGCCTAATTTATTTATTTACAATGACTGACTTATATGAACTGTAAATCGTTGAAATGGTTGTTTATATTTTGGTTCAGTATACACACAGACACAGTGCATTCGTTAAGTATTCAGACCCCTTCGCCTTTTCCAAATTTAGTTTCATTTCAGCATTATTCTAAAATTGATTAAATTGTTTCCCCCCTCGCCAATCTAATCTCAGAAAAAAAAAGAAATGTCCTCTTACAGTCAAATGCGTTTATTTTCAGCAAACTTAAGATGTGTAAATATTTGTTGGAACATAAGATTCAACAGCATACAATAAACTGAACAAGTTCCACAGACATGTGACTAACTGAAATGGAATAATGTGTCCCTGAACAAAGGGGGAGTGTCAAAATCAAAAGTAACAGTCAGTATCTGGGGAGCTGGAAACAGCAGAAGGGTAGCCTAGTGGTTAGAGAGTTGGACTAGTAACCGAAAGGTTGCAAGTTCATATCCCCGAGCTGACAAGGTACAAATCTGTCGTTCAGTTAACCCACTGGCCGTCATTGAAAATAAGAATTTGTTCTTAACTGACTTGCCTAGTTAAATAAAGGTAAAATAAAAATAAATACAAAATCTGGTGTGGCCACCAGCTGCATTAAGTACCTACAGGCCCTCAGTCCAGCCTCTCTCAGCCTATTGCGGACAGTCTGTGCACTGATGGAGGGATAGTGCGTTCCTGGTGTAACTTGGGCAGTTGTTGTTGGCATCCTGTACCTGTTCCGCAGGTGTGATGGTCGGATGTCCCGATCCTGTGCAGGTGTTGTTACACGTGGTCTGCCACTGCGAGGACGATAAGCTGTCCGTCCTGTCTCACTGTAGCACGGTCTTAGGCGTCTCACAGTACAGACATTGCAATTTATTTCCCTGGCCACATCTGCAGTCCTCATGCCTCCTTGCAGCATGCCTAAGGCACATTCACACGGTTGAGCAGGGACCCTGGGCATCTTTCTTTTGGTGTTTCCAGATTCAGTAGAAAGACCTCTTTAGTGTCCTAAGTTTTCATAACTGTAACCTTAATTGCCTAACTTTTGCAAGCTGTTGGTGTCTTAACGACCGTTCCACAGGTGCATGTTCATTAATCGTTTATGGTTCATTGAAGCATGGGAAACAGTGTTTAAACCATTTACAATAAAGATCTGTGACGTAATTTGGATTTTTTACCAATAATCTTTGAAAGACAAGGTCCTGAAAAGATACGTATATTTTTTTGCTGAGTTTAGTTTGTATATGTTTTATGAGTTGAAAGGTGTTTTTTTCTCAGACATAAACAAACAACTCCAGGTGAAAGACAAAGGCCATAGCTGTAATAAAATAACAAATTAACTGGCAAAGCAGCAGAGTGAGGCCCGCACCCAGCAACGTCACGAGTCACATTTTGCAGCTGTTTCAAAACAGCACTACAGGGAGAGAAAGGGGGAGAGGGAAAAAAATCCACGGGACTAGTTTCAATGTATGGAATCACTTAGAAGTTTCTGGATTTTGGGTAAACTTCTCCTTTAAAGCATCCAACTCCATAGTAATTCATCATTAGATGCTACAGTCCTCCTTTAAGACTCCATCATGTTTAGAATGTGTCTGGAAGCACAACTCTATCTATTCAACTAACTTTAATAACTAGGGTTAATACCTGCCTGGCGCCCCAACAAAACTTGATCTATACCCCCCTCTAACAATACCGCTACAGAATTAGCATAGTAGGCCATGTAATTTAAGGCAATCTGAAATATTTAGGACTAACTTATTCCTTGCCACCCATTCTGAAACTCACTGCAGCTCTTTGTAAGTGTTGCTGTCATTTCAGTTTCCGTGGTAGCTGACGTGTACAGTGTTGAGTCATCCGCATACAGACACACTGGCTTTACTCAAATGTCGTTGGCATGTCATTGGTAAAGATTGAAAAGGGTAGGTGCCAAACAGCTGCCCTGGGGAATTCCTTATTCTCCCTCGATTTTGTTGTACAGGCTTCCATTAAAGAACACTCTCTGTGTTCTGTTAGACAGGTAGCTCTGGGCGGCAGGTAGCCTAGTGGTTAAAGCGGTAGGCCAGTAACCAAAAGGTTGCTGGATCTTATCCCCGAGATGACAAGGTAAAACTCTGTCGTTCTGCCCCTGAACAAGGCAGTCCTAGGCCGGCATTGAAAATAAGAATTTGTTCTTAAAGGTTAGCTTTTTTTGGAACTCTTTATCCACAATATAGCAGGGGGTATAAAGACATACGTTTTTTCAGCAGCAGAATATGATCGATAATGTCAAAAGCCGCACTGAAGTCTAACAAAACAGCACAAACAATATTTTTATCATCATCAATTTCTCTCAGCCAATCAGTCATTTTTAAGTGCTGTGTTTATTGAATGTCCTTCCCTATAAGCCTGATCACAGCTTTCCTCAGTATTAGTTAATTAATTAACAGTGTCTAGAGTTTAGTTTGCCTGTTCAACAGTCTTGTAAGGATAGGGGGGTTGACTGGGACAGCCAATGTAATATCCATAATGTTTCAAGGATAAGTTTTTGTAAAACACGCACCTTACATTGGATCATCTTGAAATGTTCTCTCTAAAGCGAACTTTCATCAAGGTTTTATATGGTATATTGGTTTCTCTCTTTTCATTAGCAGAATCCTTTTTCAGTGTTACATCCATATACACCAGTCTATCTTCCTGTCAACTAACATAACTCCACTGGTTGTCCTGGTAACAGATACCAGTGGGCAGATCTATTGTATTTGTTCAAACTAAACTACAGCACTTACTTTGATGTGTCAAATCTGATCCTTTCATCTCTTCTCCTCCTCTCACAGTTCCACTCAGCCCCGTTGTTTTCCTGAAGTCCACCAGCAGCACAGACAACCTCTTCATACCCAGCAGTAAGGTGCGACCGGGAGAGGCACGACACATGGACTCCGGGAGGGAGGAAGGGCTAGCGTTGTCCTGGTAACCATAAAGAGGGGACACAAACGCACATCATTATGGATGCTGATGTCACTGTTGTCATAAAGTGCTCTACAGAAACCCAGCCCAAGCCGATAAAGCAAGCTGTATGCTAGACCAGACCAAGCTGTACCATCTGGTGTTCTGATCTGGAGAGACTCTTCTCTGCCTCTTCAGCATCAGGATGTTGTTGAGGCTCCGCAGAGGATCCACCATAGTCATGTCTCTCTCCTGTGTGAATGAGAACATCAAACAGATGGTAAACTTATGATCTTCTATTGCAATCACAGTCTTACAAGGGGCATGAATATGACTAAAAAGAGCCTAAAATGGCCACTTTCATCTTGATTTCTTAAAAAAATATGTGTTGCAAATGTAAAATGGTTGTTCCACAAAATGGGTGCCTTTTTATATTTTAAGTAGAACATACGCACCAATATTGAATTTTAAAAGACTGTTATACTAGATGAGGGGAACTTTAATGTCGACCACATGGAGAATTCAAAACATCTAATTAAAAAGTCCCAAAAGTATATGAACCAATGGCAGATCGACCATTTAACAATTCCTACAGTAAGAATGCCCATTAAAAACCCCACATTAGTTCAACAACTGCATAGTTTGTGTCCCTGTTTTCAAGACAGTACTCACTGGTGTCAATCGGATCTTCTGTCTCCTCCTTTTTCACTCTCAAAACGTCTTCCTCCTTCACGTTTATTAAGATAGCATCCTCTTCCTCTCTAAAAGGTTCGTTCTCTTCTTTCACAATAACAGCCTCCTCTTCCTCCTTTTTCACTCTCAAATATTCTTTCTCCGTAAAGCAGACCTCCTCTTCATTAGCAAGGGAGGAGTAGTTCAGTGAGCTCATGGTCAGGGACGTTAGCTAGCTAGCATTAGCGACTAGCCTAGTGCTAACCTCAGTATCAATCTTTAACAAGTTTGCAAATTGAACAAGCACATGAGGTTAAAGTTCACCAGTAGATACGTCAACCGAAATTTGTCTAAAACTCTGAGATTAGCTCATGTACAATAACATGGTCCAAAGAATCAATCTTTTAGTTTTATTGTCAAGCAGGCTACCGAGGTGGTTGAAAGAGTTGGCGCCTTGTTGTTCCTGAAGAAGCGTCCCGTCCAGTCCATTATACGTCACGCAAGAAGCATCACCTGAAAGACGCCCATCGCCATCTGCTGGCTGGAGTGGGTAACGCAGTTTGGAAACAATAGGTACTACACTTTTTGTGTTGGAAAGAACGTCATAATAATTTAACAATAAACTGATATATTTTCTCTTACGTCTTTCAAATGATACTTTCCTGTACACAGACGTTGAAGCTTAATATGAATATGTGGATGATGAATAAATACTTCTACTAATAGGTAGTGTGTTAAAACACATTTGTGTTACATTTCTCACATTTCAAATATCTCCAATCCAAAGTTAAATCTAGAATTGGCTTCCTATTTCGCAACAAAGCATCCTTCACTCATGCTGCCAAACATACCCTTGTAAAACTGACCATCCTACCAATCCTCGACTTTGGTGATGTCATTTACAAAATAGCCTCCAATACCCTACTCAACAAATTGGATGCAGTCTATCACAGAGCAATCCGTTTTGTCACCAAAGCCCCATATACTACCCACCATTGCGACCTGTACGCTCTCGTTGGCTGGCCCTCGCTTCATACTCGTCGCCAAACCCACTGGCTCCATGTCATCTACAAGACCCTGCTAGGTAAAGTCCCCCCTTATCTCAGCTCGCTGGTCACCATAGCATCTCCCACCTGTAGCACACGCTCCAGCAGGTATATCTCTCTAGTCACCCCCAAAACCAATTATTTCTTTGGCCGCCTCTCCTTCCAGTTCTCTGCTGCCAATGACTGGAACGAACTACAAAAAGCACTGAAACTGGAAACACTTATCTCCCTCACTAGCTTTAAGCACCAACTGTCAGAGCAGCTCACAGATTACTGCACCTGTACATAGCCCACCTATATTTTAGCCCAAACAACTACCTCTTTCCCTACTGTATTTAATTTATTTATTTATTTTGCTCCTTTGCACCCCATTATTTTTATTTATACTTTGCACATTCTTCCATTGCAAATCTACCATTCCAGTGTTTTACTTGCTATATTGTATTTACTTTGCCACCATGGCCTTTTTTTGCCTTTACCTCCCTTATCTCACCTCATTTGCTCACATCGTATATAGACTTGTTTATACTGTATTATTGACTGTATGTTTATTTTACTCCATGTGTAACTCTGTGTCGTTGTATGTGTCGAACTGCTTTGCTTTATCTTGGCCAGGTCGCAATTGTAAATGAGAACTTGTTCTCAACTTGCCTACCTGGTTAAATAAATTTATAAAAAGACATACACCATCAGAGTGGGCCTCCAACTTAAATGTAAACAATGGAGCAAATGCATCACGTGAACATCAATTGATTATCAGAGGGGTGTATTATGACATCAGATAGAACTACTCAGACATTCCAAATATCACTTGATTATCAGAGGAGTGTATTATGACATTAGATAGAACTACTCAGACATTCCAAATATCACTTGATTATCGGAGGTGTGTATTATGACATCATATAGAACTACTCAGACATTCCAAATCAGGCTTCATCCATATCATGAAGGTGGATATTGATCCAACCATTTCCAAAGTCATGACAGGGCTGATGGAAACAGGATATGCCTGTACACTTTTCTAAATGCCGACAGACGATTTGTTACTTCGTTTGACATGGTGGGGTCGTTTTGTGTCAGTAAAAATGTATAAACGAGAAGTGGCGGTATTAATCCTTTATGCGCAAATATTGATTTAATAACGATAATATCTTAGTTAACTTGGAGTCACGCGATGATATATTGTGTGGTTCTCCCACTACGACTTGGGAAACCATGCAGTTTATTAGGCTACAGATTAAATAAATGATGAACTTCACAGGGTGGTGAAAGTGCATGTGTTGAGCTTGATGCTCCTTTCCAATACATTTTGAGGGTCTTATTCTGGTGACATGATTGATGCTTGGTTGCCATTTGACAAATAAAATATTATCACTCTTATCCATAATAATCTCATCATGTAGGTAACCTACCAGCACTGTATCTGTGAGCTGCTGGCTACAGTGCACGGGACAAGAGGACTTTTGCTATATAACTCAACGGTTTTTCAAAACCCTCAGTAGAGTTGAAAATGCAATGGAAACCCATTCAACTTGCATTTTTCACTCAGTACATGTTTTGTTGAAATCAAATCAAATCAAATGTTATTGGTCAAATACACATGGTTAGCAGATGTTATTGGTCACATACACATGGTTGTCAGATGTTATTGGTCACATACACATGGTTAGCAGATGTTACTGGTCACATACACATGGTTAGCAGATGTTACTGGTCACATACACATGGTATTAATGTTGTCAGATGTTATTGGTCACATACACATGGTTACAGATGTTATTGGTCACATACACATGGTTAGCAGATGTTATTGGTCACATACACATGGTTAGCAGATGTTATTGGTCACATACACATGGTTAGCAGATGTTATTGGTCACATATACCTGGTTAGCAGATGTTATTGTGAGTGTAGTGAAATGCTTATGCTTCTAGATCCGACAGTGCAGCAGTATCAAACAGATAATATCTAACAAATTCCACAACTAAACCTAATACACATAATCCAGTAAAGGAATGGGAAATATAGAAGTAGAAAACATGGATGAGCAGAAACACAGCAGCTAAGATGCAATATATAGTGAAGAATAGATAGTGAAGGATACAGTATTTACAGTTGAAGCTAAAGATTACATACACTTAGGTTGGAGTCATTAAAACTCATTTTTCAACCACTCCACACATTTCTTTTTAACAAACTATAGTTTTGGCAAGTCGGTTAGGACATCTGTGTTAATGACACAAGTCATTTTTTCAACAATTGTTTACAGACAGATTATTTCACAATCCCAGTGGGTCAGATGTTTACATACACTAAATTGACTGTGCCTTGAAACAGCCTTGGAAAATTCCAGAAAATTATGTCATAGCTTTCGTAGCTTCTGATAGGCTAATTGACGTCATGAGTCAATTGGAAGAGCACCTGTGTATGTATTTCAAGACCTACCTTGAAACTCAGTGCCTCTTTACTTGATAATCATGGGAAAATAAATACAAATCTGCCAAGATCTCAGAAAAAATGGTAGACCTCCACAAGTCTGGTTCATCCTTGGGAGCGATTTCCAAATGCCTGAAGGCGTCCTCTGGTCTGATGAAACAAAAATAGAACTGTTTGGCCATAATGACCATCGTTATGATCGGAGGAAAAAGGGGGATGCTTGCAAGCCGAAGAACACCATCCCAACCGTGAAGCACACAGGTGGCAGCATCATGTTGTGGGGGTGCTTCACAAAATAGATGGCATCATGGGGTTGGAAAATTACGTGAATATATTGAAGCAACATCTCAAGACATCAGTCAGGAAGTTAAAGCTTGGTCGCAAATGGGTCTTCCAAATATACAATGACGCCAAGCATACTTCCAAAGTTGTGGCAAAATGGCTTAAGGACAACAAAGTCAAGGTATTGGAGTGGGCATCACAACGCCCTGATCTTAATGCTGTAGAAAACAGATCATTTTTACCCTTTTAAAAATAGTTATAGGGGGAGGTCCGGGGGATGTCTGTCTTTGAAAGGGTCATTGTAATATTTAAGATGTCCCCTTTACTGATGACCTAAACCTAAAAGTCAAGGGGTCTGAATACTTTCCAAAGAAACTGTAAGTGATTGAGGAGAGCATAATTGCTATATTCTAATTAAAATCATTGACCCATAAGGGACCACATGACCAAAGCAATGCGTGACCCATGCAGAATTAAAACTATATTCATCTTAATGAGAAATATAATCGAATAAACAAATGTTTGCATAACCAAAGACATGAAAACGGGTGGGAACATTGTATTTAGCTAGGATTTCATAAGGCCAGGAATGTCATTGAGAATAACAATAGACAATAGTTAATGTTGCTAGTTTAGGGATGAAGATAGTGAAGGTTCATCAATGTTAAGCATGATTTTTAATTTGACATGGAAACAATGTTTATTCAACCAGTGGGAGGCTTGTAAAAGCCCACAGGAAAGTGGAATGACGAACTCTTCATTGAGACCATCATGAAACAGTAATCTGTGGGTGAGTTGTAGTGGATATTATAATATAAGGATCTGCTGGAGTCCAAGTCAAACCAAGATTCTTTATTTCTGAGCTCAGAGAGAACAACAGAGTTTGGTATTTGGTATTTTACTAGGATCCCCATTAGCTGTTGCAAAAGCAGCAGCTACCCCTCCTGCGGTCAACACAAAACATGACATAATTGTCATGTCTCTCGTCGGAAGGCATGGACCAAAGCGCAGCGTGGTAAGTGTTCATGATTTTTATTTCATCAAAAAACATTCAAACAAAATAACAAAGAGAAGAACGAACAGTTCTGTAAGGCAAATCAACTATACAGAAAACAACTACCCAAAAAACACAGGTGGAAAAAGGCTGCCTAAGTATGATTCACAATTAGAGACAACGATAGACAGCTGCCTCCGATTGGGAACCACACTCAGCCAAAAACACAGAAAAAGAACCTAGAATGCCCACCCTAGTCACACCCTGGCGTAACCAACATAGAGAATAAAAGCTTCTCTATGGCCAGGGCGTGACAGCCGCTCTGTTCTGGGCCAGCTGCAGCTTTACTAGGTATTTCCTTGCAGCACTGGACCACACGACTGGACAATAATCAAGATTAGACTAAACTAGAGCCTGCAGAACTTGCTTTGTGGAGATTAGTGTCAAAAAAGCAGAGCATCTCTTTATTATGGCTAGACCTCTCCCCAGCTTTACAACCATTGAATCTATATGTTTTGACCATGACAGTTTACAATCTAAGGTAATGCCAAGTAATTTAGTCTCCTCAAGTTGTTCAACAGCCACACAATTCATTACTAGATTCAGCTGAGGTCTAGAACTTAAGGAATGATTTGTACCAAATACAACGCTCTAAGTTTTAGAGATGTTCAGTACCAGATTATTACTGGCCATGCATTCCAAAACAGAATGCAACTATTTGTTAAGGGTTTCAGTGACTTCATTAGCTATGGTTGCTGGTGCTTATATAGTTGAATCATCAGCATAAATGGACACACATGCTTTGTTTAATGCCAGTGGCAGGCCATTGGTAAAAATAGAAAAGAGTAGAGGGCCTAGAGAGCTGCCCTGCGGTACATCACATTTCATATGTTTGACATTAGACAAGCTTCCATTAAAACCCCTCAGAGTTCTATTAGATCGATAGCTCTGAATCCAAGCCATAGCACAAACATTCTTAAACAACAGGTTATGGTCAATAATATCAAAGGCTGCACTGAAATCTAACAATAGAGCTCCCACAATCTTCTTGTTATCCATTTCTCTCAACCAATCATCAGTCATTTGTGTTAGTGCAGTACATGTTGAGTGCCCGTCTCTATAAACATGCTGAAAGTCTGTTGTTCATTTGTTCATTTACAGAAATATATAGCATTGTATTTGTTCAAACACAATTTTTTCCAACAGTTTGCTAAGAGCTGGCAGAACCATATTTTTAACATGAGCCTAGAGGAAAGTCTTTGTCCTCAGGCCTGGAGGGAAGCCAAATTAATCCACTCTTGAGAGTGGTAAAGCGGCCTTTAGAGTGGTAAAGGTTTGTGTCAAGAAAACCTTTGCTGGGTTTTTACAGCTCAACAGTTTCCCAAGAATGGCCCACCATCGAAACAGTGGCTGTCAGTGTGGTGAGGCAGGACAATTTGTTGATTCATGGCCTTATTTCTATTACAGCATATCAGATGACTGTCATTCATATTCCATTCACCCTGTTCAATGTAACAGCGATAGGTTTAGGCTACTACATGATACTAACATTTCCCCTATACCCATCATGAGGTAGAGCTGGCAGAACCAGTAAAGGCCGCTTTACCACTCTTGGGTAGTGGATTAATTTGGCTTTCCTCTAGGCTCATGTTAAAAATATGTCAGATAGGAGTGGCTATAGAGTCAGCTACTGTCCTCAGTAGCTTTCCATCTAAGTTGTCAATGCCAGGAGGTTTGTCATTATTGATCGATAACAATTTTTCAATACTTGCACTGCTTTTCTTTCATGATGTTTTTTTCCATCATTCTTTATATCATTGATCTTGGCTTCTTAATACGTTTATTATTTTTGTTGAGTTTGGTCACATAATTTCTCAATTTGCAGTACAGATGTGCAGCCAGACTTATTAGCCACTCCTTTTGCCCCAACTCTTTCAAACATACAGTTTTTAAATTCCTCATCAATCCATGAAGCCTTAACATTTCTAACAGTCAGTTTCTTAACAGGTACTTGTTACTCAATAATTGGAAGAAGCAATTTCATCTGGTAAAAACAGGTAAACACATTATCAGTCAACAATATAAGACAATGGGAGCACTGTGTATGTTCTCTGATGAGTTGTGAGTCAATGAGATGTGAAATATCAATATATGCTAAGAGAAGTAATTTCTCTCTCCTGTGTGGATTCTCTAATGACATTTAAGTGATTGTTATGAGTAACATCTTTTCCCAAAATCTAATCTTCTGTAAGCCTTCTCCTCTGTGTCTCTTTCAGGCTTCCTAAATGGGCAAAAGCTTTGCGCCCTGGGAGGAGTGGTAATGCATCTCCCCTGTGTGTATTATCTTGTGCTGTTTCAGGGTCCCTAACCGGTTAAAACACTTGCCACACTGGGAGCAGGGGTAAGGCTTCTCCCCTGTGTGTATTCTTTCGTGTTTTTTCAGATCCCCTGTCCCGTTGAAACACTTGCCACACTGGGAGCAGGGGTAAGGCTTCTCCCCTGTGTGTATTCTTTCGTGTTTTTTCAGATCCCCTGCCCAGGTGAAACACTTTCCACACTGGGAGCATTGGTATGGCTTCTCCCCTGTGTGAATTTTCTCATGAGCTTTCAGGTGACCTTTCTCGTTATACATCTTTTCACATTGCGAGCAGTGGTAAGGCTTCTCCCCTGTGTGTATTCTCTGATGTCGTTTCAGCTTCCCCAAATCGTTACAACCCTTACCACACTGGGAGCAGTGGTAAGGCTCCTCCCCTGTGTGCATTCTCTCATGCCGTTTCAGCTCCCCTGACTGGTTGAAACATTTTCACAGTGGGAGCAGTGGTAAGGCTTCTCCCCTGTGTGTATTCTCTCATGTCGTTTCACCTTCCACAAATCGTTAAAACGCTTTCCACAGTGGGAGCAGTGGTAAGGCTTCTCCCCTCTGTGTATTCTCTCGTGCCGTTCCAGCTTCCCCAGATCGTTAAAACGCTTTCCACAATGGGAGCAGTGGTAAGGCTTCTCCCCTGTGTGCATTTTCTCATGAGCTTTCAGGTTTCCTTTATGGCGAAAACTCTTTCCACACTGCATGCAGCGGTAAGGCTTCCCCCTTATGTGTATTCTCTCATGAGTTTTCAGGTTTCCTTTCTGGTTAAAACTATTTCCACACTGGGAGCAGTGGTATGGCTTCTCCCCGGTGTGTATTCTCTCATGTTGTTTCAGCTCACATAAGTGGTTACAACCCTTTCCACAGTGGGAACACTGGTGTCGTCTTGCTGGTTTAGACGTCCCTGGCTCTGGTTCCTCTGAATCTGGTCTTTCTCCTGACAAAGACAGTGTTTTTTTAAATAGAGACCCGAATGAAACCTCCACATGATAAAACGGCCTTGCTACGAGGGTAAATCCTAATCAGATCCCTAAGGCCAGTTTAAACAATCTCAGTGTGATTTTAATACAAATGTTGTAGAGTTTCCTGGTAATTACTGACAATGTTTACACTACTTATTTATTCATTCTGTTTGTCAGAACACAAAAAACTAAACAGTTCTAGGACACTCAAGACACAGACGTCACTGGATTCCAATCGAACAGGTGGTTCTAAATATATAACTTTCATAGCTGTATGATACAGAATGAGACCTACAGTCGTGGCCAAAAGTTTTGACAATGAAAAATATTAATTTCCACAAAGTTAGCTGCTTCAGTGTCTTTAGATATTTTTGTCAGATGTTACTATGGAATGCTGAAGTACACTTACAAGCATTTCATAAGTGTCAAAGGTTTTTATTTACAATGATATTAAGTTGATGCAGTGTCAATATTTGCAGTGTTGACCCTTCTTTTTCAAGACCTCTGCAATCCGCACTGCCATGCTGTCAATTAACTTCTGGGCCACATCCTGACCGATGGCAGCCCATTCTTGCATAATAATCACTTTGTTATCACTTTTGCCTTATGGCAAGGTGCTCCATCATGCTGGAAAAGGCATTGTTTGTCACCGAACTGTACCTGGATGGTTGGGAGAAGTTGCTCTTGGAGGATGTGTTGGTACCATTCTTTATTAATGGCTGTGTTCCAACATTGTGAGTGAGCACACACCCTTGGCTGAGAAGCAACCCCACACATGAATACCCCAGTCCTCAGCAGTCCAATCCATGTAACTTTTGCAGAATATCAATCTGTCCCTGATGTTTTTCCTGGAGAGAAGTGGCTTCTTTGCTGTCCTTCTTGACACCAAAAGTCTTTGCTTCACTATGCGTGCAGATGCACTCACCCCTGCCTGCTGCCATTCCTGAGCTCTGTACTGGTGGTGCCCCGATCCCACACCTGAATCAACAAGCCTTCTTCACAACAATTGAACCGCTCTCCTTGAAGTTCTTGATGATCCGATAAGTGGTTGATTTTGGTGCAATCTTACTGGCAGCTATATCCTTCCTGTGAAGCCCGTTTTGTGCAAAGCAATGATGACGGCACGTGTTTCCTTGCAGTTAACCGTGGGTAACATATGAAGAACAATGATTCCAAGCACCACTCTCCTTTTGAAGCTTCCAGTTTTGGGGGAGATTCAGTTAATTTGCATAGAAAAGAGGGACTTTGCAATTAATTGCAACTCATCTGCACACTCTTCATAACATTCTGGAGTATATGCAAAAAGCCATCATACAAACTGAGGCAGCAGATTTGGTGAAAATTAACATTTGTGTTATTCTCAAAACTTTTGGCCACGACTGTACACACTTCCTTAAACACAACAGTAAATAAGTCATTAAGTGGAAGTCCAAAACTTGTTTTTACGTTGAAGACACAAAGCACATCAGTAAAATCTCCCCGTTGTTGAAAGGGTTCAACACCTGCTGTTTTAGTGGCCCAATTTCTTATTTAGACGTTCACAGATTTAACATTTTGACTATCGCTGATGTCATATTTTGGGTAAAGTAAAAAATAAAGTGAAATATTTGGAAAGATGTTCCTAAAACTGATAATAACTACAATAAACAAATTATAAATGCAACATGTAAAGTGTTGGATGTTTAATGAGCTGGGAAAAAAAGATTGCAGAATTTTTTACATCCCTGTTAGTTAACATTTATTCTCTGCCAAGATAATCCATCAACCTGACAGGTGTGGCATATCAAGAAGCTGATTGAACAGCTTGATTATTACACAGGTGCACCTTGTGCCGGGGAAAATAAAAGGCCACTCTAAAATATGCAGTTTTGTCACACAACACAATGCCACAGATGTCTCAAGTTTTGAGGGTGCGTGCAATTGGCATGCTGACTGCAGGAATATCCACTAGAGTGGTTACCAGATAATTGAATGTTCAATTCTCTACCAGAAGCCTGGCAACGTCATTTTAGAGAATTTGGCAGTACATCCAACTGGCCTCACAACCACAGACCACATATAACGACGCCAGCCCAGGATCCCCACAGCATCTGAGACCAGCCACCCGAGTTGTATTTCTATTTGTAATGAAGCCCTTTTGTGGGGAAAAACTCATTCTGATTGGCTGGGCCTGGCTCCACAATGGGTGGGCTTATGCCCTCCAGGGCCCACCAATGGCTGCACCCCTCAGTCATGTAAAGTCCATAGATTAGGGCCTAATTTATTTATTTACAATGACTGACTTATATGAACTGTAAATCGTTGAAATGGTTGTTTATATTTTGGTTCAGTATACACACAGACACAGTGCATTCGTTAAGTATTCAGACCCCTTCGCCTTTTCCAAATGTTGTTTCATTTCAGCATTATTCTAAAATTGATTAAATTGTTTCCCCCCTCGCCAATCTAATCTCAGCAACAAAAAAAAAATGTCCTCTTACAGTCAAATGCGTTTATTTTCAGCAAACTTAAGATGTGTAAATATTTGTTGGAACATAAGATTCAACAGCATACATAAACTGAACAAGTTCCACAGACATGTGACTAACTGAAATGGAATAATGTGTCCCTGAACAAAGGGGGGGTGTCAAAATCAAAAGTAACAGTCAGTATCTGGGGAGCTGGAAACAGCAGAAGGGTAGCCTAGTGGTTAGAGAGTTGGACTAGTAACCGAAAGGTTGCAAGTTCATATCCCCGAGCTGACAAGGTACAAATCTGTCGTTCAGTTAACCCACTGGCCGTCATTGAAAATAAGAATTTGTTCTTAACTGACTTGCCTAGTTAAATAAAGGTAAAATAAAAATAAATACAAAATCTGGTGTGGGCACCAGCTGCATTAAGTACTGCAGTGCCTACAAGCCCTCAGTCCAGCCTCTCTCAGCCTATTGCGGACAGTCTGTGCACTGATGGAGGGATAGTGCGTTCCTGGTGTAACTTGGGCAGTTGTTGTTGGCATCCTGTACCTGTTCCGCAGGTGTGATGGTCGGATGTCCCGATCCTGTGCAGGTGTTGTTACACGTGGTCTGCCACTGCGAGGACGATAAGCTGTCCGTCCTGTAGCACTGTCTTAGGCGTCTCACAGTACAGACATTGCAATTTATTTCCCTGGACACATCTGCAGTCCTCATGCCTCCTTGCAGCATGCCTAAGGCACATTCACACGGTTGAGCAGGGACCCTGGGCATCTTTCTTTTGGTGTTTCCAGATTCAGTAGAAAGACCTCTTTAGTGTCCTAAGTTTTCATAACTGTAACCTTAATTGCCTACCATTTGCAAGCTGTTGGTGTCTTAACGACCGTTCCACAGGTGCATGTTCATTAATCGTTTATGGTTCATTGAAGCATGGGAAACAGTGTTTAAACCATTTACAATAAAGATCTGTGACGTAATTTGGATTTTTTACCAATAATCTTTGAAAGACAAGGTCCTGAAAAGATACGTACATTTTTTTGCTGAGTTTAGTTTGTATATGTTTTATGAGTTGAAAGGTGTTTTTTTCTCAGACATAAACAAACAACTCCAGGTGAAAGACAAAGGCCATAGCTGTAATAAAATAACAAATTAACTGGCAAAGCAGCAGAGTGAGGCCCGCACCCAGCAACGTCACGAGTCACGTTTTGCAGTTGTTTCAAAACAGCACTACAGGGAGAGAGAGGGGGAGAGGGAAAAAATCCACGGGACTAGTTTCAATGTATGGAATCACTTAGAAGTTTCTGGATTTTGGGTAAACTTCTCCTTTAAAGCATCAGACTCCATAGTAATTCATCATTAGATGCTACAGTCCTCCTTTAAGACTCCATCATGTTTAGAATGTGTCTGGAAGCACTACTCTATCTATTCAACTAACTTTAATAACTAGGGTTAATACCTGCCTGGCGCCCCAACAAAACTTTATCTATACCCCCCTCTAACAATACCGCTACAGAATTAGCATAGTAGGCCATGTAATTTAAGGCAATCTGAAATATTTAGGACTAACTTATTCCTTGCCACCCATTCTGAAACTCACTGCAGCTCTTTGTAAGTGTTGCTGCCATTTCAGTTTCCGTGGTAGCTGATGTGTACAGTGTTGAGTCATCCGCATACAGACACACTGGCTTTACTCAAATGTCGTTGGTAAAGATTGAAAAAGGTAGGTGCCAAACAGCTGCCCTGGGGAATTCCTTATTCTACCTTGATTTTGTTGTACAGGCTTCCATTAAAGAACACTTTCTGTGTTCTGTTAGACAGGTACCTCTGGGGCGGCAGGTAGCCTAGTGGTTAGAGCGGTAGGCCAGTAACCAAAAGGTTGCTGGATCTTATCCCCGAGATGACAAGGTAAAACTCTGTCGTTCTGCCCCTGAACAAGGCAGTAGGCTGTCATTGAAAATAAGAATTTGTTCTTAAAGGTTAGCTTTTTTTGGAACTCTTTATCCACAATATACCAGGGGGTGTAAAGACATACGTTTTTTCAGCAGCAGACTACGATCGATAATGTCAAAAGCCGCACTGAAGTCTAACAAAACAGCACAAACAATATTTTTATCATCATCAATTTCTCTCAGCCAATCAGTCATTTTTAAGTGCTGTGTTTATTGAAAGTCCTTCCCTATAAGCCTGATCACAGCTTTCCTCAGTATTAGTTCATTAATTAACAGTGTCTAGAGTTTAGTTTGCCTGTTCAACAGTCTTGTAAAGATAGGGGGGTTGACTGGGACAGGCAATGTAATATCCATAATGTTTCAAGTTTAAGTTTTTGTAAAACAAGCACCTTACATTGGATCATCTTGAAACTTTCTCTCTAAAGCTAACTTTCATCAAGGTTTTATATGGTATATTGGTTTCTCTCTTTTCATTGGCAGAATCCTTTTTCAGTGTTATGATATTCATAACATCCATATCCACCAGTCTATCTTCCTGTCAACTAACATAACTCCACTGGTTGTCCTGGTAACAGATACCAGTGGGCAGATCTATTGTATTTGTTCAAACTAAACTACAGCACTTACTTTGATGTGTCAAATCTGATCCTTTCATCTCTTCTCCTCCTCTCACAGTTCCACTCAGCCCCGTTGTTTTCCTGAAGTCCACCAGCAGCACAGACAACCTCTTCATACCCAGCAGTAAGGTGGGACCGGGAGAGGCACGACACATGGACTCCGGGAGGGAGGAAGGGCTAGCGTTGTCCTGGTAACCATAAAGAGGGGACACAAACGCACATCATTATGGATGCTGATGTCACTGTTGTCATAAAGTGCTCTACAGAAACCCAGCCCAAGCCGATAAAGCAAGCTGTATGCTAGACCAGACCAAGCTGTACCATCTGGTGTTCTGATCTGGAGAGACTCTTCTCTGCCTCGTCAGCATCAGGATGTTGTTGAGGCTCCGCAGAGGATCCACCATAGTCATGTCTCTCTCCTGTGTGAATGAGAACATCAAACAGATGGTAAACTTATGATCTTCTATTGCAATCACAGAGTCTTACAAGAGGCATGAATATGTCTAAAAAGAGCCTAAAATGGCCACTTTCATCTTGATTTCCTAAAAAAATATTTGTGATGCAAATGTAAAAGGGTTGTTCCACAAAATGGGTGCCTTTTTATATTTTAAGTAGAACATATGCACCAATATTGAATTTAAAAAAAGACTGTTATACTAGATGAGGGGAACTTTAATGTCGACCACATGGAGAATTCAATACATCTAATTGAAAAGTCCCAAAAGTATATGAACCAATGGCAGATCGACCATTTAACAATTCCTACAGTAAGAATGCCCATTAAAACCCCCACATTAGTTCAACAACTGCATAGTTTGTGTCCCTGTTTTTAAGACAGTACTCACTGGTGTCAATCGGATCTTCTGTCTCCTCCTTTTTCACTCTCAAAACGTCTTCCTCCTTCACGTTTATTAAGATAGCATCCTCTTCCTCTCTAAAAGGTTCTTTCTCTTCTTTAACTATAACAGCCTCCTCTTCCTCCTTTTTCACTCTCAAATATTCTTTCTCCGTAAAGCAGACCTCCTCTTCATTAGCAAGGGAGGAGTAGTTCAGTGAGCTCATGCATGGTCAGGGATGTTAGCTAGCTAGCATTAGCGACTAGCCTAGTGCTAACCTCAGTATCAATCTTTAACACGTTTGCAAATTGAACAAGCTCATGAAGTTAAAGTTCACCAGTAGATACGTCAACCGAAATGTGTCTGAAACACTGAGATTAGCTCATGTACAATAACATGGTCCAAAGAATCAATCTTTTAGTTGTATTGTCAAGCAGGCTACCGAGGTAGTTGAAAGAGTTGGCGCCTTGTTGTTCCTGAAGAAGCGTCCCGTCCAGTCCATTATACGTCACGCAAGAAGCATCACCTGAAAGACGCCCATCGCCATCTGCTGGCTGGAGTGGGTAACGCAGTTTGGAAACAATAGGTACTACACGTTGTATTAGAAAGAACGTAATTTAACAATAAACTGATATATTTTCTATTGCTTCTTACAAATAATACGTTCCTGTACACAGACGTAGAAGCTTAATATGAATATGTAGATGATGAATAAATACATCTATGAATAGGTAGTGTGTTAATATACATTTTCTCTGTTCATTTTCACATTCGTTTTTATTAGATGTGACCATACCATTCGCTTAAAGCCATGCTCTATAAAGAACCCAATGGTCACTCTGACAGAGCTCCTCTGTGGAAATGGGAGAACCTTCCAGAAGGACAACTATCTCTGCATCACTCCACCAAGCAGGACTTTATGGTAGAATTGCCAGATGAAAGCCACTCCTCAGTAAAAGGCACATGAAAGCCAGCTTGGAGTTTACCCAAAGGACTCTCAGACCATGAGTAACAAAATTATCTGGTCTGATGAAACCAAGATTTAACTCTTTGGCCTGAATGCCAAGGGTCACATCTGGAGGAAACCTGGCACCATTCCTACGGTGAAGCATGGTGGGGATATTTTTCAGTGGCATGGACTGGACTGGGAGACTCATCAGGATCAAGGGAAAGATGAACAGAGCAAAATACAGAAAGACCATTTTGAAAACTTGCTCCAGAGCACTCAGGACCTCAGACTGGGGCAAAGGTTAACCTTCCAATAGGACAACGACCCTAAGTACACAGCCAAGACAACACAGAAGTGGCTTTGGGAGATGTCTCTGAATGTCCTGGAGTGGCCCAACCAGAGCCCGGATTTGAACCCGATCTAACATCTCTGGAAAGACCTGAAAATAGCTTTGTAGCGACGCTCCCCATCCAACCTGACAGAGCTATAGAGGATCTGCAGAGAAGAATGTGAGAAACATGAGGCTCCTGCTGCCCTCAAGGGTACATTGACAGATTTTTCACCTAGTCGTCTCTGGGATTCAAACCAGAAACGTTTCAGTTACTGGCCCAACACTATTAACTGCTAGGCTACCTGCAGCAGGAGACCCATGTTGACAGGAGAGCCCACCTTTATTTCTCCCTCATTATGAACATTCATATTGGTCAACAGTCCTACTATGTGTATTGAACATTCTTATTGGTCAACAGTCAACCTATAGTGTGTATTGAACATTGATATTGGACTGTAGCAGCTAGCTAACTGGCTACTGATCAACCTATTGTGTGTATTGAACATTCATATTGGACTGTAGCAGCTAGCTAACTGGCTACTGATCAACCTATTGTGTGTATTGAACATTCATATTGGACTGTAGCAGCTAGCTAACTGGCTACTGATCAACCTATTGTGTGTATTGAACATTCATATTGGACTGTGGCAGCTAGCTAACTGGCTACTGATCAACCTATTGTGTGTATTGAACATTCATATTGGACAGCCTTACCTATAGAGTAGCACCACCACCCATCAGCCCATTCTCTTCTTGATGTCAAAGCTGCAGTGTATTGTTGCTATAGGAGTTTATGATTAATAATCTTATTTCAAGACACACTAAGATGTCACCATACTATTCATTTAAAGCCCCTCTGTCAGATATAAACCATCAGAGTGGGAAACCAACTGACATGGAAACAATGGAGCAAATGTATCACTATCAGAGGGGTCTATTATGACATCAGATAGAACTACTCAGACATTCCAAATCAGGTTTCATCCATATAATGAAGGTGGATATTGATCCAACAATTTCCAAAGTAATGACCGGGCTGATGGAAACAGGATTTGTATGACAATAAAATAATATCTCTCTCATCCATAATAATCTCATCATGTAGGTAGCCTACCAACACTGTATATGTGAGCTGTTGGCTACAGTGCACGGGACAAGAGCACGTTTGTTATATAACTCAACGGTTTTTCAAAACCATCAGTAGAGTTGAAAATGCAATGGAAACCCATTCAACTTCCATTTTTCATTCAGTACATGGGAATTCAACAGCAAAACATTTTTTCCGTGCACTACTTCATCACGCAAACTTCTATCCGCAATAAATCTGTTTGATGCAAACGTTTCCGGTGGGAAAATGCGTATATTGTTTTATGCAGATTTGAGAATATTCACATGAAAATTTGTCGCAAATTGCATGGAAATTTAGCTACTAAGGTGGATATTGATCCAACACCTGCTGCTTATTCAAACCGTCCCACTGGGCACAGACGTCAGTTCAACATCTAGTTTCTATTTACATTTCTTTGATTCGTCAACTAAAGTGAATTCAACACAAAATGTCCACTGTCATTGTATTTAGGTTGCCAGTTGGGTGAAACACAAAATGTCACCAGTAGCTGGTTACCAGTTGTGTGAAAATTAATACAAATACCTTATGTAGATGGATTTTTACAAATCCAATCCGTTTTCCACATTGATCAAACATCATCACATGGATTTGTTTTGTTCAAATCAAATGCTAATGGTCTCATACACATGGTTTGGCAAATGTTATTGTGGTGGGAACATTGTATTTAGCTAGGATTTCATAAGGCCAGGAATGTCATTGAGAATAACAATAGATGTTATTGGTCACATACACATGGTTAGCAGATGTTATTGGTCACATACACATGGTTAGCAGATGTTATTGGTCACATACACATGGTTAGCAGATGTTATTGGTCACATACACATGGTTAGCAGATGTTATTGGTCACATACACATGGTTATCAGATGTTATTGTGAGTGTAGTGAAATGCTTATGCTTCTAGATCCGACAGTGCACTCATTTTTCAACCACTCTACACATTTCTTGTTAACAAACTATAGTTTTGGCAAGTCGGTTAGGACATCTGTGTTAATGACACAAGCCATTTTTTCAACAATTGTTTACAGACAGATTATTTCACAATCCCAGTGGGTCAGATATTTACATACACTAAGTTGACTGTGCCTTGAAACAGCCTTGGAAAATTCCAGAAAATTATGTCATAGCTTTCGTAGCTTCTGATAGGCTAATTGACATCATTTGAGTCAATTGGAAGAGCACCTGTGTATGTATTTCAAGACCTACCTTGAAACTCAGTGCCTCTTTACTTGATATCATGGGAAAATAAATACAAATCTGCGAAGATCTCAGAAAAAAATGGTAGACCTCCACAAGTCTGGTTCATCCTTGGGAGCGATTTCCAAATGCCTGAAGGCGTCCTCTGGTCTGATGAAACAAAAATAGAACTGTTTGGCCATAATGACCATCGTTATGATCGGAGGAAAAAGGGGGATGCTTGCAAGCAGAAGAACACCATCCCAACCGTGAAGCACACAGGTGGCAGCATCATGTTGTGGGGGTGCTTCGCTGGAGGAAGGACTGGGGCACTTCACAAAATAGATGGCATCATGGGTGGGGAAAATTATGTGAATATATTGAAGCAACATCTCAAGACATCAGTCAGGAAGTTAAAGCTTGGTCGCAAATGGGTCTTTCAAATGGACAATGATGCCAAGCATACTTCCAAAGTTGTGGCAAAATGGCTTGAGTGAGGAGACCGAAGCCAGGCGTGACCCATACAGAATTAAAACAACATTATTCTTAATGAGAAATATAATCGAATAAACAAATGTTTGCATAAACAAAGACATGAAAACGGGTGGGAACATTGTATTTAGCTAGGATTTCATAAGGCCAGGAATGTCATTGAGAATAACTATAGACAATAGTTAATGTTGCTAGTTTAGGGATGAAGATAGTGAAGGTTTATCTATGTTAAGGATGTTTTTAATTTGACGTGGAGACAACGTTTATTCAACCAATGGGAGGCTTGTAAATGCCCACAGGAAAGTGGAATGAGGAACTCTTCATTGAGACAATCATGAAACAGCAATCTGTGGGTGAGTTGTAGTGGATATTATAATATAAGGATCTGCTGGAGTCCAAGTCAAACCAATATTTTTTTTTCTGAGCTCAGAGAGAACAACAGAGTTTGGTATTTGGTATTTTAATTGGATCCCCATTAGCTGTTGCAAAAGCAGCAGCTACCCCTCCTGCGGTCAACACAAAACATAATTGTCACGTCTCTCGTCGGAAGGCATGGACCAAAGCCGCAGCGTGGTAAGTGTTCATGATTTTTATTTCATCAAAAAACATTCGAACAAAATAACAAAGAGAAGAATGAACAGTTCTGTAAGGCAAATCAACTATACAGAAAACAACTACCCAAAAAACACAGGTGGAAAAAGGCTGCCTAAGTATGATTCACAATTAGAGACAACGATAGACAGCTGCCTCCGATTGGGAACCACACTCGGCCAAAAACAAAGAAATACAAAAACACCGAAAAAGGAACATAGAATGCCCACCCTAGTCACACCCTGGCCTAACCAACATAGAGAATAAAAGCTTCTCTATGGCCAGGGCGTCACAGCCGCTCTGTTCTGGGCCAGCTGCAGCTTTACTAGGTCTTTCCTTGCAGCACTGGACCACACGACTGGGCTATAATCAAGATTAGACTAAACTAGAGCCTGCAGAACTTGGCTAGACCTCTCCCCAGCTTTACAACCATTGAATCTATATGTTTTGACCATGACAGTTTACAATCTAAGGTAATGCCAAGTAATTTAGTCTCCTCAACTTGTTCAACAGCCACACAATTCATTACCAGATTCAGCTGAGGTCTAGAACTTGAGGAATGATTTGTACCAAATACAATGCTCTTAGTTTTAGAGATGTTCAGGACCAGATTATTACTGGCCATGCATTCCAAAATAGACTGCAACTATTTGTTAAGGGTTTCAGTGACTTCATTACCTGTGGTTGCTGGTACTTATATAGTTGAATCATCAGCATACATGGACACACATGCTTTGTTTAATGCCAGTGGCAGGCCATTGGTAAAAATAGAAAAGAGTAGAGGGCCTAGAGAGCTGCCCTGCAGTACATCACACTTCATATGTTTGACATTAGAGAAGCTTCCATTAAAAACACAATTACACAATTTTTTCCAACAGTTTGCTAAGAGCTGGCAGCAAGCTTATAGGTCTGCTGTTAGAACCAGTAAAGGCCGCTTTACCACTCTTGGGTAGTGGATTAATTTGGCTTCCCTCCAGGCAAGAGAACAAAGACCTTCCTCTAGGCTCATATTAAAAATATGTCAGATAGGAGTGGCTATAGAGTCAGCTACTGTCCTCAGTAGCTTTCCATCTAAGTTGTCAATGCCAGGAGGTTTGTCATTATTGATCGATAACAATTTTTCCACCTCTCCCACACTAACTTTACAAAATTCAAAACTTGCATGTTTTTTTACAAGTTTTTTTTCCATCATTCTTTATATCATTGATCTTGGCTTCATAATAAAGTTGATTATTTACTTTATATTTTTTTAATTTATTTTTTTTCCACACTGGGAGCAGTGTTAAGGCTTCTCTGCTGCGTGTATTCTCTCATGTTGTTTCAGGCTCCCTGACCGGTTAAAACACTTGCCACACTGGGAGCAGTGGTAAGGCTTCTCCCCTGTGTGTATTCTTTCATGTTTTTTCAGATCCCCTGACTGGGTGAAACACTTGCCACACTGGGAGCAGTGGTAAGGCTTCTCCCCTGTGTGTATTCTCTCATGCTGTTTCAGGGTCCCTAACCGGTTAAAACCCTTTCCGCAGTGGGAGCAGTGGTAAGGCTTCTCCCCTGTGTGTATTCTATCATGTTTTTTCAGATCCCCTGACTGGCTGAAACACTTGCCACACTGGGAGCAGTGGTAAGGCTTCTCCCCTGTGTGTATTCTTTCGTGTTTTTTCAGATCCCCTGACTGGGTGAAACACTTGCCACACCTGGAGCAGTGGTAAGGCTTCTCCCCTGTGTGTCTTCTCTCATGGTTTTTCAGATCCCCTGACTGGCTGAAATGCTTGCCACACTGGGAGCAGTAGAAAGGCTTCTCCCCTGTGTGTCTTCTCTCATGGTTTTTCAGATCCCTTGACTGGCTGAAACGCTTGCCACACTGGGAGCAGTAGAAAGGCTTCTCCCCTGTGTGTATTCTTTCATGTTTTTTCAGATCCCCTGACTGGGTGAAACACTTGCCACACTGGGAGCAGTGGTAAGGCTTCTCTCCTGTGTGTCTTCTCTCATGGTTTTTCAGATGCCCTGACTGGCTGAAACGCTTGCCACACTGGGAGCAGTAGAAAGGCTTCTCCACTGTGTGTATTCTTTCATGTTTTTTCAGATGCCCTGACCGGCTGAAACACTTTCCACACTGGGAGCAGTAGAAAGGCTTCTCCCCTGTGTGTATTCTTTCATGTTTTTTCAGATGCCCTGACCGGCTGAAACACTTTCCACACTGGGAGCAGTGGTATGGCTTCTCCCCTGTGTGTACTAGCCCGTGCCGTTTCAGGTTCCCTAACCGCTTAAAACACTTGCCACAGTAAGAGCACTGGTGTCTTCTTGCTGGTTTGGACATCCCTGGCTCTGGTTCCTCTGAGTCTGGTCTTTCTCCTGCCAAAGACAGTGTTTAAAAGAAAAATAGAGGCCGAAAGAAACCTCCACATGATAAAACTTGCTACGAGGGTAAATCCTAATCAGATCCCTCAATAACCTAAGACCAGTTTTAACAATCTTAGTGTGGGATTGGGATTGTGGCTTAGTGGGGTTTTCTAGGTAAGTCTATGGTTGCCTGAAGTGGTTCTCAATCAGAGGCAGGTGTTTATCGTTGTCTCTGATTGGGAACCATATTTAGGCAGCCATATTCTTTGAGTGTGTCGTGGGTGATTGTTCCTGTCTCTGTGTTTGTTGTCACCAGATAGGCTGTATAGGTTTTCACGTTACGTTTGTTGTTTTTGTATTGTTCGTTTTTTCGTCGTCATTAAACATGTATCAGGAATACCACGCTGCATTTTGGTCCGACTCTCTTTCACCTAAAGAAAACCGTAACAGGGTGCCCTGCAGCCTTCTTCACAACAATTGAACCGCTCTCCTTGAAGTTCTTGATGAACCGATAAATGGTTGATTTAGGTGCAATCTTACTGGCAGCTATATCCTTGCCTGTGAAGCCCTTTTTGTGCAAAGTAATGATGACTGCACGTGTTTCCTTGCAGGTAACCATGGGTGACAGAGGAAGAACAATGATTCCAAGCACCACCCTCCTTTTGAAGCTTCCAGTGTTGGGGGGGGGGGGGGGTCAGTTCATTTGCATGGCAAAGAGGGACTTTGTAATTCATCTGATCACTCTTCATAACATTCTGGAGTATATGCAAATACTCATCATAAACTTTGACGAAAGACACATGTTTTACATATAATTAAAGATACACTGGTTCTTAATGCAACCGCTGTGTCACATTTTCTTTTAAACGTTATGAAAAAAGCATACCATTCAATAATCTGAGACAATGCTCAGAAGTAAATATATTTCTCCGCCATGTTGGAGTCAACAGAAATACGAAAATACATCATAAATATTCCCTTACCTTTGATGATCTTTCATCAGAATGCAGTGCAAGGAGTCCGAGTTCCACAATAAATCATTGTTTTGTTCCATAATGTCCATTACTAGTGTCCAATTAGCTACCACGTTTAGTTCACATGTCCAAAAATAGGCGCTGGTCCAGGCGAACTCGGACAAAAACTTCAAAAATTATATTCCAGGTCGAATAAACTGGTACTCTACTAAGTAGAGAATCAATCTTCAGGATGTTATTATCATATATATCCAATAACGTTCCAACCGGAGCATTCTTTTAGTCTACAGAGTAATGGAACGCAAGGCGATATAATGACTGGCATTCTGCCAGACCAGTGACTTAAATAGCTGCCATCCGGTCCCACATTACACTAGAGGCTTCATTCCACGTTCTACTGACTTGTTTTTAAGTCGAAGACACAAAGCACATCAGTAACATTTCCCCGTTGTCGAAAGGGTTCGACACCTGCTGTTTAAATGGCCCAATTTCTTATTTAGACGTTCACAGATTTTCAACATTTTGATTATCACTGATGTCATATTTTGGGTAAAGTAAAAAATAAGGTGAAATATTTGGAAAGATGTTCCTAAAACTGATAGTAACTGCAATAAACAAATTATAAACGCAACATGTAAAGTGTTGGATGTTTAATGAGCTGAAAAAAAAGATTGCAGAATGTTTTACATCCCTGTTAGTTAACACATATTTTCTGCCAAGATAATCCATCCACCTGACAGGTGTGGCAAATCAAGAAGCTGATTGAACAGCTTGATTATTACACAGGTGCACCTTGTGCTGGGGAAAATAAAAGGCCACTAAAATGTGCAGTTTTGTCACACAACACAATGCCACAGATGTCTCAAGTTTTGAGGGAGCGTGCAATTGGCATGTTGACTGCAGGAATAACCACTAGAGCGGTTACCAGATAATTGAATGTTCAATTCTCTGCCCGAAGCCGCCTCCAACGTCATTTTAGAGAATTTGGCAGTACATCCAACTGGCCTCACAACCACAGACCACATATAACGAACAACGCCAGCCCAGGACCTCCACATCCTCTGAGACCAGCCACCCGAGTTTTATTTCTATTTGTAATGAAGCCCTTTTGTGGGGAAAAACTAATCCTGATTGGCTGGGCCTGGCTCCGCAATGGGTGGGCTTATGCCCTCCAGGGCCCACCAATGGCTGCTCCCCTGCCCAGTCATGTAAAGTCCATAGATGAGGGCCTAATTTATTTATTTACAATGAATGACTTATATGAGCTGTAAATCATTGAAATTGCTGTTTATATTTTGGTTCAGTATACACACAGACAGTGCATTCGTTAAGTATCCAGACCCCTTCACCTTTTCCATATTTTGTTAAACAGGAAGTGGAAAATCCGAGGTTTGTAGTTTTTCAACTCAGCCCCTATTGAAGATACAGTGGGATATTGGTTATGTTGCACTTCCTAATGCTTCCACTAGATGTCAACCTTCTTTAGAACTTTGTTTGATGCTTCTACTGTGAGGGGGGGCTGAATGAGAGGGAAATGAGTCAGAGGTCTGGCAAAGTGCCTTGGTCTCGTGACGCGCGGTCATGAGAGAGTTACAGACAATGGAATTCTCTGGTTGGAACATTATTAAACTTTTATGATAAAAACATCCTAAAGATTGATTCTATATATCGTTTTATATGTTTATACGACCAGTAATATAACTTTTTGGAATTTTCATCCGATCTTTCCGCAGGAAGTTGCACGCGCGTTTCGATTTGTTTACCAAACGCTAACAAAAGGAGGTATATGGACATAAATGATGAACTTTATCGAACAAATCAAACATTTATTGTGGAACTGGGATTCCTGGGAGTGCATTCTGATTAAGATCATCAAAGGTAAGTGAATATTTATAATGCTATTTCTGACTAATGTTGACCGAGCAACATGGTGGATATTTCTTTGACTGGTTTAGGCTCTGAGCTCCGTACTCAGATTATTGCATGGTATGCTTTTTCCGTAAAGTAAAAAAAAAAAATCTGACACAGCGGTTGCATTAAGGAGAAGTTTATCTAATGTTCCATGCATAACACTTGTATTTTCATCAACATTTATAATGAGTATTTCTGTAAATTGATGTGGCTCTCTGCAAAATCACTGCATGTTTTGGAACTACTGAACATAACACGCCAATGTAAAATGAGATTTTGGGATATTAATATGCACTTTATCGAACAAAACACACATGTATTGTGTAACATGAAGTCCTGTGAGTGTCATCTGATGAAGATCATCAAAGGTTAGTGATACATTTTTATCTCTATTTGTGCTTTTTGTGACTCCTCTTTGGCTGGAAAATTTTTGAAATCAGACACTGTGGCTGGATTAACAAGACTTTTATCTTTAAAATGGTGCCTAATACTTGAATGTTTGAGAAATTTGATAATGAGATTTCTGTTGATTTGTATTTGGCGCCCTGCAATTTCATTGGCTGTTGGCGGCAGAACCCCGTTCCCATACAGGTTAAGACTCCATAATGTTTCATCATTAGATGCTACAGTCCTCCTTTAAGACCCCATAATGTTTCATCATTAGATGCTACAGTCCTCCTTTAAGACTCCATAATGTTTCATCATTAGATGCTACAGTCCTCCTTTAAGACTCCATAATGTTTCATCATTAGATGCTACAGTCCTCCTTTAAGACTCCATAATGTTTCATCATTAGATGCTACAGTCCTCCTTTAAGACTCCATCATGTTTAGAATGTGTTTGAAAGCGCTACTCTATCTATTCAACTAACTTTAATAACTAGGGTTAATACCTGCCTGGCGCCCCAACAAAATATTTCTTTACCCCCCTCTAACAATACCGCTACAGAATTAGCATAGTAGGCCATGTAATTTAAGGCAATCTGAAATATTTAGGACTAACTTATTCCTTGCCACCCATTCTGAAACTCACTGCAACTCTTTGTAAGTGTTGCTGCCATTTCAGTTTCCGTGGTAGCTGACGTGTACAGTGTTGAGTCATCCGCATACAGACACACACTGGCTTTACTCAAATGTCGTTGGCATGTCGTTGGTAAAGATTGAAAAAGGTAGGTGCCAAACAGCTGCCCCGGGGAATTCCTGATTCTACCTTGATTGTGTTGTACAGGCTTCCATTAAAGAACACTCTCTGTGTTCTGTTAGACAGGTAGCTCTGGGGGCGGCAGGTAGCCTAGTGGTTAGAGCGGTAGGCCAGTAACCAAAAGGTTGCTGGATCTTATCCCCGAGATGACATGGTAAAACTCTGTCGTTCTGCCCCTGAACAAGGCAGTCCTAGGCCGTCATTGAAAATAAGAATTTGTTCTTAACCGACTTGCCTAGTTAAATAAAGGTTCGCTTTTATTTTTTTACTCTTTATCCACAATATAGCAGGGGGTGTAAAGCCATACGTTTTTTCAGCAGCAGACTACGATCGATAATGTCAAAAGCCGCACTGAAGTCTAACAAAACAGCCTAAACAATATTTTTATCATCATCAATTTCTCTCAGCCAATCAGTCATTTTTAAGTGCTGTGTTTATTGAATGTCCTTCCCTATAAGCCTGATCACAGCTTTCCTCAGTATTAGTTCATTAATTAACAGTGTCTAGAGTTTAGTTTGCCTGTTCAACAGTCTTGTAAAGATATGGGGGTTGACTGGGACAGGCAATGTAATATCCATAATGTTTATAGGATAAGTTTTTGTAAAACAAGCACCTTACATTGGATCATCTTGAAATTTTCTCTCTAAAGCTAACTTTCATCAAGGTTTTATATGGTCTATTGGTTTCTCTCTTTTCATTGTCAGAATCCTTTTTCAGTGTTATGATATTCATGACATCCATATCCACCACTCTATCTTCCTGTCAACTAACATAACTCCACTGGTTGTCCTGGTAACAGATACCAGTGGGCAGATCTATTGTATTTGTTCAAACTAAACTACAGCACTTACTTCGATGAGTCAAATCTGATCCTTTCATCTCTTCTCCTCCTCTCACAGTTCCACTCAGCCCCGTTGTTTTCTTGAAGTCCACCAGCAGCACAGACAACCTCTTCATACCCAGCAGTAAGGTGCTACCAGGAGAGGCACGACACATGGACTCCGGGAGGGAGGAAGGGCTAGCGTTGTCCTGGTAACCATAAAGAGGGGACACAGACGCACATCATTATGGATGCTGATGTCACTGTTGTCATAAAGTGCTCTACAGAAACCCAGCCCAAGCCGATAAAGCAAGCTGTATGCTAGACCAGACCAAGCTGTACCATCTGGTGTTCTGATCTGGAGAGACTCTTCTCTGCCTCGTCAGCATCAGGATGTTGTTGAGGCTCCGCAGAGGATCCACCATAGTCATGTCTCTCTCCTGTGTGAATGAGAACATCAAACAGATGGTAAACTTATGATCTTCTATTGCAATCACAGATTCTTACAAGAGGCATGAATATGTCTAAAAAGAGCCTAAAATGGCCACTTTCATCTTGATTTCATAAAAAAATATTTGTGATGCAAATGTAAAAGGGTTGTTCCACAAAATGGGTTCCTTTTTATATTTTAAGTAGAACATATGCACCAATATTGAATTTTAAAAGACTGTTATACTAGATGAGGGGAACTTTAATGTCGACCACATGGAGAATTCAATACATCTAATTGAAAAGTCCCAAAAGTATATGAACCAATGGCAGATCGACCATTTAACATTCCTACAGTAAGAATGCTCATTAAAACCCCCACATTAGTTCAACAACTGCATAGTTTGTGTCCCTGTTTTTAAGACAGTACTCACTGGTGTCAATCGGATCTTCTGTCTCCTCCTTTTTCACTCTCAAAACGTCTTCCTCCTTCACGTTTATTAAGATAGCATCCTCTTCCTCTCTAAAATGTTCTTTCTCTTCTTTCACTATAACAGCCTCCTCTTCCTCCTTTTTCATTCTGAAATATTCTTTCTCCGTAAAGCAGACCTCCTCTTCATTAGCAAGGGAGGAGTAGTTCAGTGAGCTCATGGTCAGGGATGTTAGCTAGCTAGCATTAGCGACTAGCCTAGTGCTAACCTCAGTATCAATCTTTAACAAGTTTGCAAATTGAACAAGCACATTAGGTTAAAGTTCACCAGTAGATACGTCAACCGAAATTTGTATAAAACACTGAGATTTGCTAATGTACAATAACATGGTCCAAAGAATCAATCTTTTAGTTTTATTGTCAAGCAGGCTACCGAGGTGGTTGAAAGAGTTGGCGCTTTGTTGTTCCTGAAGAAGCGTCCCGTCCAGTCCATTATACGTCACGCAAGAATCATCACCTGAAAGACGCACATCGCCATCTGCTGGCTGGAGTGGGTAACGCAGTTTGGAAACAATAGGTACTCCACTTTTTGTGTTGGAAAGAACGTCATAATAATTTAACAATAAACTGATATATTTTCTCTTACGTCTTACAAATAATACTTTCCTGTACACAGACGTAGAAGCTTAATATGAATATGTGGATGATGAATAAATACTTCTACGAATAGGTAGTGTGTTAAAACACATTTGTGTTAATACTCTGTTCATTTTTCACATTCGTTTTTATTAGATGTGACCATACTTTTCCCTTAAAGCCACGCTCTATACGATACAAATCATACTGTAAGCAATAGAGCAAATGCAACAGAATCGGCTGAATGAATTCACCCCTGATGATGCGTAAACACAGTTCACTTTCACAACTGCCACGTTGTATTTCCTCTCACATCAATTCGCTCACCTTTTCCCTTCGCTTGTGGACGTCAATGCACAACACATCAGCTGTAGGTGACCAGGTGTTAAAACCTTTCCAAACCAAACCATTTCATATCTGCGACACACATCGTTGTCACCATATTAGCTCAAGTCAACACAGCTAATACAAGTAACTTGTTAGCAACCTGCTACAATCATGACAGAGCTCCTCTGTGGAGATGCTACATGTTTCATCATTAGATGCTACAGTCCTCCAACAATGGATGTCATATGAATCTTTACCACTTGGATCTGTAATAGGAGTAGTATTTTTCCTCGACTCACCTGTGTCACCGCACATTGACTCTGTTCCGGTACCTCCTGTATATACCCTCCACATTGACTCTGTTCCGGTACCTCCTGTATATAACCTCCACATTGACTCTGTTCCGGTACCTCCTGTATATACCCTCCACAATGACTCTGTACCGGTACCTCCTGTATATAGGCTCCACATTGACTCTGTACCGGTACCTCCTGTATATAGGCTCCACATTGACTCTGTACCGGTACCTCCTGTATATAGGCTCCACATTGACTCTGTACCGGTACCTCCTGTATATAGTCTCCACATTGACTCTGTACCGGTACCTCCTGTATATAGGCTCCACATTGACTCTGTACTGGTACCTCCTGTATATAGCCTCCACATTGACTCTGTACCGGTAATACCTTGTATACAGCCTCCACATTGACTCTGTACCGGTAATACCTTGTATATAGCCTCCACATTGACTCTGTACCGGTAATACCTTGTATACAGCCTCCACATTGACTCTGTACCGGTAATACCTTGTATATAGCCTCCACATTGACTCTGTACCGGTAATACCTTGTATACAGCCTCGCTGCTGTTATTTTACTGCTGCTCTTTAATATAAATTATTTGTATTTTCATACATAGCACTTATTTTTCTTAAAACGGCATTGTTGGTTAATTAAGGGCTTATAAACTGCATTGTTGGTTAATTAAGGGCTTATAAACTGCATTGTTGGTTAATTAAGGGCTTATAAACTGCATTGTTGGTTAATTAAGGGCTTGTCAGTAAGTATTTCACTGTAAGCATTTCACTTGTATTTTGATTTCATTCATACATTCTTACATTCATTTATTAATATAGAAAATATAAATGTTTCAATTTTTTAAATATATTGTTGAATATAATCTACTTTAAGGGTATATTAGTTCCAGGATCTCTGCTAGTGTTAAAGTTATGGGCAATTTAATACAGAGACATTAGCATAGTAGAACATGTAACTTAAGGTTACCTAACATAACCCCTGTTCTATGATATTATAAGCCTCGTTAGGGGCGGAGTCTAGGGAGATCCAATCAAACAACGTCTGTCAAGCAACAGCTAATAGCAGACGACTCCACTTCCTATATAGGGCCATAGTCTCTCCCGTCTTCACATCTAAGTACGTTTGTCTTCCATGTGTGAAAGGTAACCTGGTGAATATTATACAACCAGGGTTCTGTTAGGTAACCTGGTGAATATCATAGAATCAGGGTTCTGTTAGGTAACCTGGTGAATATCATAGAATCAGGGTTCTGTTAGGTAACCTGGTGAATATCATAGAACCAGGGTTCTGTTAGGTAACCTGGTGAATATCATAGAATCAGGGTTCTGTTAGGTAACCTGGTGAATATCATAGAATCAGGGTTCTGTTAGGTAACCTGGTGAATATTATAGAATCAGGGTTCTGTTAGGTAACCTGGTGAATATCATAGAACCAGGGTTCTGTTAGGTAACCTGGTGAATATCATAGAACCAGGGTTCTGTTAGGTAACCTTCCGTTCTATTTCAATGACTTGTTAGTCTCTCACTTTGGGGATATAGTCAACAACCATAGAGCTCATATACTCTCTGATGCCAAGTCTAGACAGGATCATCCCTCAGAGGTCCCCACTCTACTCACCGTATGTGTAGTGATGTCCAGTCAGTAGAACCTCATGAAGGTACATCACCACAACATGCTGCATTACAGATCTCTTGAACAGAGATGCCTTTGAACAAGGCCTATGATGTAGCCATACCTCTGGTGGATTGAGCCATCAAGCCCTCTGGAGGTGTCAGATCCTTGCTGCTATAGAACCTCATGAAGGTTCATCACCACAACATGCTGCATTACAGATCTCTTGAACAGAGATGCCTTTGAACAAGGCCTATGATGTAGCCATACCTCTGGTGGATTGAGCCATCAAGCCCTCCGGAGGTGTCAGATCCTTGCTACTATAGAACCTCATGAAGGTATATCACCACAACATGCTGCATTACAGATCTCTTGAACAAAGATGCCTTTGAACAAGGCCTATGATGTAGCCATACCTCTGGTGGATTGAGCCATCAAGCCCTCTGGAGGTGTCAGATCCTTGCTGCTATAGAACCTCATGAAGGTTCATCACCACAACATGCTGCATTACAGATCTCTTGAACAGAGATGCCTTTGAACAAGGCCTATGATGTAGCCATACCTCTGGTGGATTGAGCCATCAAGCCCTCTGGAGGTGTCAGATCCTTGCTACTATAGAACCTCATGAAGGTTCATCACCACAACATGCTGCATTACAGATCTCTTGAACAGAGATGCCTTTGAACAAGGCCTATGATGTAGCCATACCTCTGGTGGATTGAGCCATCAAGCCCTCTGGAGGTGTCAGATCCTTGCTGCTATAGAACCTCATGAAGGTACATCACCACAACATGCTGCATTACAGATCTCTTGAACAGAGATGCCTTTGAACAAGGCCTATGATGTAGCCATACCTCTGGTGGATTGAGCCATCAAGCCCTCTGGAGGTGTCAGATCCTTGCTGCTATAGAACCTCATGAAGGTTCATCACCACAACATGCTGCATTACAGATCTCTTGAACAGAGATGCCTTTGAACAAGGCCTATGATGTAGCCATACCTCTGGTGGATTGAGCCATCAAGCCCTCCGGAGGTGTCAGATCCTTGCTGCTATAGAACCTCATGAAGGTTCATCACCACAACATGCTGCATTACAGATCTCTTGAACAGAGATGCCTTTGAACAAGGCCTATGATGTAGCCATACCTCTGGTGGATTGAGCCATCAAGCCCTCCGGAGGTGTCAGATCCTTGCTGCTATAGAACCTCATGAAGGTTCATCACCACAACATGCTGCATTACAGATCTCTTGAACAGAGATGCCTTTGAACAAGGCCTATGATGTAGCCATACCTCTGGTGGATTGAGCCATCAAGCCCTCCGGAGGTGTCAGATCCTTGCTGCTATAGAACCTCATGAAGGTTCATCACCACAACATGCTGCATTACAGATCTCTTGAACAGAGATGCCTTTGAACAAGGCCTATGATGTAGCCATACCTCTGGTGGATTGAGCCATCAAGCCCTCTGGAGGTGTCAGATCCTTGCTGCTATAGAACCTCATGAAGGTTCATCACCACAACATGCTGCATTACAGATCTCTTGAACAGAGATGCCTTTGAACAAGGCCTATGATGTAGCCATACCTCTGGTGGATTGAGCCATCAAGCCCTCCGGAGGTGTCAGATCCTTGCTGCTATAGAACCTCATGAAGGTTCATCACCACAACATGCTGCATTACAGATCTCTTGAACAGAGATGCCTTTGAACAAGGCCTATGATGTAGCCATACCTCTGGTGGATTGAGCCATCAAGCCCTCTGGAGGTGTCAGATCCTTGCTGCTATAGAACCTCATGAAGGTTCATCACCACAACATGCTGCATTACAGATCTCTTGAACAGAGATGCCTTTGAACAAGGCCTATGATGTAGCCATACCTCTGGTGGATTGAGCCATCAAGCCCTCTGGAGGTGTCAGATCCTTGCTACTATAGAACCTCATGAAGGTTCATCACCACAACATGCTGCATTACAGATCTCTTGAACAGAGATGCCTTTGAACAAGGCCTATGATGTAGCCATACCTCTGGTGGATTGAGCCATCAAGCCCTCTGGAGGTGTCAGATCCTTGCTGCTATAGAACCTCATGAAGGTATTTTTTTATTTGTATTTATTTAACCTTTTTTTTAACCAGGTAGGCCAGTTGAGAATATGTTCTCATTTACAACTGCGTCCTGGCCAAGATAAAGCAAAGCAGTGCGACAAAAACAACAACACAGAGTTACACGTAAACAAATGTACAGTCAATAACACAATAGAAAAATCTATGTACAGTGTGTGCAAATGTAGAAGAGTAGGGAGGTAAGGCAATAAATAGGCCATAGAGGCGAAATAATTAATTTAGCATTAACACTGGAGTGATAGATGTGCAGACGATGATGTGCAAGTAGAGATACTGGGGTGTAAAAGAGCAAGAGGATAAATAACAATATGCAGATGAGGTAGTTGGGTGTGCTATTTACAGATTGGCTGTGTACAGGTACAGTGATCGGTGAGCTGCTCTGACAGCTGAAGCTTAAAGTTAGAGAGGGAGATATAAGACTCCAGCTTCAGTGATTTTTGCAATTAGTTCCAGTCATTGGCAGCAGAGAACTGGAAGGAAAGGCAGCCAAAGGAAGTGTTGGCTTTGGGGATGACCAGTGAAATATACCTGCTGGAGCGTGTGCTATGGGTGGGTGTTGCTTTGGTAGCCAGTGAGCTGAGATAAGGCGGGGCTTTACCTAGCAAAGGCTTATAGATGACCTGGAGCCAGTGGGTTTGGCGACACATATGTAGGGTAGTATATGGGGCTTTGGTGACAAAACGGATGGCACTGTGATAGACTACATCCAGTTTGCTTAGTAGGGTGTTGGAGGCTATTTTGTAAATGACATCGCCGAGGTCAAAGATCGGTAGGATAGTCAGTTTTACGAGGGTATGTTTGGCAGCACGAGTGAAGCAGGCTTTGTTGTGAAGCCGATTCTAGATTTAATTTTGGATTGGAGATGCTTAATGTGAGACTGGAAGGAGAGTTTACAGTCTAACCAGACACCTAGGTATTTGTAGTCGTCCACATATTCTAAATCAGAACCGTCCAGAATAGTGATGCTAGTCGGGCGGGTGGGTGCGGGCAGCAATTGGTTGAAGAGCATGCATTGGACATGGGAAGATATATTGGATGGCAAGGGTTGCTACACTTGGGAGGAGATCCTGGCGGGAAGGGATCGCCTTCCATGGGAACAGGTGGAGGCAGCGAGGAGAGCAGAGGCAGCCGGAGAGAGGAGCCGGCGATATGAGGGAACACGGTTGGCAAGGAAGCCCGGGAGTCAGCCCCAAAAATTGATTGGGGGGGCTCACAGGAGTATGGCTGCGCCAGGTAGGAGACCTGTGCAAACTCCCTGTGCAAACTCCCTGTGCTTACCGGGGGGCTAGTGAGACCGGGCAGGCACCGTGTTATGCTTTGGAGCGCACGGTGTCCCCAGTGCGGGTGCATAGCCCGGTGCGGTACATTCCAGCTCCGCGTATCGGCCGGGCTAGAGTGAGCGTCGAGCCAAGTGCCATGAAGCCGGCTCTACGTATCTGGTCCCCATTGCGTCTCCTTGGGCCGGCTTACATGGCACCAGCCTTGCGCACGGTGTCTCCAGTTCGCCTGCATAGCCCAGTGCGGGCTATTCCACCTCGCCGCACTGGCAGGGCGACCGGGACCATTCAACCGGGTAAGGTTGGGCAGGCTCGGTGCTCAAGAGCTCCAGTGCGCCTGCACGGTCCGGTCTATCCAGTACCACCTCCACACACCAGCCCTCCGGTGGCAGCTCCCCGCACCAGGCTTCCTGTGCGTGTCCTCGGCCCAGTACCACCAGTGCCAGCACCACGCATCAGGTCTACAGTGCGCCTCGCCTCTCCAGCGCTGCCGGAGCCTTCCTCCTCCCTTGCGCTGCCAGAGCCTCCCGCCTGTTCAGCGCTGCCGGAGCCTTTCTCCTCTCCTGCGCTGCCGGAGACTCCCGCCTGTTCAGCGCTGCCAGAGCCTTCCTCCTCTACAGCGCTGCTGGAGTCTCCTGCCTGTTCAGCGCAGCCAGAGCTGCCAGTCTGCATGGAGCAGCCTGAGCTGCCAGTCTGCATGGAGCAGCCTGAGCTGTCAGTCTGCAAGGAGCTGCCAGAGCTGCCAGTCTGCATGGAGCTGCCAGAGCTGCCAGTCTGCAAGAAGCCACCAGAGCTGCCAGTCTGCAAGAAGCCGCCAGAGCTGCCAGTCTGCAAGAAGCCGCCAGAGCTGCCAGTCTGCAAGAAGCAGCCAGAGCCACCAGTCAGCATGGAGCAGCCAGAGCCGCCAGTCAGCATGGAGCAGCCAGATCCGTCAGTCTGCCAGGATCTGCCAGTCAGCCAGACTCTTCCAGATCTGCCAGTCAGCCAGACTCTTCCAGATCTGCCAGTCAGCCAGACTCTTCCAGAGACGTCAGTCTGCCAGGATCCGCCAGTCAGCCAGACTCTTCCAGATCCGCCAGTCAACCAGACTCTTCCAGATCCGCCAGTCAACCAGACTCTTCCAGATCCGCCAGTGAGCCAGGATCTGCCAGAACCGCTAGCCAGCCAGGATCTGCCGGATCCAACTACCTGCCTGAGCTTCCTCTCAGTGCTGAGCTTCCTCTCAGTGCTGGGCTTCCTCTCAGTGCTGGGCTTCCTCTCAGTGCTGGGCTTCCCCTCAGTGCTGGGCTTCCCCTCAGTGCTGAGCTTCCCCTCAGTCCCGAGCTTCCCCTCAGTCCCGAGCTTCCCCTCAGTCCCGAGCTGCCCCTCAGTCCCGAGCTGCCCCTCAGCCCCGAGCTGCCCCTCAGTCCCGAGCTGCCCCTCAGTCCCGAGCTGCCCCTCAGTCCCGAGCTGCCCCTCAGTCCAGTGGGGTTCTGGGTGAGGACTACTAGGCCATGGTCGGTGGCGAGGGTGGACTATCCTAGGACGCGAGGAAGAGGGATTAAGACATTGATAGAGTGGGGTCCACATCCCGCGCCGGAGCCGCCACCATGGACAGACGCCCACCCGGACCCTCCCTATTGTTTTGATGTGCGTCCGGGAGTCCGCACCTTAAGGGGGGGGGGGGTTCTGTCACGCCCTGGTCGTAATATATTGTGTTTATATTCATTTATTTGGTCAGGCCAGGGTGTGGCATGGGTTTTTGTATGTGGTGTGTTGGTATTGGGATTGTAGCTTAGTGAGGGGTTCTAGTTAAGTCTATGGCTGTCTGAAGTGGTTCTCAATCAGAGGCAGGTGTTTATCGTTGTCTCTGATTGGGAACCATATTTAGGCAGCCATATTCTTTGAGTGTTTCGTGGGTGATTGTCCTTAGTGTCCTGATGTTCCTGTCTCTGTGTTTGCACCAGATAGGACTGAATTTAGTTTTATTGCATTTAAAAGCAGTTGGAGGCCACAGAAGAAGTGTTGTATGGCATTGAAAATCATTTGGAGGTTTGTTAACAGTGTGCAAAGAAGGGCCAGATGTATACCGATTGGTGTCGTCTGAGTAGAGGTGGATCACAGAGTCACCAGCAGCAAGAGGGTTACATTGATATATACAGAGAAAAGAGTCAGCCCGAGAATTGAACCCTGTGGCACCCCCATAGAGACTGCCAGAGGTCCGGACAACAGGCCCTTCGATTTGACACACTGAACTCTATCTGAGAAGCAGTTGGTGAACCAGGCTAGGCAATCATTTGAGAAGCCAAGGCTAGTCAGTCTGCCGATAAGAATGCGGTGATTGACAGAGTCGAAAGCCTTGGCCAGGTTGATAAAGACGGCTGCACAGTACTGTCTTTTATTGATGGCCGATATTATATCGTTTAGGACCTGGAGCGTGGCTGAGGTGCACCCATGACCAGCTCGGAAACCAGATTGCATAGTGGAGAAGGTACGGTGGGATTCGAACTGGTCGGTGATCGTTTGTTAACTTGGCTTTTGAAGATTTTAGAAATGTCGGGCAGGATGGATATAGGTCTATAACAGTTTGGGTCTAGAGTGTCTCCCCCTTTGAAGAGGGGGTTGACCGAAGCAGCTTTCCAATCATTGGGGATCTCAGACGATACGAAAGAGAGGTTGAACAGGCTAGTAATAGGGATTGGAAGAATTTCGGCAGATAATATTTAGAAAGACAGGGTCCAGATTGTCTAGCCCTGCTGATTTGTAGGGATCCAGATTTGTAGGGATCCAAAAAATCTAATGTATGTACCAACGACAGATTGACAATTAAACAATTTATACAGTACTGAACAACATATTCAAGTGTAGAACTTCAGTAGAATGCCCCTTTAAAACCCCACATTAGTTCAACAACAGTTTGTGCCCTTGTTTAAGACAGTACTCACTGGTGTTAATCTGATATTCTGTATCCTCCTCCTTCACTCCCAAAACGTCTTCCTCCTTCACCTTTGAGACAGCATCCTCTTCCTCTCGAAAAGGTTATTTCACGATAATAGCCACCTCTTCCATTCTGAAAGGTTCTTTCTTGTCTTTCACTGTAACACCCTATGGGAAAGGGAGAAGGAGGAAGGGGGGTTGGATCCCCACCCCACTGGGTAGCACAGAGCAACACTTTAAGGGGCATTGCATTCATAATGGCGCTAACTAGGAAAACTCTCCCGCTGTTCTTAGAGCCTGTCTGCACGTTCAAACTAAAACAATGTAACTAATAATGGTGTGAAAAATGCCCCTTAGATATTAATTCGGAGGGCAGATATTATTCAATATTAAAGCAGTAGACCTCTCATTAAAGGCGTCAGTCAAAAGTTATACTTAAATCCAAACAGGATTTAACAAAAAATGATATGAAAAGCGCACATTTGTAAATCCCAAACTCTAAAAGCAATTGGAAAGGTAGATACAAATGATTTGTGACGTGGTCAAAATAAAGAATGTAACCAAGATGCTGTGTTTTTGTTTACAGTAGTGATGGACAGCTGGTGGCATTTTCAAAACAGGTTTTCAAACACTTGTAGCCCAATTAGCAGGACAATAGACTCTTTATATCCCGGCTACTGTAGGTGTGAACATCCCCCTACCTGCAATGTATTCCATGCTTAAGTGCTCTTAAGTGTTACATTTCTAACTCAAAACAGCAGTACAGTATCTTTATGCTTTCTTTAACAATGATACAAATACTCTTTCAAAATGCAGATGTTTATTTAGTTATGGATCCATAACAAATTACTATGGGAATAAATATCACTGAATGACAGAAATATTGGAACAAAGTTGTCTAATGAAGGTAAACAAATTGTTGCTAAATGGAAAACACTCTTTCAAAACACACACGGTCATGTCGTACAGCGCCATTATGGCTATTAGCAAGAAGCTGGACAATAGACTTGCCTAGAAGGAGGATAGGGGGAGAATTCTATCATCAAATGTATTTCTTGGCTGTATCACAACCGGCCGTGATTGGTCGAAATTTCAGTTTAATCCACCAGAAAAGACCAAACAAATAATATAGCAAAATGTATTATTATGTATCACATCTGACTGTGATTGGGAGTCCCACAGGGCGGAGCACAACTGGCCCAGCGTTTCTCTCCCTCTAAAAACAAAAATACATGTTTTGGCCTTCATAAATATTATTTTGGCCTTTATTCAGATTACAATCACTCACTTTTGTTTTTTGAAAATGAAATAACCTCCAAAATAGCGTTATATCCTATCAAGTTGATGGCACAGTCATATAGCCGGGCATCTACATATAGCTGAGTGACTCACTTATTCATGGCTTTGGATCAAAATAAATAAGTACCAACATTCTTTCTGATAGTCTTTAATAAAGAAATGTTTGGTTATCCTGACCTGGACACCACGTACAGTATTTTAATAGCCCATTATGTGCTATTATCAGGACAATATACCTTCACCAACACCTCTCTGATGCAGGTTCGATACCCGCGCCGTCCGTCACTGGGAGACCAATGCGGCGGCTTTTGGTTTTAATTTAGAATCCTCTATATGTAATTATTGGTGGAGAGTCAGGTCATATTTTTCAATTTACTGACATGAGTCTCACTAGTGTTGAGTAATGTGCTGTTTAAAGGGGTGGAGGTCTTATTTATTTAAAGAGCATATTGAAGCTAGAAGCAATAGGATTAGAACCAATAGGATTTGAAGCAAAAGCCTCCAACTATTTGATCACTGTTTCGCGCTGCTCTGAGACAAGCATGGGGACTGGTCTTGATAAATGAATTAGATTGTTTACTCCGTTTGGGTATTGGTTAGACTACAATTATACAATTATGGTGTAGAAATGTTATGTTCTTAGTGTAACCTTTATTTAACTAGGCAAGTCAGTTAAGAACAAATTCTTATTTACAAGGACAGCCTACTCCTTCCTCCCCGTCTGGGAATTGAACCTCGTTCTCCGGTGTGCCAGCACGACACGGGGATTCTTTAGCTAAATAGCCCAGTACTGTAGCCTACTCCAGACCGTCACATTGTACAGGGCCATATTTTCCATCCTGACGGAAACCCAGAGGGTTTTTAGTTTTCTTTGTAATATAAACACCATAATATGAACTTCTTGGGATAGGGGGCAGCATTTTCATTTTTGGATGAATAGAGTGAAAAGAGTGCCCAGAGTGAACTGCCTCCTACTTAGTCCCAGATGCTAATATATGCATATTATTATTAGTATTGGATAGAAAACACTCTGATGTTTCTAAAACTGTTTGAGTGAGTATAACAGAACTCATATGGCAGGCAAAAACCTAAGAAAAATCCAACCAGGAAGTGGGAAATCTGATCATGTTTGTGCGGACTATGGGTTATTTTGCACTTCCTAAGGCTTCCACTAGATGTCAACCGCCTTTAGAATGTTGTTTCAGGCTTCTCATGTGAAGCCGGATGAGAGCTGTTTGACTAAGGGGTCTGGCAGCAGCCTCGTTCTCAGTCACGCGCATTCACATGAGAGGTATCTCTCGTTCCATTGCTTTTCTACAGACAATGGAATTCTCCGGTTGGAACATTATTGAACATTTATGATAAAAACATCCTAAAGATTGATTCTGTACTTAGTTTGACAAGTTTCTTCGACCTGTAATATAACTTTTTGAACTTTTCGTCCGACTGGATTTGTTAACCAAACGCCCCAAGAAAAGAAGCTATTTGGACATAAATGGACATAAATGATGGACATTATCAAACAAAACAAGCATTTATTGTGGAACTGATCATCAAAGGTAAGTGAATATTTATAATGCTATTTATGACTAATGTTGACTACCCAACATGGCGGATATTTCTCTGGCTGGTTTGGGCTCTGAGCGCCGTTCTCAGATTATGCTTTTTCCGTCAAGTTTTTTTGAAATCTGACACAGCGGTTGCATTAAGAAGAAGTGTATCTAAAGTTCCATGCATAACACTTGTATTTTCATCAACATTTATAATGAGTATTACTGTGAATTTATGTGTCTCTCTGCACAATCACCGCATTTTGGAACTACTGAATGTCAAATTAGATTTTTTTTTATAAATATGAACTTTATCAAACAAAACATACATATATTGTGTAACATAAAGTCCTATGAGTGTCATCTGATGAAAATCATCAAAGGTTAGTGATTCATTTTTATCTCTATCTGTGCTTTTTGTGGCTCCTCTCTTTGGCTGGAAAAATGGCTGGGTTTTTCTGTGAGTTGGTGGCGACCTAACATAATCGTTTGTGGAGCTTTCGCTGTAAAGCATTTTTTAAATCAGACACTGTGGCTGGATTAAAGATGCCCTCTGGTGGTCAAACTAGCACTTACTAGCATTATTGGTGACAGTGGTTGACACGTAAATTACATGCCATAGAATTCTGTGGCACCATGCAAGCTGTGTTGCAGTACGCTGCAACTTTTAAAGGACGAACCACTGTACTCCATATTCAATTCATGTTTTCTAATAAAAACACACAAATATATTTTTTTGTATACATTGTACAATTTAAATTCATATGGTATAAACAAGAAAACACCTTCTCAGTCAACAATTAAAGACACTGGGAGCACTGTGTATGTTCTCTGATGCATTTTAAGAAGTCAAGGAGAAGTAATTATTCTCTCCTGTGTGAATTCTCACGTGCTTTTTCAGCTTTCCCGAATGGTTAAAACGCTTTCCACACTGGGAGCAGTGGTAAGGCTTCTCTCCTGTGTGTATTCGCTCATGAGCTTTCAGGGTTCCTACTTGGCCAAAACTCTTTCCACACTGGGAGCAGTGGTAAGGCTTCTCCCCTGTGTGTAGTCGCTGGTGAACTTTCAGGGTTCCTAAGTGACTAAAACTATTTCCACACTGGGAGCAGTGGTAAGGCTTCTCCCCTGTGTGGATTCTCACATGAATTTTAAGTGACTGTGAAGAGTAATAGGTCTTCCCACAGTCTGAGCATTTGTAAGGCTTCTCCCCTGTGTGCAGTCTCATGTGCTCTTTTAGGTTTCCTGAATAGTTAAAACTCTTTCCACACTGGGAGCAGTGGTAAGGCTTCTCCCCTGTGTGTATTCGCTCATGAGCTTTCATGTTTCCAAAGTGACTAAAACTCTTTCCACATAGGGAGCAGAGGTAAGGCTTCTCCCCTGTGTGAATTCTCATATGACTTTTAAGTGAGTGTGATGAGTAATATATCTTCCCACAGTCTGAGCATTTGTAAGGCTTCTCCCCTGTGTGTATACGCTCATGAGCTTTGAGGGTGAGTAACCGCTTAAAACTTTTCTCACATTGGGAGCAATGGAAAGGCTTCTCCACTGTGTGTATACGCTCATGAGCTTTGAGGGCGTCTAACCGCTTAAAACTATTCTCACACTGGGAGCAATGGAAAGGCTTCTCCCCTGTGTGTATACGCTCATGAGCTTTGAGGGTGTCTAACCGCTTAAAACTCTTCTCACACTGAGAGCAATGGAAAGGCTTCTCCCCTGTGTGAATTCTCACGTGACTTTTAAGTGAGTGTGATGAGTAAAATGCCATCCCACAGTCTGAGCATTTGTAAGGCTTCTCCCCTGTGTGTATACACTCATGAGCTTTGAGGGTGTCTAACCGCTTAAAACTCTTCTCACACTGGGAGCAATGGAAAGGCTTCTCCCCTGTGTGTATACGCTCATGAGCTTTGAGGGTGTCTAACCGCTTAAAACTCTTCCCACACTGGGAGCAAAGGAAGGGCTTCTGCCCTGTGTGTATTCCCTCATGTATCTTCAGGCTTCCTGACTTGGTAAAACTCTTTCCAATCTGGGAGCAGAGGTGTTGACTTGCTGGTTTGGACGTCTTTGGTTCGTTCAAGTTTGGTTTTCCTCCTGCCAAAGACAGAGTAGAATGAAATCTCCACATGATAAAACTGCCTTGCTATGAACTTTAAACCAAATCAGATCCCTCAATAACCTGAGGCCAGCTTTCAAACATTTCATCATTTAAAACCATTTTTGTGTGATTTTAAAACAAATGTTGTAATTACTGTTTACAATACTTATTTGTATTTCTGTTTTACTAGTCAGAACACAAAACACTAGACAGTCCTATGACACTCAAGACACAGACATCGCTAGATTCCTATCAAGCAGGTGGTTCTAAATATATAACCTTCATAGCTGTATGATACAGGATGTGACCTACACACTTCCTTAAACATATAATAAGTAATTTAAAGTGGAAGTCCAAAACTTGTTTTTACGTCGAAGACACAAAGCACATCAGTAACATCTCCCCGTTGTTGAAAGGGTTCGACACATGCTGTTTAAATGGCCCAATTTCTAATTTAGACGTTCACACATTTTGACTATCATTAATTTCATGATATTTTGGGTAAAGTAAAAAAAGAATGTGAAATATTTGGGGTAGATGTTACAAAAAATATAAATATGTAAAGTGTTGGTCCCATGTTTCATGAGCTGAAATATCCCAGAATTCTTCCATACGCACTAAAGCTTATTTCTCTCAAATTCGGTGCAAAATGTGTTTATATCCCTGTTAGTTAAAATTTCTCCTTTGCCAAGATAATCCATTTACCTGACAGGTGTGGCCTAATGTTGAACACTTTTTAGGTTACTCTATGATTCCATAAGTGTTATTTCATAGATTTGATATCTTCACTATTATTCTACAATGTAGAAAATAGTAAAAATAAAGAAAAACCCTTGAATGAGTAGTTGTGTCCTAACTGTTGACTGGTAGTGTATATGGTCGATTCCGTGGGAAAGTCAACCTGAACATGTGTAACGGAGGTGAGAACGTGCCGTAAACTCACTCCACAGCTTGAAACATCACAGATGGAGCTGTCCAACTGGTACCTTTTAAACTCACTCCACAGCTTGAAATGTCACAGATGGAGCTGTCCAACTGGTACCTTTTAAACTCACTCCACAGCTTGAAACATCACAGATGGAGCTGTCCAACTGGTACCTTTTAAACTCACTCCACAGCTTGAAACGTCACAGATGGAGCTGTCCAACTGGTACCTTTTGTATCGCTCCATCGGTTCATTGTCAAGGAGAGTGGTCACATGTGATGAGAAGCAGAGGATCACTAGTTTGAGTCCAGTATGGGGACAGTGGAGGAAACTAAACTGTAAGCAACACACCGATGTCAATAAAGTTAAGTCATCAAAACTAGTTTTTCAACCACTCCACAAATGTCTTATTTCACTTATAATTCACTGTATCACAACTCCAGTGGGTCAGGAGTTTACATACACTAAGTTGACTGTGCCTTTAAACAGCTTGGAAAATTCCCCAAAATTAATATGTTATGGCTTTAGAAGCTTCTGATAGGCTAATTGACATCAATTGAGCCAACTGGAGGTGTACCTGTGGATGTATTTCAAAGGCTGACCTTCAAACTCAGTGCCTCTTTGCTTGACATCATGGGAAAATCAAAAGAAATCAGCCAAGACATCAGAAAAAAAATGTAGACCTCTACAAGTCTGGTTCATCCTTGGGAGCAATTTCCAAACGCCTGAAGGTACCACGTTTATCTGTACAAACAATAGTACGCAAGTATAAACACCATGGCACCACGCAGCCTTCATACCGCTCAGGAAGGAGATGCATTCTGTCTCCTAGAGATGAAACGTTTGACCCAAGTTAAATCATTTAAAAGGCAATGCTACCAAATACGAATTGAGTGTATGTAAACTTCTGACCCACTGGGAATGTGATGAAAGAAATAAAAGCGGAAATAAATCTCTCTACTATTATTCTGACATTTCACATTCTTAAAATAAAATGGTGAACTAACCTAAAACAGGGAAATGTTACTATGATTAAATGTCAGGAGTTGTGAAATTGAGTATAAATGTATTTGGCTAAGGTGTATGTAAACGTCCGACTACAACTGTACATTTGCATGTTTAACACGTTCTGTAGATCAGACGTTAATGAAGCAATGCAGAACACATTGAAGTGTCTGGAGTTTTGTCTGCCGCTTCAAAAGTCTTGTAAAGATGGGTGGGGGGGGGGGGGGGGGGGGGGGTTGACTGGGACAGGCAATGTAACATCCATAATGTTGTTAAGACACGTTTTGTAAAATTTGCACCTTACATCAGATCATCTTGAGACTTTCCGTCTAAAGCTAACTTTTTATATGGTCTATTGGTTCCTCTCTAAAGCTAACTTTCATCAAGATTTTATATGGTCTATTGGTTCCTCTCTAAAGCTAACTTTCATCAAGGTTTTATATGGTCTATTGGTTCCTCTCTAAAGCTAACTTTCATCAAGGTTTTATATGGTCTATTGGTTCCTCTCTAAAGCTAACTTTCATCAAGGTTTTATATGGTCTATTGGTTCCTCTCTAAAGCTAACTTTCATCAAGGTTTTATATGGTCTATTGGTTCCTCTCTAAAGCTAACTTTCATCAAGGTTTTATATGGTCTATTGGTTCCTCTCTAAAGCTAACTTTCATCAAGATTTTATATGGTCTATTGGTTCCTCTCTAAAGCTAACTTTCATCAAGGTTTTATATGGTCTATTGGTTCCTCTCTAAAGCTAACTTTCATCAAGGTTTTATATGGTCTGTTGGTTTCTCTCTTTTCATTGGCAGAATCCTTTTTCAGTGTTATGATATTCATAACATCCATATCCACCAGTCTAGCTTCCTGTCAACTAACAGAACTCTGCTGGTTGTCCTGGTAACAGATACCAGTCTATCTTCTTGTCAACTAACAGAACTCTGCTGGTTGTCCTGGTAACAGATACCAGTGGGCAGATCTTTTGTATTTGTTCAAACTACAGCACTTACTTTGATGAGTTAAATCTGATCCTTTCTTCTCTTCTCCTCCTCTCAAAGTTCCACTCAGCCCTGTTGTTTTCCTGCAGTCCACCAGCAGCACAGACAACCTCTTCCTACCCAGCAGTAAGTTGCTACCGGGAGAGGCACGCAACGGGGACTCCGGGAGGTAGGAAGGGCTAGCGTTGTCCTGGTAACCATAAAGAGGGGACACAGACACATATCATTATGGATGCTGATATCACTGTTGTCATAAAGTGTTTTACAGAAACCCAGCCTAGACCCCGATAGAGCAAGCTGTATGCTAGACCAGACCAAGCTGTATGCTAGACCAGACCAAGCTGTATGCTAGACCAGACCAAGCTGTATGCTAGACCAGACCAAGCTGTATGCTAGACCAGACCAAGCTGTATGCTAGACCAGACCAAGCTGTATGCTAGACCAGACCAAGCTGTATGCTAGACCAGACCAAGCTGTATGCTAGACCAGATCAAGCTGTACCATCTGGTGTTCTGATCTGGAGAGACTCTTCTCTGCCTCGTCAGCATCAGGATGCTGTTGAGGCTCCCCAGAGGATCCAGGATAGTCATGTCTCTCTCCTGTGTGGACGAGAACATGAAACCGATTGTAAACTTATGATCTTCTATTGCAATCACAGAGTCTTACAAGAGGCATTAATATGTCTAAATAGGGCCTAAAATGGCCACTTTCATCATGATTTCCGAAAATATTGTTTGTGATGCAAATGTAAAAGGCTCGTTCCACAAATTGGTTGGCTTTTGCGTCCCATTGATCTTTAAGTAGAAAATAATTTTAAAAGGCTGTTATATTAGATGAGGTGCAATGTAGACCACAATGTAGACCACAATGTAGACCACAATGTAGACCACAATGTAGACCACAATGTAGACCACAATGTAGACCACAATGTCGACCACAATGTAGACCACAATGTAGACCACAATGTAGACCACAATGTCGACCACAATGTCGACCACAATGTCGACCACAATGTAGACCACAATGTAGACCACAATGTAGACCACAATGTCGACCACAATGTAGACCACAATGTAGACCACAATGTCGACCACAATGTCGACCACAATGTCGACCACAATGTAGACCACAATGTAGACCACAATGTAGACCACAATGTCGACCACAATGTAGACCACAATGTAGACCACAATGTAGACCACAATGTAGACCACAATGTCGACCACAATGTCGACCACAATGTAGACCACAATGTAGACCACAATGTAGACCACAATGTAGACCACAATGTAGACCACAATGTAGACCACAATGTCGACCACAATGTAGACCACAATGTAGACCACAATGTAGACCACAATGTCGACCACAATGTAGACCACAATGTCGACCACAATGTCGACCACATGGAGAATTCAATACATCTAAATCAAAGTACCAAATGCAGATTTTACATTTAACAATTTATAGAGTACGAAACTTATTCAAGTGTAGAACTTCAGTAGAATGCCCCTTAAAACCCCCACATTAGTTCAACAACGGCATAGTTTGTGCCCCTGTTTAAGACAGTACTCACTGGTGGTAATCTGATATTCTGTCTCCTCTTTCACTCCCAAAACGTCTTCCTCCTTCACCTTTATTGAGATAGCATCCTCTTCCTCTCTAAAAGGTTCTTTCTCTTCTTTCACTATAACAGCCTCCTCTTCTTTCACTGTAACAGCCTCCTCTTCTTTCACTGTAACAGCCTCCTCTTCTTTCACTATAACAGCCTCCTCTTCTTTCACTATAACAGCCTCCTCTTCTTTCACTATAACAGCCTCCTCTTCTTTCACTGTAACAGCCTCCTCTTCTTTCACTATAACAGCCTCCTCTTCTTTCACTGTAACAGCCTCCTCTTCTTTCACTATAACAGCCTCCTCTTCTTTCACTATAACAGCCTCCTCTTCTTTCACTATAACAGCCTCCTCTTCTTTCACTATAACAGCCTCCTCTTCTTTCACTGTAACAGCCTCCTCTTCTTTCACTGTAACAGCCTCCTCTTCTTTCACTGTAACAGCCTCCTCTTCTTTCACTGTAACAGCCTCCTCTTCCACGACAATGTTCAGTCCCAGAGCTTCTTTTTCCGTCCAGCAGACCACCTCTTCTTTAGCAAGGGAGGAGTAGTTTAGTGAACTCATGGTCAGGGATGTTAGCTAGTTAGTTAGCATTAGCGACTAGCCTAGTGCTAACCTCAGTATCAATCTTTAACACGTTTTCAAATTTAACAAGAACATTAGGTTAAAGGTCATCGGATGATAAGTCAACAGAAATGCGTTTAAAACACTGAGATTAGCTAATGTTCACAAACACGGTGTAAAGCGTCAATCTATCGGTTTTATGTTGGCTAGCAAGCTACCGAGGTGGTTGAAAGAGAAGCCGTGTTGTTGTTCCTGAAGAAGCGTCCCGTCCAGTCCATTATACGTCACGCATGAAGCATCACCTGAAAGACGCCCATCGCCATCTGCTGACTGGAGTGGGTAACGCAGTTTGGAAAATAGTTACTACACTTTTGTATTGGAAAGAACGTCATAATAATTTAACAATAAACTGATACATTTTCTCTTGCGTCTTACAAATAATACGTTCCTGTACACAGACGTAGAAGCTTAATATGAATATGTAGATGATGAATAAATACATCTATGAATAGGTAGTGTGTTAATATACATTTGCTCTGTTCATTTTCACATTCTTTTTTATTAGATGTGACCATACTATTCCCTTAAAGCTATGCTCTATAAGATACACATCGTCCTGTACAGAACAAATGCATCACATGCAAATAGCACTTGATTATCTGTAGTGCTTTACACTGGGTAGACAAAATATTAAGAACACCTGCTCCTTCCATGACCATAGCCTGACTAGGTGAATCCAGGCTAAAGCTCTGATCCCTTATTGATGTCACTAGTTAAATCCACCTCAGTCAGTGTAGATGAAGGGGGGAGACAGGTTAAATAAGGCATTTTAATCAGTGAGACATGAGACATGGACTGTGCATGTGTGCCATTCAGAGGGTAAATGGGGAAGACAAAATATTTAAGTTACTTTGAACGGGGTATGGTAGTAGGTGCCAGGCGCCCCGGTTTGTGTCAAGAACTGCAACGCTGCTGAGTTTTTCAGCTCAACAGTTTCCCATGTGTACCAAGAGTGGTCCACCACCCAAACAGTGGTGGTCAGTGCCGTTTAAGATGAGGCAGGACGATTTGTTTATTCATGGCCTTATTTCTATTACAGCATATTAGATGACTGTCATTCATATTCCGTTCATGTAACAGCGATAGGTTTAGACTACTACATGATATTAACATTTCCCCTATACCCATCATGTAACAGCGATAGGTTTAGGCTACTACATGATATTAACATTTCCCCTATACCCATCATGTAACAGCGATAGGTTTAGGCTACTACATGATACTAACATTTCCCCTATACCCATCATGTAACAGCGATAGGTTTAGGCTACTACATGATACTAACATTTCCCCTATACCCATCATGTAACAGTGATAGGTTTAGACTGCTACATGATACTAACATTTCCCCTATACCCATCATGTAACAGCGATAGGTTTAGACTGCTACATGATACCAACATTTCCCCTATACCCATCATGAGGTAGCAACGTAGCCTATGAATGAAAGTTAAGAATGTAGTGGTCAAGTTCCTCTCCTTGCTTCTTTTGTATGCTGTTCTCCACTGTTTACGCTTCTCATTTTAATATTAATTAGTAAAAATGAATTGTAATAACAAGGTTTAAATTAATTCTATATTTATTTCAATTCATTATACTGGACATTTCAATATATATACAGAATCAGTCAGTGGGACTGAAATATTACCAGAGCTCAAGAATGACCCAAATACTGTTAGAATAGAAATGGTTTTCTCTGTCTGTTATTTTTTCACATCTAAATGTGGCCATACAACTCCCTTAAAGTGAAGGTAGCTAAATGTAACCACATGTAACATATGGATCTGCATTAGTATAGCATCACAAGTCCCAATGCAAAGTTACACCTCTCTTTTCTATTTTTCCAGTACATAAAACCGATCAGAATTCCAAAGAATGCCGAAGTCATGTCAGAATTGTTTTTTTTACAGGCTGTGAAGTAATATGGAGGACCTGGCTAGCCAGCCTATCCCCTACAATGTAAACTCTGACAGAAATATCTTCAAATAGATCACTTCAAATTAAACCAAATCGTGTGCACTCATGACTAGTGGTTGTCTGTCATAGTTGAAGTGTACCTATGATGAAAATGACAGGCCTCTCTCATCTTTTTAAGTGGGAGAAAATGCACAATTGGTGGCTGACTAAATACTTTTTTGCCGCACTGTATATATATTTATACACAGTGGGGAGAACAAGTATATGATACACTGTCGATTTTGCAGGTTTTACTACTTACAAAGCATGTAGAAAAGCATGTAGAAAAGCATGTAGGGGTCTGTCATTTTTATCATAGGTACACTTCAACTGTGAGAGACGGAATCTAAAACAAAAATCCAGAAAATCACATTGTATGATTTTGTGAGTACACACCTCACATTTTTGTAAATATTTAAGTATATCTTTTCATGTGACAACACTGAAGAAATTACACTTTGCTACAATGTAAAGTAGTGAGTGTACAGCTTGTATAACAGTGTAAATTTGCTGTCCCCTCAAAATAACTCCACACACAGCCATTAATGTCTAAACCGCTGGCAACAAAAGTGAGTACACCCCTAAGTGAAAATGTCCAAATTGGGCCCAAAGTGTCAATATTTTGTGTGCCCACCATCATTTTCCAGCATGGAGTACACGTCCTTGTAATCCGTCTGGCCCTGCGTTGTGATCTGAGGACCCATGCCAAACCTTTTCAGTCTCCTGAGGGGGAATAGGTTTTGTCGTGCCCTCTTTATATAGCCAACTTATTTTTCACCCAGGAAGCTCGGGTAAACAGTGGTTGTTGTGCACTGCTGCCACTACCAGGCCTGGAGTCCATTTTGACTTTGTTGATATGAGCTGTGTTAGCGAGCTGTGCGGCTAAGCAGCTAACTGCCTATGTAACAGTATAACTTTAGACCATCCACTCGCCCATACCCGGGAGCGAACCAAGGACCCTCTGCACACATCCACAACAGCCACCCACGAAGCATGGTTACCCATCGCTCGTTACCCAAAAGCCGCGGCCCTTGCAGAGCAAGGGGAAACACTACTTCAAGGTCTCAGAGCAAGTGACGTCACCGATTGAAAGGCTATTTAGCGCGCACCGCTAACTAAGCTAGCACCTACTGATCAACCTATTGTGTGTATTGAACATTCATACTGGACAGTTTTACCTATAGAGTAGCACCACCACCCATCAGCCCGTTCTCTTGAAGTCAAAGCCACAGTGTATTGTTGCTATAGGAGTTTTTGATTAATAATCCTATTAATTTCAAGTCCCACTAAGATGTCACCATACTATTCCTTTAAAGCCCCACTATGTAAGACATACATCATCAGAGTGGGCCTCCAACTTAAATGTAAACAATGGAGCAAATGCATCACATGTGAACATCACTTGATTATCAGAGGAGTGTATTATGACATCAGATAGAACTACTCAGACATTCCAAATATCACTTGATTATCAGAGGAGTGTATTATGACATTAGATAGAACTACTCAGACATTCCAAATATCACTTGATTATCAGAGGAGTTTATTATGACATCAGATAGAACTACTCAGACATTCCAAATCAGGCTTCATCCATATCATGAAGGTGGATATTGATCCAACCATTTCCAAAGTCATGACCGGGCTGATGGAAACAGGATATGCCTGTATACTTTTATAAATGCCGACAGACGATTTGTTACTTCGTTTGACATGGTGGGGTCTTTTTGTGTCAGTAAAAATGTATAAACGAGAATTGGCGGTATTAATCCTTTATGCGCAAATATTGATTTTATAACGATAATGTCTTAGTTAACTTGGAGTCACGCGATGATATATTGTGTGGTCCGCCCACTACGACTTGGGAACCCATGCAGTTTATTAGGCTACAGAGTAAATAAATGATGAACTTCACAGGGTGGTGAAAGTGCACGTGATGAGCTTGATGCTCCTTTCCAATACATTTTGAGGGTCTTCTGGTGAAATGATGATGATTGATGCTTGGTTGCCATTTGACAAATAAAATAATGTCGCTCTTATCCATAATAATCTCATCATGTCGGTAGCCTACCAGCACTGTATCTTTGAGCTGTTGGCTACAGTGCACGGGACAAGAGGACTTTTGCTATATAACTCAACGGTTTTTCAAAACCATCAGTAGAGTTGAAAATGCAATGGAAACCCATTCAACTTGCATTTTTCACTCAGTACATGGGAATTCAACAGGAAAACTTTTTTTCCGTGCCTTACGTCATCACGCAAAGACTTTTATCCGCAATAAACCTGTTTGATGCAAACATTTCCGGTGGAAAAATGCGTATATTGTTTCATGCAGATTTGAGAATATTCACATGAAAATCTGTCGCAAATTGCATGGAAATTTAGCTACTAATGTGGATATTGATCCAACACCTGCCGCTTATTCAAACCAGCCCACTGGGTACAGACGTCCGTTCAACATCTTGTTTCTATTTACATTTCTTTGATTCGTCAACTAAAGTGAATTCAACATGAAATCAACACAAAATGTCCACCTGTCATTGGATTTAGGTTGCCAGTAGGGTGAAACACAAAATGTCACCAGTCAGCGGTTACCAGTTGTGTGAAAATTAATAAAAATACCTTATGTTGATGGATTTTTACAAATCCAATCCGTTTCCACATTGATCAAACATCATCACATGGAATGTTATTGGTCACATACACATGGTTAGCAGATGTTATTGGTCACATATACATAGTTAGCAGATGTTATTGGTCAAATACACATGGTTAGCAGATGTTATTGGTCACATACACATGGTTAGCAGATGTTACTGGTCACATACACATGGTTAGCAGATGTTATTGGTCACATACACATGGTTAGCAGATGTTATTGGTCACATACACATGGTTAGCAGATGTTATTGGTCAGATATTCCTGGTTAGCAGATGTTATTGGTCACATATACATGGTTAGCAGATGTTATTGGTCACATACACATGGTTAGCAGATGTTATTGGTCACATACACATGGTTAGCAGATGTTATTGGTCACATGCACATGGTTAGCAGATGTTATTGTGAGTGTAGTGAAATGCTTATGCTTCTAGATCCGACAGTGCACTCATTTTTCAACCACTCTACACATTTCTTGTTAACAAACTATAGTTTTGGCAAGTCGGTTAGGACATCTGTGTTAATGACACAAGTCATTTTTTCAACAATTGTTTACAGACAGACTATTTCACAATCCCAGTGGGTCAGATGTTTACATACACTAAATTGACTCTGCCTTGAAACAGCCTTGGAAAATTCCAGAAAATTATGTCATAGCTTTCGTAGCTTCTGATAGGCTAATTGACATCCTGAGTCAATTGGAAGAGCACCTGTGTATGTATTTCAAGACCTACCTTGAAACTCAGTGCCTCTTTACTTGATAATCATGGGAAAATAAATACAAATCTGCCAAGATCTCAGAAAAAAATGGTAGACCTCCACAAGTCTGGTTCATCCTTGGGAGCGATTTCCAAATGCCTGAAGGCGTCCTCTGGTCTGATGAAACAAAAATAGAACTGTTTGGCCATAATGACCATCGTTATGATCGGAGGAAAAAGGGGGATGCTTGCAAGCCGAAGAACACCGTCCCAACCGTGAAGCACACAGGTGGCAGCATCATGTTGTGGGGGTGCTTCGCTGGAGGAAGGACTGGGGCACTTCACAAAATAGATGGCATCATGGGGTTGGAAAATTACGTGAATATATTGAAGCAACATCTCAAGACATCAGTCAGGAAGTTAAAGCTTGGTCGCAAATGGGTCTTCCAAATGTACAATGACGCCAAGCATACTTCCAAAGTTGTGGCAAAATGGCTTAAGGACAACAAAGTCAAGGTATTGGAGTGGGCATCACAATGCCCTGATCTTAATGCTGTAGAAAACAGATCATTTTTACCCTTTTAAAAATAGTTATAGGGGGAGGTCCGGGGGATGTCTGTCTTTGAAAGGGTCATTGTAATATTTAAGATGTCCCCTTTACTGATGACCTAAACCTAAAAGTCAAGGGGTCTGAATACTTTCCAAAGAAACTGTAAGTGATTGAGGAGAGCATAATTGCTATATTCTAATTAAAATCATTGACCCATAAGGGACCACATGACCAAAGCAATGCGTGACCCATGCAGAATTAAAACTATATTCATCTTAATGAGAAATATAATCGAATAAACAAATGTTTGCATAACCAAAGACATGAAAACGGGTGGGAACATTGTATTTAGCTAGGATTTCATAAGGCCAGGAATGTCATTGAGAATAACAATAGACAATAGTTAATGTTGATAGTTTAGGGATGAAGATAGTGAAGGTTCATCAATGTTAAGCATGTTTTTTAATTTGACGTGGAAACAATGTTTATTCAACCAGTGGGAGGCTTGTAAAAGCCCACAGGAAAGTGGAATGACGAACTCTTCATTGAGACCATCATGAAACAGCAATCTGTGGGTGAGTTGTAGTGGATATTATAATATAAGGATCTGCTGGAGTCCATGTCAAACCAAGATTCTTTATTTGAGCTCAGAGAGAACAACAGAGTTTGGTATTTGGTATTTTACTAGGATCCCCATTAGCTGTTGCAAAAGCAGCAGCTACCCCTCCTGCGGTCAACACAAAACATGACACAATTGTCACGTCTCTCGTCGGAAGGCATGGACCAAAGCGCAGCGTGGTAAGTGTTCATGATTTTTATTTAATCAAAAAACATTCAAACAAAATAACAAAGAGAAGAACGAACAGTTCTGTAAGGCAAATCAACTATACAGAAAACAACTACCCAAAAAACACAGGTGGAAAAAGGCTGCCTAAGTATGATTCACAATTAGAGACAACGATAGACAGCTGCCTCCGATTGGGAACCACACTCGGCCAAAAACAAAGAAATACAAAAACACAGAAAAAGGAACATAGAAGTCCCACCCTAGTCACACCCTGGCCTAACCAACATAGAGAATAAAAGCTTCTCTATGGCCAGGGCGTGACAGCCGCTCTGTTCTGGGCCAGCTGCAGCTTTACTAGGTATTTCCTTGCAGCACTGGACCACACGACTGGACAATAATCAAGATTAGACAAAACTAGAGCCTGCAGAACTTGCTTTGTGGAGAGTAGTGTCAAAAAAGCAGAGCATCTCTTTATTATGGCTAGACCTCTCCCCAGCTTTACAACCATTGAATCTATATGTTTTGACCATGACAGTTTACAATCTAAGGTAATGCCAAGTAATTTAGTCTCCTCAACTTGTTCAACAGCCACACAATTCATTACCAGATTCAGCTGAGGTCTAGAACTTGAGGAATGATTTGTACCAAATACAATGCTCTTAGTTTTAGAGAGGTTCAGGACCAGATTATTACTGGCCATGCATTCCAAAATAGACTGCAACTATTTGTTAAGAGTTTCAGTGACTTCATTAGCTATGGTTGCTGGTGCTTATATAGTTGAATCATCAGCATACATGGACACACATGCTTTGTTTAATGCCAGTGGCAGGCCATTGGTAAAAATAGAAAAGAGTAGAGGGCCTAGAGAGCTGCCCTGCGGTACATCACACTTCATATGTTTGACATTAGAGAAGCTTCCATTAAAAACCCTCTGAGTTCTATGAGATAGATAGCTCTGAATCCACATTATGGCAGAGGTTGAAAAGCCATAGCACAAACATTCTTAAACAACAGGTTAAGGTCAATAATATCAAAGGCTGCACTGGAATCTAACAATAGGGCTCCCACAATATTCTTGTTATCAATTTCTCTCAACCAATCATCAGTCATTTGTGTCAGTGCAGTATATGTTGAGTGCCCTTCTCTATAAGCATGCTGAAAGTCTGTTGTTCATTTGTTTACAGAGAAATAGCATTGTATTTGTTCAAACACAATGTTTTCCAACAGGTTGCTAAGAACTGGCAGCAAGCTTATAGTTCCGCTGTTAGAACCAGTAAAGGCCGCTTTACCACTCTTGGGTAATGGAATTACTTTGGCTTCCATCCAGGTCTGAGGACAAAGACTTTCCTCTTGGCTCATATAAAAAATGACAGATAGATGGAAAGCTACTGAGGACAGTAGCTGACTCTATAGCCACTCCTAAGTCTTCAATGCCAGGAGGTTTGTCATTATTGATCGATAACAATTGTTCCACCTCTCCCACAGTAACTTTACAAAATTCAAAACTTGCACTGCTTTTCTTTCATGATGTTTTTTTTACAAGTTTTTTTCATCATTCTTTATATCATTGATCTTGGCTTCCTAATAAAATGTATTATTTTAGTTTGGTCACATCATTTCTCAATTAGCAGTATGTAAGCCAGCCAGATGTGCAGCCAGACTTATTAGCCACTCATTTTGCCCAAACTCTTTCAAACATACAGTTTTTAAATTCCTCATCAATCCATGGAACAGTTCTAACAGTCAGTTTCTTAATAGGTACATGTTTATCAATAATTGGAAGAAGCAATTTCATCTGGTAAAAACAGGTAAACACATTATAAGGCAACAATATAAGACAACGGGAGCACTGTGTATGTTCTCTGATGAGTTGTGAGTCAATGAGATGTGAAATATCAATATACATGCTAAGAGAAGTAATTTCTCTCTCCTGTGTGGATTCTCTAATGACGTTTAAGTGATTGTTATGAGTAATATGTTTTCCCAAAGTCTGAGCTTTTGTAAGTCTTCTCCTCTGTGTCATGTTCTTTCAGGCTTCCTAAATGGGCAAAAGCTTTGCACCCTGGTAGGAGTGGTAATACATCTCCCCTCAGTGTATTTTCTCATGTCGTTTCAGGCTCCCTAACTGGTTAAAACACTTGCCACACTGGGAGCAGTGGTAAGGCTTCTCCCCTGTGTGAATTCTCGCGTGCCGTTTCAGCTTCCCCAAATCGTTAAAACCCTTTCCACACTGGGGGCAGTGGTAAGGCTTCTCCCCTGTGTGAAATGTCTCATGAGCTTTCAGGTGTCCTTTTTGGTAAAACATCTTTCCACATTGTGAGCAATGATAAGGCTTCTCCCCTGAGTGAATTCTCTCATGGGATTTCAGGTTCCCCTTCCATTTAAACATCTTTCCACACTGGGGGCAGTGGTAAGGCTTCTCCCCTGTGTGAATTCTCTCATGTTTTTTCAGATCCCCTGACCAGTAGAAACACTTTCCACACTGGGAGCAGTGATAAGGCTTCTCCCCTGTGTGAATTCTCTCATGTTTTTTCAGATCCCTTGACCAGTAGAAACACTCTCCACACTGGGAGCAGTGGTATGGCTTCTCCCCTGTGTGTATTCTCTCATGTTGTTTCAGGTCCCATAACCGGTTACAACCCTTTTCACAGTGGGAGCACTGGTGTCGTCTTGCGGGTTTGGACGTCCCTGGCTCTGGTTCCACTGAGTCTGGTCTTTCTCCTGCCAAAGACAGTTAATTTTTTAAAATAGATACCCGAATGAAACCTCCACATCATAAAACAACAGTGCTACGAGAGTAAATCCTAATCAGATCTCTCAATAACCTGAGGCCAGTTTTAACAAACTTAGTGTGATTTTAAAACAAATGTAGAGCTTCCTGGTGTTTACACTACTTATTTTATTCATCCTGTTTTACAAGTCAGAACACAAAAAAACTAAACAGTTCTAGGACACTGAAGACACAGACGTCGCTGGATTCCAATTGAACAGGTGGTTCTAAATATATAACTTTCATAGCTGTATGATACAGAATGTGACCTACACACTTCCTTAAACATAAAATAACTAAAGAAGTAATTTTGTGTAATAGTCAAAAACTTGTTTTTACATCGAAGACACAAAGCACATCAGTAACATCTCCCCGTTGTTGAAAGGGTTCGACACAATGTTTAAATGGCCCAATTTCTTATTTAGACGTTCACAGGTTTTCAACATTTTGACTATCGATGATGTCATATTTTGGGTAAAGTAAAAAATAAGGTGAAATATTTGGAAAGATGTTCCTAAAACTGATAGTAACTACAATAAACAAATTATAAACGCAACATGTAAAGTGTTGGATGTTTAATGAGCTGAAAAAAAGATTGCAGAATGTTTTACATCCCTGTTAGTTAACACATATTTTCTGCCAAGATAATCCATCCACCTGACAGGTGTGGAATATCAAGAAGCTGATTGAACAGCTTGATTATTACACAGGTGCACCTTGTGCTGGGGAAAATAAAAGGCCACTCTAAAATGTGCAGTTTTGTCACAACAATGCCACAGATGTCTCAGAGGGAGCGTAAAATTGGCATGCTGACTGCAGGAATGTCCATTTTTATATATTTTTTTACATTGGAGAAAGACACAAAGCACACCAGTAATATTTCCCTGTTGTCGATAGGGTGGACACTGAGAAAAATTACAAGATTGTATTAATACTGTTTAGCCATCGAATAGCTTTGATGGGTACTCTCTCATCTGTGTCTATGGGACTGAGTTGGGCCTCTGGAGCTTGAGCTGACAATTGATTCATTACTTACTGATAAAAACCTAAAGCCGGGTTGGGGGGTTAAAACCACACCAGGTGCAGATGACCATAGGATGAACCCAGGATGGCTTGTGATGCCCCCCAATCAGCATGGGAGGGGTGGAAACAGCCCTGACTAAGCATTTATAAGAGCTCTGTTTTTCATTCAAAGTTAAGCTCTCGACAACACACTCAAGAGTGTGGGGTCAACAGCTTCATTATTGCAATCATTAATCAATATTGAATAAATGTTCACAAATGTTGTACATTTTGACTATCACAAATGTCATTGATAGTTTGTGTAAAGCAAAAATTATTTTGGGGTAGATGTTGCAAAAAATATATAAAACACAACATGTGAAGTGTTGGTCCCATTTTTCATGAGCTGAAATAAAAGACCCCAGAATTTTTCCATATGCACAACAGCTTATTACTCAAAAATGTTGAACACAAATTTGTTTACATCCCTGTTAGTAAACATGTCTCCTTTGCCAAGTTAATTCATCCACCTGACAGGTGTGGCATATCAAGCTGATTAAACAGCATGATCATTACACAGGTGCACCTTGTGCTGGGGAGAATAAAAGGCCACTAAAATATGCAGTTCTGTCACACAACACAATGCCACAGATGTCTCAAGTTTTGAGGGAGTGTGCAATTGGCATGTTGACTGCAGGAATATCCACTAGAGCAGTTACCAGATAATTGAATGTTCAATTCTCTGCCCGAAGCTGCCTCCAACGTCATTTGAGAGAATTTGGCAGTACATCCAACTGGCCTCACAACCACAGACCACATATAACGAACAACGCCAGCCCAGGACCTCCACATCCTCTGAGACCAGCCACCCGAGTTTTATTTCTATTTGTAATGAAGCCCTTTTGTGGGGAAAAACTCATCCTGATTGGCTGGGCCTGGCTCCGCAATGGGTGGGCTTATGCCCTCCAGGGCCCACCAATGGCTGCTCCCCTGCCCAGTCATGTAAAGTCCATAGATTAGGGCCTAATAGATTTATTTACAATGACTGACTTATATGAGCTGTAAATCATTGAAATTGCTGTTTATATTTTGGTTCAGTATACACACAGACATAGTGCATTCGTTAAGTATTCAGACCCCTTCACCTTTTCCATATTTTGTTACATTTCAGCATTCTTCTAAAATGGATTAAATTGTTTTTCCCCCTCGCCAATCTAATCTCAGCAAAAAAAAGAAACATCCTCTCACTGTCAAATGCGTTATTTTCAGCAAACTTAAGATGTGTAAATATTTGTTGGAACATTAGATTCAACAACATACATAAACTGAACAAGTTCCACAGACATGTGACTAACTGAAATGTTATAATGTGTCCCTGAACAAAGGGGGGGGGGGGTCAAAATCAAAAGTAACAGTCAGTATCTGGGGAGCCAGGGTAGTAGCCTAGTGGTTAGAGCGTTGGACTAGTAACCGAAAGGTTGCAAGTTCATATCCCCGAGCTGACAAGATACAAATCTGCCGTTCTGCCCCTGAACAGGCAGTTAACCCACTGTTCCTAGGCCGTCATTGAAAATAAGAATTTGTTCTTAACTGACTTGCCTAGTTAAATAAAGGTAAAATAAAAATAAATAAATAATCTCCAAATCGATCCCGCTCCAGAGTAATGCTCATTTCTTTGACGATAAACGCGAATCCGACCATCACCCCTGGAGACAAAACCGTGACTTTTTGTGACGGTGGGTTTGTGCCCAGAGGCGACGTTGTTGCCAGTGATGTCTGGTGAGGACCTGCCTTACAACAGGCCTGCAAGCCCTCAGTCCAGCCTCTCTCAGCCTATTGAGGACAGTCTGAGCACTGATGGAGGGATAGTGCGTTCCTGGTGTAACTTGGGCAGTTGTTGTTGCCATCCTGTACCTGTTCCGCAGGTGTGATGGTCGGATGTCCCGATCCTGTGCAGGTGTTGTTACACGTGGTCTGCCACTGCGAGGACGATAAGCTGTCCGTCCTGTCTCACTGTAGCGCTGTCTTAGGCGTCTCACAGTACAGACATTGCAATTTATTTCCCTGGCCACATCTGCAGTCCTCATGCCTCCTTGCAGCATGCCTAAGGCACATTCACACGGTTGAGCAGGGACCCTGGGCATCTTTCTTTTGGTGTTTCCAGATTCAGTAGAAAGGCCTCTTTAGTGTCCTAAGTTTTCATAACTGTAACCTTAATTGCCTACCTTTTGCAAGCTGTTGGTGTCTTAACGACCGTTCCACAGGTGCATGTTCATTAATCGTTTATGGTTCATTGAAGCATGGGAAACAGTGTTTAAACCCTTTACAATAAAGATCTGTGACGTTATTTTGATTTTTTACCAATAATCTTTGAAAGACAGGGCCCTGAAAAGATACGTACATTTTTTTGCTGAGTTGAAAGGTGTTTTTTTCTCAGGCATAAACAAACAACTCCAGGTGAAAGACAAAGGCCATAGCTGTAATGACTTGACAATCTGGACCCTCTATTTCTATCCACAATATAGCAGGGGGTGTAAAGCCATACGTTTTTTCAGCAGCAGACTACGATCGATAATGTCAAAAGCCGCACTGAAGTCTAACAAAACAGCCCAAAATATTTTTATCATCATCAATTTCTCTCAGCCAGTCAGTCATTTTTAAGTGCTGTGTTTATTGAATGTCCTTCCCTATAAGCCTGATCACAGCTTTCCTCAGTATTAGTTAATTAATTAACAGTGTCTAGAGTTTAGTTTGCCTGTTCAACAGTCTTGTAAAGACAGGGGGGTTGACTGGGACAGGCAATGTAATATCCATAATGTTTTAAGGATAAGTTTTTGTAAAACAAGCACCTTACATTGGATCATCTTGAAATTTTCTCTCTAAAGCTAACTTTCATCAAGGTTTTATATGGTCTATTGGTTTCTCTCTTTTCATTGTACGAATCCTTTTTCAGTGTTATGATATTCATGACATCCATATCCACCAGTCTATCTTCCTGTCAACTAACAGAACTCCACTGGTTGTCCTGGGAGCAGATACCAGTGGGCAGATCTATTGTATTTGTTCAAACTAAACTACAGCACTTACTTTGATGTGTCAAATCTGATCCTTTCATCTGTTCTCCTCCGCTCACAGTTCCACTCAGCCCCGTTGTTTTCCTGCAGTCCACCAGCAGCACAGACAACCTCTTCATACCCAGTAGTAAGGTGCTACCGGGAGAGGCACGACACGGGGACTCCGGGGGGGAGGAAGGGCTAGCATTGTCCTGGTAACCATAAAGAGGGGACACAGACACATATCATTATGGATGCTGATGTCACTGTTGTCATAAAGTGCTCTACAGAAACCCAGCCCAAGCCGATAAAGCAAGCTGTATGCTAGACCAGACCAAGCTGTACCATCTGGTGTTCTGATCTGGAGAGACTCTTCTCTGCCTCGTCAGCATCAGGATGTTGTTGAGGCTCCGCAGAGGATCCACTATAGTCATGTCTCTCTCCTGTGTGAATGAGAACATCAAACAGATGGTAAACTTATGATCTTCTATTGCAATCACAGAGTCTTACAAGAGGCATGAATATGTCTAAAAAGAGCCTAAAATGGACACTTTCATCTTGATTTCCTAAAAAAATATGTGCTGCAAATGTAAAAGGTTTGTTCCACAAAATGGGTGCCTTTTTTATATTTTAAGTAGAACATATGCACCAATATGGAATTTTAAAAGATTATACTAGTTATACTAGATGAGGGGAACTTTAATGTAGACCACATGGAGAATTCAATACATCTATTTGAAAAGTCCCAAAAGTATATGAACCAATGGCAGATCGACCATTTAACAATTCCTACAGTAAGAATGCCGATTAAAAACCCCACATTAGTTCAACAACTGCATAGTTTGTGTCCCTGTTTTTAAGACAGTACTCACTGGTGTCAATCGGATCTTCTGTCTCCTCCTTTTTCACTCTCAAAACGTCTTCCTCCTTCACGTTTATTAAGATTGCATCCTCTTCCTCTCTAAAAGGTTCTTTCTCTTCTTTCACAATAACAGCCTCCTCTTCCTCCTTTTTCATTCTGAAAGATTCTTTCTCCAAACAGCAGACCCCCTCTTCATTAGCAAGGGAGGAGTAGTTTAGTGAGCTCATGGTCAGGGATGTTAGCTAGCTAGCATTAGCGACTAGCCTAGTGCTAACCTCAGTATCAATCTTTAACAAGTTTGCAAATTTAACAAGAACATTAGGTTACAGTTCACCAGTAGATACGTCAACCGAAATTAGTCTAAAACACTGAGATTAGCTCATGTACAATAACATGGTCTAAAGAATCAATCTTTCAGTTTTATGTTGTCTAGCAGGCTACCGAGGTGGTTGAAAGAGTTGGCGCTTTGTTGTTCCTGAAGAAGCGTTCCGTCCAGTCTATTATACGTAACGCAAGAAGCATCACCTGAAAGACGCCCATCGCCATCTGCTGGCTGGAGTGGGTAACGCAGTTTGGAAACAATAGGTACTACACTTTTTGTGTTGGAAAGAACGTGATAATAATTTAACAATAAGCTGATACATTTTCCCTTACGTCTTTCAAATAATACTTTCCTGTACACAGACGTAGAAGCTTAATATGAATATGTGGATGATGAATAAATACTTCTACGAATAGGTAGTGTGTTAAAACACATTTCTGTTAATACTCTGTTCATTTTTCACATTCGTTTTTATTAGATGTGACCATACTTTTCCCTTAAAGCCGCGCTCTATACGATACAAATCATACTGTAAACAATAGAGCAAATGCAGCTTAAAATGAATCCCTCGACTCACCTGTGTCCCCGCACATTGACTCTATTCCGGTACCTCCTGTATATACCCTCCACATTGACTCTGTTCCGGTACCCCCTGTATATAGCCTCCACATTGACTCTGTTCAGGTACCTCCTGTATATAGCCTCCACATTGACTCTGTAATGGTACCTCCTGTATATAGCCTCCACATTGACTCTGTTCCGGTACCTCCTGTATATAGCCTCCACATTGACTCTGTTCCGGTACCTCCTGTATACAGCCTCCACATTGACGCTGTAATGGTACCTCCTGTATATAGCCTCCACATTGACTCTGTAATGGTACCTCCTGTATATAGCCTCCACATTGACTCTGTTCCGGTACCTCCTGTATACAGCCTCCACATTGATGCTGTACCGGTACCTCCTGTATATAGCCTCCACATTGACTCTGTAATGGTACCTCCTGTATATAGCCTCCACATTGACTCTGTACCGGTACCTCCTGTATATACCCTCCACATTGATGCTGTACCGGTACCTCCTGCCTGCTGTACATTACCTCTGTAATGGTACCTCCTGTATACAGCCTCCACATTGACTCTGTACCGGTACATCCTGTATATACCATCCACATTGAGTTACTTCCGGCGCCGACAGAGATGGCCGCCTCGCTTCGCGTTCCTAGGAAACGATGCCGTTTTTTGTTTTTTTTACGTGTTATTTCTTACATTAGTACCCCAGGTCATCTTAGGTTTCATTACATACAGTCGAGAAGAACTACTGAACATAAGAGCAGCGTCAACTCACCATCAGTACGACCAAGAATATGACTTTCGCGAAGCGGATCCTGTGTTCTGCCTTTCACCCAGGACAACGGAATGGATCCCAGCCGGCGACCCAAAAAAGGACTTCGTAAAAGGGGGAAACGGAGCGGTCTTCTGGTCAGACTCCGGAGACGGGCACATCGTGCACCACTCCCTAGCATTCTTCTCGGCAATGTCCAGTCTCTTGACAACAAGGTTGATGAAATCCGAGCAAGGGTAGCATTCCAGAGGGACATCAGAGACTGTAACGTTCTTTGCTTCACGGAAACATGGCTCACTGGAGAGACGCTATCAGAATCAGTGCAGCCCGCTGGTTTCTCCACGCATCGCGCCGACAGAAACAAACATCTTTCTGGTGAGAAGAGGGGCGGGGGCGTATGCTTCATGGTTAGTGACGTGGTGTGGTGTGATCATAACAACATACAGGTACTCAAGTCCTGCTGTTCACCTGATTTAGAATTCCTCACAATCAAATGTCGACCGCATTATCTACCAAGGGAATTCTCTTCGATTATAATCACAGCCGTATATATTCCCCCCAAGCAGACACATCGATGGCTCTGAACGAACTTTATTTGACTCTTTGCAAACTGGAATCCATTTATCCGGAGGCTGCATTCATTGTAGCTGGGGATTTTAACAAGGCTAATCTGAGTCTTCAGAGATAGATGGGAGAGGTTTAGGGTAACTGAAGGATAGGACTGGATGGTCTTCAGAGATAGATGGGAGAGGTTTAGGGTAACTGAAGGATAGGATTAAAAACAAACTAAATATAACTATTGTATAACACATTGTCTGTAAAATGTACATAGTATGTATAAGCTGGACATAGAAGCCTGAAAGTTGTTCATTAGTTTCCTCCAATTAGGGAAGGGGTGATAGGGTTAGTGGAACACAAAGGAAAATATATGTTTATACATACAGTGCCTTTAGAAAGTATTACAAATGTATATGTATTTTTAAACAGAAATAACTGATTTACATAAGTATTCAGACCCTTTGCTATGAGAATCGAAATTGAGCTCAGGTGAATCTTGTTTCCATTGATCATCCTTGAGATGTTTCTAGAACTTCATTGGTGTCCACCTGTGGTAAATTCAGTTGATTGAACATGTGTATATAAGGTCCCACAGTTTATAGCGCAAGTCAGAGCAAAAACCAAGCCATGAAGTCGAAGGAATTGTCCGTAGAGCGCCGGCACAGATATGGGGAAGGGAGACAACAACAAAAAATATGCTGCATTGAAGTTCCCAAAGAACACAGTGGCTACCATCGTTCTTAAAAGGAAAAGTTTGGAACCACCAAGGCTCTTCCTAGAGCTGGCCGCCTGGCCAAACTGCGCAATCAGGGGAGAAGGGCCTTGGTCTGGGAGGTTACCAAGAACCTGATGGTCACTCTGACAGAGATATAGAGTTCCTCTGTGGAGATGGGAGACACCAACACTTGCCTAAATAGCCCATATGCCACCATAGGAAGTGTTATGTGTTGTTCGCGATGAGCCTTGGTCAATTTAACTCAAGAGTATGCCACCCTATTCTATCTGTTACCTTTTTTAAATTAATTTTTTTCACCTTTATTTAACCAGGTAGGCTAGTTGAGAACAAGTTCTCATTTACAACTGCGACCTGGCCAAGATAAAGCATAGCAGTGTGAACAGACAACACAGAGTTAAGCATGGAGTAAACAATTAACAAGTCAATAACACAGTAGAAAAAAAGAGTCTATATACATACCTAATCCCGCCTAATAGGCAGGCCAATCCTGGAGGAAAGTATTGGCTGTAAGAAGTAAGAACATAACATCTGGTTATTTTTAAATGACTTCTTATGACATTGCTTGCCAGACTGAACATTGTAATTCATATTTTCCAATTTGCGTTACCCACTCCAGTCAGCAGATGGCGATATGAATTTTTCAGGTGATGCTTCTTACGTGACGTATAATCTAGTGGACGGGACAGGAGGCTTCTTCAACAGCGACAAAAGGCTTCTGATTGAACCACGTTGTGCTTTGCTAGCAAACCTAAAACCGAAACATTGGAGCTCTTTAGACCAATCTTGTGTATATTACTCTTAGTGATTTCAACATAATTCTGTTTACATATCTACTGGTTCATTTAAACGTAATTTGCTTGTTAAATTAGCAAATGTGTTACATTGATACTGCACTAGGCTAATCTCCCGGAGCATAAACTCACTAATCTAGACGGAGAAAGAAACTGGTGAAAGGAGGCAAAGAAGCTTGAATAATGAATAAGGAGGCTATCACATTGAAACAAGAGGATGATATTACAGTGAAAGAGGAATATGGGAACGAGGTTGTCAAAGTGGAAAAAGAGATAGAACCTTTCAGAATCAAAAAGGAGGAAGATGCCGTAAAATTGAAAGAGGAGGAAGACCCTTTTGGAGTAAAAGAGGAGGATATCTCAATAAAAGAGGAAGACGTTTTGGGAGTGAAAAATGAGACTGAAGATCCGATTACCACCAGTGAGTACTGTCTTAAAAACGGGCACAAACTATGCAGTTGTTTTTAAAGGGGCATTATACTGAAGTTCTACACTTGAATATGTTGTTCAGTACTGTAGGAATTGTTTATTAAGTGGCAATCTGCCATTGGTACATATATTTTTGGAACTTCAGAGATGGATTTATTGAATTCTCTATGTGGTCTATATTAAAGTGCACTTATTCTAGTATAGCCGGGTTTTAAAATATAATATACACTGCATTTCTACTTAAAATATCAAGTGGACGCAAAATGCACCCATTTTGTGGAACGGCCCTTTTACATTTGCATCACAGTGGTGGGAAAAGTATGCAAGTAAAAGTGAGTCACCCAGTAAAATACTACTTGAGTAAAAGTTAAAATATACTGAAGTATCAAAAGTATATAAATCATTTCAAATTCCTTATATTAAGCAATCCAGATGGTGCCATTTTCTTGTTTGTTTTATTGACGGATAGCCAACACTCCAACTCTCTGACAATCTACAATTGAAACGTGTGTTTAGTGAGTCCGCCAGATCAGAGCCAGTAATGATTACCAGGGATGTTCTCTTGATTAGTGAGTGAATTGGACCATTTTCCTGTCCTGCTAAGCCTTTGAAATGTAATGAGTACTTTTGGGTGTCAGGGAAATGTATGGAGTAAAAAGTACATTTTCTTTATGTATGTAGTGAAGTAAAAGTACAATTAGTCAAAAATAGTAAAGTACAAATCCCCCGGAAAGCTACTTAAATAGTACTTTAAAGTGTTTAAAGAACACCAGATGGTACAGCTTGGTTTGGTCTAGCATACAGCTTGCTCTCAGGGTCTGGTCTGGGCTTCTGTAAAGCACTTTTTCAACAGTGACATTAGCATCCATAATGATATGCGTCTGTGTCCCCTCTTTATGGTTACCAGGACAACGCTAGCCCCTCCTCCCTCCCGGAGTCCCCGTTTCGTACCTCTTCCGGTAGCACCTTACTGCTGGGTAGGAAGAGGTTGTCTGTGCTGCTGGTGGACTGCAGGAAAACAATGGGGCTGAGTGGAACTGTGAGAGGAGGAGAAGAGAAGAAAGGATCAGATTTGACTCATCAAAGTAAGTGCTGGAGTTTAGTTTGAACAAATATAATAGATCTTCCCACTGGTATCTGTTACCAGGACAACCAGCAGAGTTCTGTTAGTTGACATGAAGATGGACTAGTATCTTTTACCAGTGGGGCTGTCCCCGACTAATACAAATCTTGTTTGACTTAGCCACCTGTTCTTTTCACCAATCAATTGGTGCAAATGTTAAACATGTATTTCTATATATACACTACCGTTGAAAAGTTTGGGGTCACTTAGAAATGTCCTTGTTTTTGAAAGAAAATCTTTTTTTTGGTCCATTAAAATAACATTGACAATCAAAGCCACAAATGCTGATGCTCCAGATACTCAACTAGTCTACAGGAGGCCAGTTTTATTGCTTCTTTCATCAGAACAACAGTTTTCAGCTGTGCTAACATAATTGCAAAAGCGTTTTCTAATGTTCGATTCGCATTTTAAAATGATAAACTTGGATTAGCTGATAATGGGCCTCTGTAGATAATAATGGGCCTCTATGTAGATAATCAGCCATTTTCCGCCTCAACATTAGCAATGTCTACACTGTATTTATGATAAATTTAATGTTATTTTAACTGACAAAAGGACATGTATATCCTAACACGATCCGTGTTGTAAACAGCATTCTGCATGAATTCCGACTCAACTTGCAACAAAACAATTTTATGAAATCAAATTTTAGCAATCAAACATAGCTTAACACGGTCAAGTTCGGTTTCTGTGCAATCCTCAGACACTCTAGAAGGCAACCAAACATGTTTCATAATTCTACATTACGTATTGGCTATACAAGACCTGAATTAGCCCATGAAGGTTCTTGGACCAATGACCACCTATCGTTTTGAAACCTAGCTAGATAGCCAATGAGCTGGGATTTCCAGCAGTATGTGAACGCTGTTTGTAGGACAAACAGCCATCATGCTAGAGCTGTGCACAACAGAGTTCATTCTCTGGTGAAAGGAAACCAGATGCACGGTAGTTTACGTTTCACAGCAGTTCGTTCTCTTCTACAGACTTCTCAAGTCTGAAAAAGTTAAACATGGTTACTAAGAGTGGAAAAGCTAAATCTCAGTCCAAGTATAATCATTTTGATGATATTATTGCAGAAATTGACCAGGAGAGTGACACAGAAGGAATGGATGAGGACTCTGTGAGCGACCAGAGTTTTGATTCCAGCGCGGAAGAAATGTTTTTGGAAGGAGAAGATCCACTTTTTGATCAGTAAGTAAAACAAGTTTTTACTTCTCATGCTAATGCAGTTGTTTAAATAGTTGCATATGTATTTATATATATACATACACACACACACACACACAGTCAAAGTTTACATACACTTAGTTTGGAGTCCTTAAAACTCGTTTTTCAGCCACTCCACAAATTTCTTGTTAACCTCTCTGGTACAAGTGCGTCCCACCTCGACAACAGCCAGTGAAATTGCAGGGCGCCAGATTAAAAACAACAGAAATCCCATAATTAAAATTCCTCAAACATACAAGTATTATACACCATTTTAAAGATAAACTTGTTGTAAATCCATCCATATTGTCCTGTTTCAAATAGGCTTTACGGCGAAAGCACACCAAACAATTGTTAGGTCAGCCCCTAGCCACAGAACCATACAGTCATTTTCCAACCAAGGAGAGGTGTCACAAAAGTCAGAAATAGCGATTAAAATTAATCACTTACCTCTGATCATCTGGTGGCACTCCCAGGTCTCCATGTTAAACAATAAATGTTTGTTTTGTTCGATAATGTCCCTCTTTATGACCAAAAACCCCCTTTTTGTTCGCACGTTTAGTCCAGTAATCCGAAGGTGCGGGCACAAAGTCCAGACAAAGTTTTTAAAAAGTACAATAAAAGTTTGTAGAAACATGTCAAACTGTAGTATGATCTAAAATAAGGACGCGCAACAATGAGGTTCTAGCTCCAGCCTGTTTATTAACCTAACCCTTGCATGTCCTACATAGGTACGGATAACCCCAAGGGACATTTTCAATCCTCAGGTTGTTTTTGTCATAAATAATAAAATAATATTTCAACCGGAGAAAAGCTTCGTCAATAGAAAAGGAGAAACAAGTAAGACGCGCTTGGCTCATGTCTGGAAATGTCCACTGTCCTCTCATTGAAAGTGCTGTATCACCCTCATTTTTCAGAGTAAAAGCCTGAAACAATTCCTAAACACTGGTCACATGTAGAGGAAGCCATAGAGCTCGTGAACTGGGTCTTAAGTCTTTGTTTGGTGGAAAGGCTTTCAATGGAAAAACAGCCTTTCAAAATAATAGTACTTCCTGGTTGTATTTTCCTCGTTTTCACCTGCCATATCCGTTCTGTTATACTCACAGACATTATTTTAACAGTTTTGGAAACTTTAGTTTTCTACCCAAATCTACTAATTATATGCATACCCTAGCTTATGGACCTGAGTAGCAGACAGTTTAAAAACCTGTCTAGGACAAGCGTTCCTCTAGGGAAACGTTTCAACAAAAATTGCCCGAAATGTCATTATTATAAATTATATAAATTAAATCAGAAGTGCAATACACCAAATGAAAGCTAAACCTCTGGTTAATCTAGCCACCATGTCAGAATTCAAAAAGCTTTACTGCAAATGCGATTATCGATCAGAAATTTGCAATAAAATTCATCAATTACCTTTTGAAGATCTTCTTTTGGCAACACTAAAGGTCACGACAAAACAATAGTGTCTTTTGTTCAATATAATCCATTTTTATAGCCTAACAGGAAACATTTTGTAAACGGCTTGGCGTAAATTCCGTGTCCTTCAACTTTGGACGTAACGTTCAATGTAATTACTCAATCTAAACGGACGTTTATCGAGTCATGTTTGGTTTCATTGCATTCCTCTGTTTGTTAGTAAAACAACCACACTTCATGGTTCTTTTCTGGGACCGAAAGGAACTGATTTGAACACGGCAAACAATGACTGTATTTCGGACCAATGACCACTGATCGTCTTGAAATCTAGCTGGGTAGATAGCCAATGAGCTCAGGTAAACGACAACATGTGATGGTTCTATCCAGGAAGACTATCGTTTGTGGGAAACTCAAGCGTATAGACAACCATTCGCCATTGAAAACTCTACGAGGCAGCCACGCTGGTTACGTGCAGCATTTCTGTTTTGAGAGCATTTTCAGAGAATACTTATGGCAAGTAAATCTTTAAAATCGAAGGCAAAGACAAAGTATACAGATCTACACGATATCATTGACGATATTGATAGAGATAGTGAGAGTGAATTACTACAAGATGAGTCAGACCAGACAGTGACTATTCTTTTCACTCTAAATGGAGAAGATTCTGTGTTGGATTGGTGAGTAACGTTGTTTGAAATGAATAATATAAAATATTATTCATTTGAGTTGTTTGAGATATATATATATATTTTTTGCCATATATAAAAATATGACGAGGACATGAAATATAAAGTACACATGTGTATAAAGTAAACATTGCTCTACATTGTGGGTGTATCTGTGTGTCTGTATATATTACATATATTTTTACATGTCCATTCCATGTTTAGATAAAATACAGCACCTCACCTTAGTGGATGTTTACTTACTCTATATATAATCTGTGTCTGTTTTGTCTTTATTTCACAGTCCCAGCGATTCTGATTGGGAGCCCATACTGCCAAGGTGCAAATCCCCCACTGAAGCTGGTCCATCCAGCCGGACCCCTGCTGTCTCCGGCACCACACCTACCCCCGCCCGGCCATCAAGAGGTGTGAAGCCGGTGACAAAGAAGCGGAGGAAGGGAAGTGTGGAACCTGCTGGCAGTGCGGAGGAGGGTCGTTGGCACTCTGTACTGGAGGAGGATGTGGCCCCACCACCTCCAATTTTCAGACCAAAGAGGCCACCAGGTCCTCAGCTGGACATGAACTCCAAGTACAGCCCCATGCAACTTTTTCAGTTGTTTTTCACCTCGGCAGTTGTTGATTCCCTGGTGTTGAACACTAATAAGTACGGAGCTAAGAAGCAGGCAGGCAAGAAAGAGACATGGAAGCCCATTTCCAGGTCAGATCTTTTTTGTTACTTTTCTATGGTCATTTACATGGGTCTTGTGAAGCTAAAAACCCTGAAGGACTACTGGAAATCTGCACCCCTCTATCAACTGCCTTTCCCCACCACGGTCATGTCATGCAAAAGGTTTCTGACAATCTCACGGGCGCTTCATATCAGTGACCCAGAAGTTGATAAGGACAACGAGACGAAACGAGGCACGGCAAGGTTTGATAAGCTCTGCAAAATTAAACCTCTCTACCTCGACATCATTGAGGCCTGCAATACTTATTTTCAGCCTGCCCAGAACCTTTCCATAGATGAGAGGATGGTAGCCTCAAAGGCCAGAAATGGCCTAAAACACTACATGCGTAACAAACCGACTAAATTGGGTTACAAACTGTTTGTTTTGGCCGATTCTGCGTCTGCATACACGTGCAATTTTTTTGTCTATGAGGGTAAGAACAGTTGTGCGACCGGTAAGGGATTTAGCTATGACTCCGTTATGCAGTTATTAGATTTTCAGCTGCTAGGGAAGGGCTACAAACTGTTTGTGAATAACTTTTACACAAGCCCTACCCTGTTCACAGACCTGAGGAAGCTGGATGTGTGGGCCTGTGGCACCATTCGGACCAACAGAGTGGGCTTTCCGAAAACCAGGGTGAACGACATGCCTAAGCAGGCTGAGCGGGGTACCATGAGATGGATCCGTGAAGATGGCCTGCTGTTTGTGAAGTGGGTGGACACCAGAGAGGTGGCGATGTGCTCCACTATCCACAAGTCCTTCAGTGGTGATCACGTCGTCAGGCGTGTGAAGGACGCTACAGGGGCATGGACCACCAAAAATGTCTCCATTCCAACTGCAGTAAAGGACTACAACAAGAGCATGGGGGGAGGTGTGGGCCTATCATATGCGCTGATAGGATACTATAATGTTCTCCACAAAACCATGAAATGGTACAAGACATTGTTTTATCATTTCATTGACATTTCTGTGGTGAATGCCTTCATCCTCCAGAAGGAAATGGCCAAGAGCTGTGGACAGCCCCCCATCTCACAGCTAGCCTTCAGAGAGCTGCTCATCCAGGAGCTTGCTAGCTACAGCACTGTAGCACCTTCATTCCCCTCTACCTCTGTCCCTTCTGCTCCTTCAACCAGTGGTGTGCACATGCTTAAATTCCTTATTGCAGGCAGGAATGAGTGCAAAAGGGGCTTAGTAAGGAGGCTTCGTTGTGCTCTTTGCCACAAGAAATCCTCTGTCGGCTGCACCACCTGTTCAGTGACCCTCTGCTTCACAGCAGAAAGAGACTGCTATGGGCTATGGCATCAGCAGCACAATATTGTGTAGAGGGTCTTCACATTATTGAACATTGAGGGTAAATAATATTGTGTTTAGGGATGTTGTAGAGAGGTTTGGGAGGGTTGTGGAGGTGTTTGGGGATGTTGTAGAGAGGTTTGGGAGGGTTGTGAAAGTATTTGTTGGGGATGTTGTAGAGAGGTTTGGGAGGGTTGTGAAGGTGTTTGTTGGGGATGTTGTAGAGAGGTTTGGGAGGGTTGTGAAAGTGTGTTCTCTATGTTGATCATCGTAACTCATTTGAATGTAACCTATACACACAAATGGAAGTACGGAGGTAGTTTTGTGCCCCCAAAAATAAGGGGTTAAATATATGTAAAACAATATAAAATATTACCTGAGCTTTCTTATATTGCCTAAATATAGGACAGACACTTCAAAACCTTATTACTTAAAACAAATATATATGTATTTTTTCCCAGCTATTAAATGTGTTTTTCAATGCATTTCTATGGGCAATATTAGTAAAGCCCAAATTCAATATTTGATTTAAATATATATATATAAATATATATTCAGTACCAGTCAAAAGTTTGGACACACCTACTCATTGCAGGGATTTTCTTTATTTGAACTTTTCTACATTACCAAGAGTGTTGCAAAGCTGTCATCAAGGCAAAGGGTGGCTACTTTGAAGACTCTCAAACATAAAATATATTTAGATTTGTTTAACACTTTTTTGCTTCCTACATGATTCTATATGTGTTATTTCATAGTTTTGATGTCTTCACTATTATTCTACAAAGCAGAAAAAAGTAAAAAATAATGAAAATCTCTGGAATGAGTAGGTGTGTCCAAACTTTTGACTGGTACTGTATATATAAATAAATTAAATATTGAATTTGGGCTTTACTAATATTGCCCATAGAAATGCAATGAAAAGACGTTTATAACTGGATTAAAATACCTATATATTTGACTAAGGTTTTGAAGTGTCCAAACTTTTGACTGGTATTACACATATATATATATATATTTATACCTAAAGGGGTCCTAGAATAAAAAATCAAACATCTAAATAATCCACAGTATGGCCATCTTAAAACAATTCCAACCAATAAAATACAGCTACATTTGGAGAGGACAGCATTCGGAAAATATTCAGACACCTTGACTTTTTCCAGATGTTGTTACGTTACAGCCTTATTCTAAAATGTATTAAATTATAAGCTTGGCACACCTGTATTTGGGTAGCTTCTCCCATTCTTCTCTGCAGATCCTCTCAAACTCTGTCAGGTTGGATTGGGAATGTTGCTGCACAGCTATTTTCAGGTCTCTCCAGAGATGTTCGATCAGGTTTAAGTCCGGGCTCTGGCTGGGCCACTCAAGGACATTCAGAGACTTGTCCTGAAGTCACTCCTGTGTTATCTTGGCTGTGTGCTTAGGGTCGTTGTCCTGTTGGAAGGTGAACCTTCGCCCCAGTTTGAGGTCCTGAGATCTCTGGAGCAGGTTTTCATCAAGGATCTCTCTGTACTTTTCTCTGTTCATCTTTGCCTCAATTGTGACTAGTCTTCAAGTCCCTGCTGCTGAAAAACATCCTCACAGCATGATTCTGCAATCACCATGCTTCACCGTAGGGAGGGTGCCAGGTTTCCTCCAGACGTCACACTTGGCATTCAGGCCATTGTACAATCTTGATTTCATCAGAACAGAGAATCCTGTTTCTCATGGTCTGAGAATCTTTTGGGTGCCTTTTGGCAAACTCTAAGTGGGCTGTCATGTGCCTTTTACTGAGGAGTGGCTTCCGTCTGGCCACTCTACCATAAAGGCCAGACTGGCAGAGTGCTGCAGAGGTGGTTGTCCTTCTGGAAGGTTCTCCCATCTTCACAGAGATGACCAGCATTTCAAAGCACTTCATGGCTACATACGTGAGTGACATGGGTCGGTAGTCATTTAGGTAAGTTACCTTGGTGTTCTTGGGCACAGGGACTATGGTGGTCTGCTTGAAACATGTTGGTATCACAGACAGGGAGAGGTTGAACATGTCAGTGAAGACAGTTGCCAGTTGGTCAGCGCATGCTCGGAGTACACGTCCTGGTAATCCGTCTGGCCCTGCGTTGTGATCTGAGGACCCATGCCAAACCTTTTCAGTCTCCTGAGGGAGAATAGGGTTTGTCGTGCCCTCTTTATATAGCCAAATTATTTTTCACTCAGGAAGCTCGTATAAACAGTGGTTGTATTTGCACTACTGCCACCACCAGGCCTGGAGTCCATTTTGACTTTGTTGATAGCGAGCTGTGTTAGCAGGCTGTGTTAGCGAGCTGTGTTAGCGAGCTGTGTTAGCAGGCTGTGTTAGCAGGCTGTGTTAGCGAGCTGTGTTAGCGAGCTGTGTTAGCGGGCTGTGTTAGCAGGCTGTGTTAGCGAGCTGTGTTAGCTAGCAGCTGGCTTCTGATCAACCAATTGTGTGTATTGAACATTCATACTGGACAGCATTACCTATAGAGTAGCACCACCACCCATCAGCCCGTTCTCTTCTTGAAGTCAAAGCCACAGTGTATTGTTGCTATAGGAGTTTATGATTAATAATCCTATTAATTTCAAGTCCCACTAAGATGTCACCATACTATTCCTTTAAAGCCCCACTATGTAAGACATACATCATCAGAGTGGGCCTCCAACTTAAATGTAAACAATGGAGCAAATGCATCACATGTGAACATCACTTGATTATCAGAGGGGTGTATTATGACATCAGATAGAATTACTCAGACATTCCAAATCAGGCTTCATCCATATCATGAAGGTGGCTATTGATCCAACCATTTCCAATGTAATGACCGGGCTGATGGAAACAGGATATGCCTGTACACTTTTCTAAATGCCGACAGACGATTTGTTATTTCGTTTGACATGGTGTATTTTTTTGTGTCAGTAAAAATGTTGTAACAAGAAATGGCGGCATTAATCCTTTATGCGCAAATATTGATTTAATAACGATAATATCTTAGTTAACTTGGAGTCCCGTGATGATATATTGTATGGTCCTCCCACTACGACTTGGGAAACGATGCAGTTTATTAGGCTACAGATTAAATAAATGATGAACTTCACAGGGTGGTGAAAGTGCACGTGATGAGCTTGATGCTCCTTTCCAATACATTTTGAGGGTCTTCTGGTGACATGATGATGATTGATGCTTGGTTGCCATTTGACAAATAAAATAATGTCGCTCTCATCCATAATAATCTCATCATGTAGGTAGCCTATCAACACTGTATATGTGAGCTGTTGGCTACAGTGTACGGGACAAGAGGACTTTTGCTATATAACTCAACGGTTTTTCAAAACCATCAGTAGAGTTGAAAATGCAATGGAAACCCATTCAACTTGCATTTTTCATTCAGTACATGGGAATTCAACAGGAAAACCTTTTTTCCGTGCCTTACGTCATCACGCATACTTCTATCCGCAATAAATCTGTTTGATGCAAACATTTCCGGTGGGAAAATGCGTATATTGTTTTATGCAGATTTGAGAATATTCACATGAAAATCTGTCGCAAATTGCATGGAAATTTATCTACTAATGTGGATATTGATCCAACACCTGCCGCTTATTCAAACCGTCCCACTGGGCACAGACATGAGTTCAACATCTAGTTTCTATTTACATTTCTTTGATTCGTCAACAAAAGTGATTTCAACATTAAATCAACACAAAATGTCCACCTGTCATTGGATTTAGGTTGCCAGTAGGGTGAAACACAAAATGTCACCAGTCAGCGGTTACCAGTTGTGTGAAAATTAATAAAAATACCTTATGTAGATGGATTTTTACAAATCCAATCCGTTTTCCACATTGATCAAACATCATCACATGGATTTGTTTTGTTCAAATCAAATGTTATTGGTCACATACATATGGTTAGCAGATGTTATTGGTCACATATACATGGTTAGCAGATGTTATTGGTCACATACACATGGTTAGCAGATGTTATTGGTCACATATACCTGGTTAGCAGATGTTATTGGTCACATATACATGGTTAGCAGATGTTATTGGTCACATATACATGGTTAGCAGATGTTATTGGTCACATATACATGGTTAGCAGATGTTATTGGTCACATACACATGGTTAGCAGATGTTATTGGTCACATACACATGGTTAGCAGATGTTATTGGTCACATACACATGGTTAGCAGATGTTATTGGTCACATACACATGGTTAGCAGATGTTATTGGTCACATACACATGGTTAGCAGATGTTATTGGTCACATACACATAGTTAGCAGATGTTATTGGTCAAATACACATGGTTAGCAGATGTTATAAGGTCACATACACATGGTTAGCAGATGTTATTGGTCACATACACATGGTTAGCAGATGTTATTGGTCACATACACATGGTTAGCAGATGTTATTGGTCACATACACATGGTTAGCAGATGTTATTGGTCACATACACATAGTTAGCAGATGTTATTGGTCAAATACACATGGTTAGCAGATGTTATTGGTCACATACACATGGTTAGCAGATGTTATTGGTCACATACACATGGTTAGCAGATGTTATTGGTCACATACACATGGTTAGCAGATGTTATTGGTCACATACACATGGTTAGCAGATGTTATTGGTCACATACACATGGTTAGCAGATGTTATTGGTCACATACACATGGTTAGCAGATGTTATTGGTCACATACACATGGTTAGCAGATGTTATTGGTCACATACACATGGTTAGCAGATGTTATTGGTCACATACACATGGTTAGCAGATGTTATTGGTCACATACACATGGTTAGCAGATGTTATTGGTCACATACACATGGTTAGCAGATGTTATTGGTCACATACACATGGTTAGCAGATGTTATTGGTCACATACACATGGTTAGCAGATGTTATTGGTCACATACACATGGTTAGCAGATGTTATTGGTCACATACACATGGTTAGCAGATGTTATTGGTCACATACACATGGTTAGCAGATGTTATTGGTCACATATACCTGGTTAGCAGATGTTATTGTGAGTGTAGTGAAATGCTTATGCTTCTAGATCCGACAGTACAGCAGTATCAAACAGATAATATCTAACAAATTCCACAACTAAACCTAATACACATAATCCAGTAAAGGAATGGGAAATATAGAAGTAGAAAACATGGATGAGCAGAAACACAGCAGCTAAGATGCAATATATAGTGAAGAATAGATAGTGAAGGATACAGTATTTACAGTTGAAGCAAAAGATTACATACACTTAGGTTGGAGTCATTAAAACTCATTTTTCAACCACTCTACAAATGTCTTGTTTCAAACTATAGTTTTGGCAAGTCGGTTAGGACATCTGTGTTAATGACACAAGTCATTTTTCCAACAATTGTTTACAGACAGATTATTTCACAATCCCAGTGGGTCAGAAGTTTACATACACTAAATTGACTGTGCCTTTAAACAGCCTTGGAAAATTCCAGAAAATTATGTCTATAGCTTCTGATAGGCTAATTGACATAATTTGAGTCAATTGGAAGAGCACCTGTGAATGTATTTCAAGACCTACCTTGAAACTCAGTGCCTCTTTACTTGACATCATGGGAAAATACATAAAAATCTGCCAAGATCTCAGAAAAAAATGGTAGACCTCCACAAGTCTGGTTCATCCTTGGGAGCGTTACAGAACTGTTTGGCCATAATGACCATCGTTATGATCGGAGGAAAAAGGGGGATGCTTGCAAGCCGAAGAACACCATCCCAACCATGAAGCACACAGGTGGCAGCATCACGTTGTGGGGGTGCTTCGCTGCAGGAAGGACTGGGGCACTTCACAAAATAGATGGCATCATGGGTGTGGAAAATTACGTGAATATATTGAAGCAACGTCTCAAGACAGTCAGGAAGTTAAAGCTTGGTCGCAAATGGGTCTTCCAAATGGACAATGACGCCAAGCATGCTTCCAAAGTTGTGGCAAAATGGCTTAAGGACAACAAAGTCAAGGTATTGGAGTGGGCATCACAACGCCCTGACCTTAATGCTATAGAAAACAGATCATTTTACCCTTTTAAAAATAGTTATAGGGGGAGGTCCGGGGAATGTCTGTCTTTGAAAGGGTCATTGTAATATTTAAGATGTCCCCTTTACTGATGACCTAAACCTAAAAGTCAAGGGGTCTGAATACTTTCCAAAGAAACTGTAAGTGATTGAGGAGAGAGCATCATTGCTATATTCTAATTAAAATAATTGACCCATAAGGGAACACATGACCAAAGCAATGCGTGACCCATGCAGAATTAAAACTATATTCATCTTCATGAGAAATATAATCGAATAAACAAATGTTTGCATAACCAAAGACATGAAAACGGGTGGGAACATTGTATTTAGCTAGGATTTCATAAGGCCAGGAATGTCATTGAGAATAACTATAGACAATAGTTAATGTTCCTAGTTTAGGGATGAAGATAGTGAAGGTTTATCTATGTTAAGGATGTTTTTAATTTGACGTGGAAACAACATTTATTCAACTAGTGGGAGGCTTGTAAAAGCCCACAGGAAAGTGGAATGAGGAACTCTTTATTGAGACAATCATGAAACAGCAATCTGTGGGTGAGTTGTAGTGGATATTATAATATAAGGATCTGCTGGAGTCCAAGTTAAACCAAGATTCTTTATTTCTGAGCTCAGAGAGAACAACAGAGTTTGGTATTTGGTATTTTACTAGGATCCCCATTAGCTGTTGCAAAAGCAGCAGCTACCCCTCCTGCGGTCAACACAAAACATGACACAATAAACAAAAATATAAATGCAACATGTAAAGTGTTGGATGTTAAAATGAGCTGAAACAAAAGATTGCAGAATTTTTTACATCCCTGTTAGTAAACATTTCTCCTTTGCCAAGAAAATTCATCCACCTGACAGGTGTGGCATGTCAAGCTGATTAAACAGCATGATCATTACACAGGTGCATCTTGTGCTGGGGAGAATAAAAGGCCACACTAAAATGTGCAGGTTTCTCAAGTTGAGGGAGCGTGCAATTGGCATGCTGACTGCAGGAATATCCACTAGAGCTGTTACCAGATGATTGAATGTTCAATTCTCTACCCGAAGCTGCCTCCAACGTCATTTTAGAGAATTTGGCAGTACATCCAACTGGCCTCACAACCACAGACCACATATAACGAACAACGCCAGCCCAGGACCTCCACATCCTCTGAGACCAGCCACCCGAGTTTTATTTCTATTTGTAATGAAGCCCTTTTGTGGGGAAAAACTCATCCTGATTGGCTGGGCCTGGCTCCGCAATGGGTGGGCTTATACCCTCCAGGGTCCACCAATGGCTGCTCCCCTGCCCAGTCATGTAAAGTCCATAGATTAGGGCCTAATTTATTTATTTAAAATGACTAACTTATATGAACTGTAAATCGTTGAAATTGTTGTTTATATTTTGGTTCAGTATACACACAGACACAGTGCATTCGTTAAATATTCAGACCCTTTCACCCTTTCCATATTTTGTTACATTTCAGCATTATTCTAAAATTGATTAAATTGTTTTCCCCCCTCGCCAATCTAAACTCAGCAAAAAAAAGAAACATCCTCTCACTGTCAACTGCATTTATTTTCAGCAAACTTAAGATGTGTAAATATTTGTTGGAACATAAGATTCAACAACAGACATAAACTGAACAAGTGAGATGTTACCCCACTCTTCCACCAAGGCACCTGCAAGTTCCCGGACATTTCTGGGAAGGAATGGCCGTAGCCCTCACCCTCCGATCCAACAGGTCCCAGACGTGCTCAATGGGATTGAGATCCGGGCTCTCCGCTGGCCATGGCAGAACACTGACCTCCCAGTCTTGCAGGTAATCATGCACAGAACGAGCAGGAAGGGTACCACATGAGGGAGGAGGATGTCTTCCCTGTAACTCGAGTACAGTTCAGGACTGGCACGCCCGTTCCCCAGACCTGAATCCAATTGAGCACACCTGGGACATCATGTCTCGCTCCATCCACCAACGCCACGTTGCACCACAGACTGTCCTGCTTTAGTCCAGGTCTGGGAGGAGATCCCTCAGGAGACCATCCGCCAACTCATCAGGAGCATGCCCAGGCATTGTAGGGAGGTCATACAGGCACGTGGAGGCCACACACACTACTGAGCCTCATTTTGACTTGTTTTAAGGACATTACATCAAAGTTGGACAGCCTGTAGTGTGGTTTTCCACTTTAATTTTGAGTGTGACTCCAAATTCAGACCTCCATGGGTTGATACATTTGATTTCCATTGATAATTTGTGTGATTTTGTTGTCAGCACATTCAACTATGTAAATAAATAATTCAAGAATATTTAATTCATTCAGATCTAGGATGTATTATTTTAGTGTTCCCTTTATTTTTTTGAACATTGTATTTGGTAAAACACAATTTTTCCCAACAGTTTGTTAAGAGCTGGCTTAGAACCAGTAAAGGCCACTTTACCACTCTTGGGTAGTGGAATTACTTTGGCTTCCATCCAGGTCTGAGGACAAAGACTTTCCTCTAGGCTCAGATTAAAAATATGACAGATAGGAGTGGCTATAGAGTCAGCTACTGTCCTCAGTAGGAGTGGCTATAGAGTCAGCTACTGTCCTCAGTAGGAGTGGCTATAGAGTCAGCTACTGTCCTCAGTAGGAGTGGCTATAGAGTCAGCTACTGTCCTCAGTAGGAGTGGCTATAGAGTCAGCTACTGTCCTCAATAGGAGTGGCTATAGAGTCACCTACTGTCCTCAGTAGGAGTGGCTATAGAGTCAGCTACTGTCCTCAGTAGGAGTGGCTATAGAGTCAGCTACTGTCCTCAGTAGGAGTGGCTATAGAGTCAGCTACTGTCCTCAGTAGGAGTGGCTATAGAGTCAGCTACTGTCCTCAGTAGGAGTGGCTATAGAGTCAGCTACTGTCCTCAGTAGGAGTGGCTATAGAGTCAGCTACTGTCCTCAGTAGGAGTGGCTATAGAGTCAGCTACTGTCCTCAGTAGGAGTGGCTATAGAGTCAGCTACTGTCCTCAGTAGGAGTGGCTATAGAGTCAGCTACTGTCCTCAGTAGGAGTGGCTATAGAGTCAGCTACTGTCCTCAGTAGGAGTGGCTATAGAGTCAGCTGTTGCTGTTGTCAATGCCAGATTTGTCATTATTGATCGATAACGACTATTGTTCCACCTCTCCCACACTAACTTCACAAAATTCAATACTTACACTGCTTTTCTTTAATTGTTTATTTACATTTTTTTTCCATCATTCTTTATATCATTGATCTTGGGTTCCTAATAAAGTTTATCATTTTTGTTGAGTTTGGTCACATCATTTCTCAATTTGCAGTACATAAGCCAGCCAGATGTGCATCCAGACTTATTAGCCACTCCTTTTGCCCCATCTCTTTCAAACATACAGTTTTTAAATTCCTCATCAATCCATGGAACAGTTCTAACAGTCAGTACATGTTTATCAATAATTGGAAGAAGCAATTTCATCTGGTAAAAACTGGTAAACACATTAGAAGGCAACAATATAAGACAATGGGAGCACTGTGTATGTTCTCTGATGAGTTGTCAGTCAATGAGATGTGAAATATCAATATACACGCTAAGAGAAGTAATTTCTCTCTCCTGTGTGGATTCTCGAAAGACATTTAACTGTGTGTATTAGCTCATGAATGTTCAGGTTCCATAAATGGTTAAAACTCTTTCCACACTGGGAGCAGTGGTAAGGCTTCTCCCCTGTGTGTATTCTCATGTTTTTTCAGATCCCCTGACCAGTAGAAACACTTTCCACACTGGGAGCACTCGTAAGGCTTCTCCCCTGTGTGTATTTTCTCATGCCGTTTCAGCTCCACTGACTGGTTGAAACACTTTCCACACTGGGAGCAGTGAAAAGGCTTCTCCGTGTGTATTCTCTCATGCTGTTTCAGGTTTCCTAACTGATTAAAACACTTGCCACACTGAGAGCAGTGATAAGGCTTCTTCGTGTGTATTCTCTCATGCTGTTTCAGGTTCCCTAACTGGTTAAACCACTTGCCACACTGGGGGCAGTGGTAAGGCTTCTCCCGTGTGAATTCTCTCATGCCGTTTCAGCTTCACTGACTGGTTGAAACACTTTCCACACTGGGAGCAGTGGTAAGGCTTCTCCGTGTGTATTCTCTCGTGCCGTTTCAGGTTCCCTAACTGGTTGAAACACTTTCCACACTGGGAGCAGTGGTAAGGCTTCTCCGTGTGTATTATCTCATGCTGTTTCAGGTTCCCTAACTGGTTGAAACACTTGCCACACTGGGAGCAGTGGTAAGGCTTCTCCCCTGTGTGAATTCTCATGCCGTTTCAGCTCCCATGGCAGGTTGAAACACTTTCCACACTGGGAGCAGTGGTAAGGCTTCTCCCTTGTGTGAATTCTCTCGTGTCTTTTCAGGTTAAATAAATGGTTAAAACTCTTCCCACACTGGGAGCAGTGGTAAGGCTTCTCCGTGTGTATTCTCTCATGCTGTTTCAGGTTCCCTAACTGGTTAAACCACTTGCCACACTGGGAGCAGCGGTAAGGCTTCTCCCCTGTGTGAATTCTCTCATGCCGTTTCAGCTTCACTGACTGGTTGAAACACTTTCCACACTGGGAGCAGTGGTAAGGCTTCTCCGTGTGTATTCTCTCATGCCGTTTCAGGTTCCCTAACTGGTTGAAACACTTTCCACACTGGGAGCAGTGGTAAGGCTTCTCCGTGTGTATTCTCTCATGCTGTTTCAGGTTCCCTAACTGGTTGAAACACTTGCCACACTGGGAGCAGTGGTAAGGCTTCTCCCCTGTGTGTATTCTCTCGTGTAGTTTCAGGTTCCCTAACTGGTTAAAACACTTGCCACACTGGGAGCAGTGGTAAGGCGTCTCCCCTGTGTGTATTCTCTCATGTTGTTTCAGGGCCCCTAACCTGTTACAACCCTTTCCACAGTAGGAGCACTGGTGTCGTCTTGCGGGTTTGGACGTCCCTGGCTCTGGTTCCACCGAGTCTGGTCTTTCTCCTGCCAAAGACAATTAATTTTTTTAAATAGATACACGAATGATACACCTTTTCCAAATGTTGTTACATTTCAGCATTATTCTAAAATTGATTAAATTGTTTTTCCCCCTCGCCAATCTAAACTCAGCAAACAAAGAAACATCCTCTCACTGTCAACTGCGTTTATTTTCAGCAAACTTAAGATGTGTAAATATTTGTTGGAACATAACAAGATTCAACAAGATTCAAAACTGAACAAGTTCCACAGACATGTGACGAACTGAAATGGAATAATGTGTCCCTGAACAAAGGGGGGGGGGGGGGTTAAGTACTACAGTGCATCTACTCATGAACTGCACCAGATTTGACAGTAGTTGCAGTGAGATGCTACCCCACTCTTCCACCAAGGCACCTGCAACTTCCCGGACATTTCTGGGGAGAATGGGCCTAGCCCTCACCCTCCGATCCAACAGGTCCCAGACGTGCTCAATGGGATTGCGATCCGGGCTCTTCGCTGGCTATAGCAGAACACTGACATTCCGGTCTTGCAGGAAATCACGCACAGAATGAGCAGTATGGCTGGTGGCATTGTCATGCTGGAGGGTCATGTCAGGATGAGCCTGCAGGAAGGGTACCACATGAGGGAGGAGGATGTCTTCCCTGTAACGCAAAGCGTGGAGATTGCCTGCAATGACAACAAGCTCAGTCTGATGATGCTGTGACACACCGCACCAGACCACGACGCCCCCTCCACCTCCAAATCGATCCCGCTCCAGAGGACAGGCTTCGGTGTAATGCTCATTCCTTCGACGATAAACGCGAATCCGACCATCACCCCTGGAGACAAAACCGCAACTTGTCAGTGAAGACCACTTTTTGCCAGTCCTGTCTGGTCCAGTGACGGTGGGTTTGTGCCCAGAGGCGACGTTGTTGCCAGTGATGTCTAGTGAGGACCTGCCTTACAACAGGCCTACAAGCCCTCAGTCCAGCCTCTCTCAGCCTATTGAGGACAGTCTGAGCACTGATGGAGGGATTGTGCGTTCCTGGTGTAACTTGGACAATTGTTGTTGCCATCCTGTACCTGTCCCGCAGGTGTGATGTTCGGATGTACCGATCCTGTGCAGGTGTTGTTACACGTGGTCTGCCACTGCGAGGACGATAAGCTGTCCGTCCCGTTTCCCTGTAGCGCTGTCTTAGGCGTCTAACAGTACGGACAGTGCAATTTATTGCCCTGGCCACATCTGCAGTAGTCCTCATGCCTCCTTGTAGCATGCCTAAGTCACGTTCACGCAATTGAGCAGGGACGCTGGGTATCTTTCTTTTGGTGTTTCCAGAGTCAGTAGAAAGGCCTCATTGGAGTCCTAAGTTTTCATAACTGTGACCTTAATTGCCTACCGTCTGCAAGCTGTTGGTGTCTTAACGACCGTTCCACAGGTGCATGTTCATTAATTGTTTATGGTTCATTGAAGCATGGGAAACAGTGTTTAAACCCAGAGATTTTTGGATATATGAACTTTATCGAACAAAACATACATGTATTGTGTAGCATGAAGTCCTATGAGTGCCATCTGATGAAGATCATCAAAGGTTAGTGATTCATTTTCTTTATTTCTGCTTCTTGTGACTCCTCTCTTTGGCTGGAAAATGGCTGTGTGTGTTTTTGAGGCTCTGACCTAACATAATTATATGGTGTGCTTTCGCTGTAACGCTCTTTTGAAATCAGACACAATGAGTAGATTAACAAGAAGTTAAGCTTATTTTGGTGTATTGTGAATGTATGAAAGTTACGGCGGCCTAGTGGTTAGAGTGTAGAGGCGGCAGGTAGCCTAGTGGTTAGAGTGTAGGGGCGGCAGGGTAGCCTAGTGGTTACAGTGTAGGGGCGGCAGGGTAGCCTAGTGGTTAGAGTGTAGGGGCGGTAGGTAGCCTAGTGGTTAGAGTGTAGAGGAGGCAGGGTAGCCTAGTGGTTAGAGTGTAGGGGTGGCAGGTAGCCTAGTGGTTAGAGTGTAGAGGCGGCAGGTAGCCTAGTGGTTAGAGTGTAGGGGTGGCAGGGTAGCCTAGTGGTTAGAGTGTAGGGGTGGCAGGGTAGCCTAGTGGTTAGAGTGTTGGACTAGTAACCGAAAGGTTGCAAGTTCAAATCCCCGTGCTGACAAGGTACTAATCTGTCATTCTGCCCCTGAACAGGCAGTTAACCCACTGTTCCTAGGCCGTCATTGAAAATAAGAATTAGTTCTTAACTGACTTGCCTAGTAAAATAAAAAGGTAAAATAAAAAATAAACATATTTCTAAAAAATATTTTGATTTTCGCGCTCTGCCTTTTCAGCGGAATGTTGTCGAGGGGTTCCGCTAGCCATAAGAGGTTAAGACTCCATGTTTCATTAGATGGTACAGTCCTCCTTTAAGACTCCATAATGTTTCATCATTAGATGCTACAGTCCTCCTTTAAGACACCATAATGTTTCCTCATTAGATGCTACAGTCCTCCTTTAAGACTCCATAATGTTTCATCATTAGATGCTACAGTCCTCCTTTAAGACACCATAATGTTTCATCATTAGATGCTACAGTCCTCCTTTAAGACTCCATAATGTTTCATCATTAGATGCTACAGTCCTCCTTTAAGACTCCATAATGTTTCATCATTAGATGCTACAGTCCTCCTTTAAGACTCCATAATGTTTCATCATTAGATGCTACAGTCCTCCTTTAAGACTCCATAATGTTTCATCATTAGATGCTACAGCTCTCCTTTAAGACTCCATAATGTTTCATCATTAGATGCTACAGTCCTCCTTTAAGACTCCATAATGTTTCATCATTAGATGGTACAGTCCTCCTTTAAGACTCCATAATGTTTCATCATTAGATGCTACAGTCCTCCTTTAAGACTCCATCATGTTTTCCTGTTCAACAGTCTTGTAAAGATAGGGGGGTTGACTGGGACAGGCAATGTAACATCCATAATGTTTTAAGGAAAGGTTTCTGTAAAACAAGCATCATCTTGAAACTTTCTCTCTAAAGCTAACTTTCATCAATGTTTAATATGGTCTATTGGTTTCTCTCTTTCATTGGCAGAATCCTTTTTCAGTGTTATGATATTCATAACATCCATTTCCATTAGTCCATCTTCCTGTCAACCAACAGAACTCTGCTGGTTGTCCTGGTAACAGATACCAGTGGTCAGATCTATTTTATTTGTTCAAACTAAACTCCAGCACTTACTTTGATGAGTCAAATCTGATCCTTTCTTCTCTTCTCCTCCGCTCACAGTTCCACTCAGCCCCATTGTTTTCCTGCAGTCCACCAGCAGCACAGACAACCTCTTCATACCCAGCAGTAAGGCGCTACCGGGAGAGGCACGACACGGGGACTCCGGGAGGGAGGAAGGGCTAGTGTTGTCCTAGTAACCATAAAGAGGGGACACAAACACATATCATTATGGATGCTGATGTCACTGTTGTCATGAAGTGCTTTACAGAAATCCAGCCCAGACCCCAATAGAGCAAGCTGTATGCTAGACCAGACCAAGCTGTACCATCTGGTGTTCTGATCTGGAGAGACTCTTCTCTGCCTCGTCAGCATCAGGATGTTGTTGAGGCTTCCCAGAGGATCCAGGAAAGTCATGTCTCTCTCCTGTGTGAATGAGAACATCAAACAGATGGTAAACTTATGACCATCAATTGCAATCACAGTCTTACAAGAGGCATGAATATGTACACTGCTCAAAAAATTCAAGGGAAAACTTAAACAACACAATGTAACTCCAAGTCAATCACACTTCTGTGAAATCAAACTATCCACTTAGGAAGCAACACTGATTGACAATAAATGTCACATGCTGTTGTGCAAATGGAATAGACAACAGGTGGAAATTATAGGCAATTAGCAAGACACCCCAAATAAAGGAGTAGTTCTGCAGGGGGTGACCACAGACCACTTCTCAGTTCCAATGATTCTTGGCTGATGTTTTGGTCACTTTTGAATGCTGGCGGTGCTTTCACTCTAGTGGTAGCATGAGACGGAGTCTACAACCCACACAAGTGGCTCAGGTAGTGCAGCTCATCCAGGATGGCACATCAATGCGAGCTGTGGCAAAAAGATTTGCTGTGTCTGTCAGCGTAGTGTCCAGAGCATGGAGGCGCTACCAGGAGACAGGCCGGTACATCAGGAGACGTGGAGGAGGCCGTAGGAGGGCAACAACCCAGCAGCAAGACCGCTACCTCCGCCTTTGTGCAAGGAGGAGCAGGAGGAGCACTGCCAGAGCCCTGCAAAACGACCTCCAGCAGGCCACAAATGTGCATGTGTCTGCTCAAACAGTCAGAAACATACTCCATGAGGGTGGTATGAGGGCCCAACGTCCACAGGTGGGGGTTGTGCTTACAGCCCAACACGGGCAGGACGTTTGGCATTTGCCAGAGAACACCAAGATTGGCAAATTCGCCACTGGTGCCTTGTGCTCTTCACAGATGAAAGCAGGTTCACACTGAGCACGTGACAGACATGACAGAGTCTGGAGACGCCGTGGAGAACGTTCTGCTGCCTGCAACATCCCCCAGAATGACCGCTTTGGCGGTGGGTCAGTCATGGTGTGGGGTGGCATTTCTTTGGGGGGCCGCACAGCCCTCCATGTGCTCGGCAGAGGTAGCCTGACTGCCATTAGGTACCAAGATGAGATCCTCAGACCCCTTGTGAGACTATATGATGGTGCGGTTGGCCCTGAGTTCCTCCTAATGCAAGACAATGCTAGACCTCATGTGGCTGGAGTGTGTCAGCAGTTCCTGCAAGAGGAAGGCATTGATGCTATGGACTGGCCCGCCCGTTCCCCAGACCTGAATCCAATTGAGCACATCATGTCTCGCTCCATCCACCAACACCACGTTGCACCACAGACTGTCCAGCAGTTGGCGGATGCTTTAGTCCAGGTCTGGGAGGAGATCCCTCAGGAGACCATCCGCCAACTCATCAGGAGCATGCCCAGGCGTTGTAGGGAGGTCATACAGGCACGTGGAGGCCACACACACTACTGAGCTTCATTTTGACTTGTTTTAAGGACATTACATTAAAGTTGGATCAGGATTTCCACTTTAATTTTGAGTGTGATTCCAAATCCAGACCTCCATGGGTTGATAAATTTGATTTCCATTGATAGTTTTTGTGTGATTTTGTTGTCAGCACATTTAACTATGTAAAGAAAAAAGTATTTAATAAGAATATTTCATTCATTCAGATCTAGGATGTTATTTTAGTGTTCCCTTTATTTTCATTCATTCAGATCTAGGATGTGTTATTTTAGTGTTCCCTTTATTTTCATTCATTCAGATCTAGGATGTGTTATTTTAGTGTTCCCTTTATTTTCATTCATTCAGATCTAGGATGTTATTTTAGTGTTCCCTTTATTTACATTCATTCAGATCTAGGATGTGTTATTTTAGTGTTCCCTTTATTTTCATTCATTCAGATCTAGGATGTTATTTTAGTGTTCCCTTTATTTTCATTCATTCAGATCTAGGATGTGTTATTTTAGTGTTCCCTTTATTTTCATTCATTCAGATCTAGGATGTGTTATTTTAGTGTTCCCTTTATTTTCATTCATTCAGATCTAGGATGTGTTATTTTAGTGTTCCCTTTATTTTCATTCATTCAGATCTAGGATGTGTTATTTTAGTGTTCCCTTTATTTTCATTCATTCAGATCTAGGATGTGTTATTTTAGTGTTCCCTTTATTTTCATTCATTCAGATCTAGGATGTGTTATTTTAGTGTTCCCTTTATTTTCATTCATTCAGATCTAGGATGTGTTATTTTAGTGTTCCCTTTATTTTCATTCATTCAGATCTAGGATGTGTTATTTTAGTGTTCCCTTTATTTTCATTCATTCAGATCTAGGATGTGTTATTTTAGTGTTCCCTTTATTTTCATTCATTCAGATCTAGGATGTTATTTTAGTGTTCCCTTTATTTTCATTCATTCAGATCTAGGATGTGTTATTTTAGTGTTCCCTTTATTTTCATTCATTCAGATCTAGGATGTGTTATTTTAGTGTTCCCTTTATTTTCATTCATTCAGATCTAGGATGTTATTTTAGTGTTCCCTTTATTTTCATTCATTCAGATCTAGGATGTGTTATTTTAGTGTTCCCTTTATTTTCATTCATTCAGATCTAGGATGTTATTTTAGTGTTCCCTTTATTTTCATTCATTCAGATCTAGGATGTTATTTTAGTGTTCCCTTTATTTTCATTCATTCAGATCTAGGATGTGTTATTTTAGTGTTCCCTTTATTTTCATTCATTCAGATCTAGGATGTTATTTTAGTGTTCCCTTTATTTTTTTGAGCAGTGTATAAAAAAGTGCCTATAAAGGCAGCTTTCATCGTGATTTCCTAAAATATTGTTTGTGTTGCAAATGTAAAAGGGTTGTTCCACGAAATGGGTGCCCTTTGCGTCCCTTTGATAATTTAAGTATAAATTATGCACCAATGTTGAATTCTGAAAAGCCTGTTTTATGAAGTGCACTTTAACGTGGACTACGTGGATATTTCAATAAATCTAATATAAAAGTCTAAATATATGTACCAATGACGGATTGCACCTTTAACAATGTATTGAGAACTGAACAACATATTAAATTGTAGAACTTCAGTAGAATGCCCCTTTTCAAACCCCACATTAGTTCAAGAAATGCATATTTTGTGCCCGTTTTCAAGTCAGTACTCACTGGTCTCAATGGAATTTTCAGCCTCATCCTTTTTCACTCCCAAAACGTCTTCCTCCTCTTTAATTGAGATAGCCTCCTCTTCCTCTTTTACTCCAAAAGGTTCTTCCTCTTCTTTAAATGTTATGGCACCTTCCTCCTTTTTGATTCTGAAAGCTTCTACCTCCTCCTCTTCCACAACCTCTTTCCCATATTCCTCTTTCACTGTAATATCATCCTCTTCTTCTTTCAATGCGATAGCCTCCTCTTCCTCCCTTTTCATCCTGAAAGCTTCTTCCTCTCCTTTCTTCAGAGCTTCTTTCTCCGTCGAGATTAATGAGCTCATGCTCCGGTCGATTAGCCTCGTGCAGTATCACTTTACCACATTAGCTAATTTAACAAGCAATCTACGTTTCAATGAACGAGTAGATATGTAAACAGAATTGTGTTTAAAACACTAAGAATAATATACACAAGATTTGTCTTAAACGCTTCAATGTTTCGGTTTAATGTTCGCTAGAAAACCACCACCTTGGTTGAATCAGAAGCCTTTTGTCGCTGTTGAAGAAACCTCCAGTTCCGTCCACTAGATTGTACGTCACGCAAGAAGCATCACCTGAAAAACTCATATCGCCATCCGCTGACTGGAGTGGGTAACGCAGTTTGGAAAAATATTAATTACAATGTTTATTCTGGCCAACAATGTCATAAGAAGTCATTTTAAAACAAACAGATGTTATGTTTTCCTCTTCCTTCTACAGCCAATACTTTCCTGACCTGCCCATTAGGCAGGATTAGGTGACAGATTGGCGAGGGTGGCATAAATTACTTTACTCAACATATTGTGCAGCTTTCTGTTGAGGGATCTTTTTATGGGGGGGGGGGCTTTTTGTTGACACTTCACACACATGGTTATGGGCTTAACAAAGACACCAGTAGCATGTCAGATATAGTTTAAATGTATCTGAGTTCGCATCCCAATATGAAACTTCAAATACATCACAGAAGACTGAAATGTAACAAAACGACTATTGTATTTAATGAACTGTACACTGAGATGCTCAGTTGGTCAACATTCCCCTCCAGTGATTCCCCAACATCAGGTCAACATGTGCCCCACAAATGAAGCAGATATCTTATACCAGTCCTTCTTTAAAGACATGTATCCATAACAAGGCTGTTTTCTATAGTGTCCATTTCTTAAACATCTTTATTTTCATGCAAATAACTTGTCAAAAAGCATTTTTATGACCAAATTCACATTCTTTAGTGTAGACAGTTGTTTCCTCATGTGTGTTTGAGATTAGGTCCCTGAATGGTCAAAAACCTCTTCAAGTAGAAGTACGTTTATAACACAAAATATCTTACAGGTCGACCCTCTTCCACTCTCTCATCATGTCACAAGCTGTCAGGCTCCCAGAGGCAGAGCAATAAAAGGCCCCAGCTCACTCAACTACCCCTCCCTCTCCAACAGCCATCAACCCAGAACATCCTGAAGACAGAACATCTAACAGATCATCTAGGAAGCCTTTCTTCCTCATGGAGCTTTTTGAAAGTGAGTTCAATATTCAATGTGATGTTTGTTCAGTGCCTTCGTAAAGTATTCAGACACCTTTACTTTTTCCACATTTTGTTATGATATAGCCTTCTTCAAAAATGTATTAATTACATTTGTTCCTCATCAATCTACACACAATACCAAATAATAATTTAATTTACCACAAGTGGACTCCATTCAAGTTGTAGAAACATCTCAAGACTGATCAGTGGAAACAGGATGCACCTGAGCTCAATTTCGAGTCTCATATCAAAGGGGTCAGTTTGTTATATCTGGAGTACTTCTCCTGTCCTGTCCTGTGTGAATTTAAGTATGCTCTCTCTAATTTTCTCTTTCTCTCTTTCTTTCTCTCTCTCGGAGGACCTGAGCCCTAGGACCATGCCTCAGGACTACCTGACATGATGACTCCTTGCTGTCCCCAGTCCACCTGGCCGTGCTGCTGCTCCAGTTTCAACTGTTCTGCCTGTGATTATTATTATTTGACCATGCTGGTCATTTATGAACATTTTGGCCATGTTCTGTTCTAATCTCCACCCGGCACAGCCAGAAGAGGACTGGCCACCCCACATAGCCTGGTTCCTCTCTAGGTTTCTTCCTAGGTTTTGGCCTTTCTAGGAAGTATTTCCTAGCCACAGTGCTTCTACGCCTGCATTGCTTGCTGTTTGGGGTTTTAGGCTGGGTTTCTGTACAGCACTTTGAGATATCAGCTGATGTACGAAGGGCTATATAAATACATTTGATTTGATTTGAATACTTACGTAAATAAGCTTTCTATTTTTTTTATACATTTGAAAAATGTCTAAAAGCCTTTTATCGCTTCATCATTATGGGTTATTGTGTGTAGATTGATGAGGAAATGTTTTAGAATAAGATGTAACATAACAAAATGTGCAAAAAGTCACAGGCTCTGAATACTTTCCAAAGGCATTGGAAGTGATTGAGGAGAGAGCATCATTACTATATTCTAATTACAATCATTGACCCATAAGGGAACACATGACCAAAGCCAGGCGTGACCCATACAGAATTAAAACAACATTATTCTTAATGAGAAATATAATCTAGTAAACAAATGTTTGCATAACCAAAGCCATGAAAACTGGCACCAACATTGTATTTAGCTAGGATTTCATAAGGCCAGGAAGGTCATTGAGAATAACAATAGACAATAGTTATTGTTGCTAGTTCAGGGATGAAGAGAGTGCAGGTTCATGAATGTTAATGATGTGTTCACAGTGTGGATGTTGACAGAGGGGGATTAGAACCCCAAAGTAATAGTGGTACAAAATATCATAAAGGTCATTTAACATTCTGGTTTAGGGGGGTAATAACTTTATGGAAACCACTATTCACACTGTGTACAGACATAGAAAACCATCACATCAAGGAGGTGTAACAGTGATGAATGACTATTCAATATACAACAGTAGTCTTCTGTAACAAGCAATACGTGGTAAATATGTTTACTGTAGTTCAGATAGAGCCTGATCAGCAGACTGTAGTTCAGATAGAGCCTGATCAGCATACTGTAGTTCAGATAGAGCCCGATCAGCATACTGTAGTTCAGATAGAGCCTGATCAGCATACTGTAGTTCAGATAGAGCCTGATCAGCAGACTGTAGTTCAGATAGCGCCTGATCAGCATACTGTAGTTCAGATAGAGCCTGATCAGCTGGGCGGGCAATATAGTACACAACTGTATCATCTACATACAGATGCAGGTAACAGTTTATTTTGGCAAAACGACATTGTTAATGTAAACAATATAGTTATTTGTTAGACATTCTAACATATAACACAATGCCTAGGTACTAAAGATTTTATATGCAACATTTGATCAACAATTTCGACCACCCTTGGGTTATGATGTATATGACATTCTAACAACAATTTGAACCACCCTGGGTTATGATGTATATGACATTCTAACAACAATTCGAACCACCCTGGGTTATGATGTATATGACATTCTAACAACAATTCGACCACCCCTGGGTTATGATGTATATAACATTCTAACAACAATTTGACCACCCCTGGGTTATGATGTATATGACATTCTAACAACAATTTGACCACCCTGGGTTATGATGTATATAACATTCTAACAACAATTTGAACCACCCCTGGGTTATGATGTATATGACATTCTAACAACAATTTGACCACCCCTGGGTTATGATGTATATAACATTCTAACAACAATTTGACCACCCCTGGGTTATGATGTATATAACATTCTAACAAAAATTTGACCACCCCTGGGTTATGATGTATATGACATTCTAACAACAATTTGACCACCCTGGGTTATGATGTATATGACATTCTAACAACAATTTGACCACCCTGGGTTATGATGTATATGACATTCTAACAACAATTTGACCACCCCTGGGTTATGATGTATATGACATTCTAACAACAATTTGACCACCCCTGGGTTATGATGTATATGACATTCTAACAACAATTTGACCACCCTGGGTTATGATGTATATGACATGACAAGATACACTGGCTACTTTAGGCATCTTTTTTAATGACATGTTTATAATCCAAAAGTATGTTTTTAGAGGGGAGGGAAATACTGTTTATGTTAAACTGTAGAGAACAAGAACCTTTGGTGAATCAAGGAGTCCCTGATATTTTACATACTACACATGTCCAGAAGGCTGGTTCTGACAATAAACAATAAACTTTTAAAGTTTCAAACGAGGCTGTCAAGACAGGACCGTACTGTGGTACTACACTATTACACTGTTATGTACTACTAATGTACTAGTATCTAAGAGGATAAGGAATATCTACAAGGGGAACATGTACACAATATAACACATTACCAAAGCATCTAAGGATGCAAACACTGACACTGACATTGTATTATGTTATGTGACTCTGACATGGTATTATGTTATGGGACACTGACATTGTGTTATGTGACACTGACATTGTATTGTGTTATGTGACTCTGACTCTGACATTGTATTGTGTTATGTGACACTGACATTGTGTTATGTGACACTGACATTGTATTGTGTTATGTGACTCTGACATGGTATTATGTTATGGGACTCTGACATTGTGTTATGTGACACTGACATTGTATTGTGTTATGTGACTCTGACATGGTATTATGTTATGGGACTCTGACATTGTGTTATGTTATGGGACTCTGACATTGTGTTATGTGACTCTGACATTGTATTGTGTTATGTGACTCTGACATGGTATTGTGTTATGTGACTCTGACTCTGACATGGTATTATGTTATGTGACTCTGACATGGTATTGTGTTATGTGACACTGACATTGTATTGTGTTATGTGACTCTGACATGGTATTATGTTATGGGACTCTGACATTGTGTTATGTGACTCTGACATTGTATTGTGTTATGTGACACTGACATTGTATTGTGTTATGTGACACTGACATTGTATTGTGTTATGGGACTCTGACATTGTGTTATGTGACTCTGACATTGTATTGTGTTATGGGACTCTGACATTGTGTTATGTGACTCTGACATTGTATTGTGTTATGGGACTCTGACATTGTGTTATGTGACTCTGACATGGTATTGTGTTATGGGACTCTGACATTTTATTGTGTTATGTGACACTGACATTGTATTGTGTTATGTGACTCTGACATGGTATTGTGTTATGTGACTCTGACATGGTATTGTGTTATGTGACTCTGACATGGTATTGTGTTATGTGACTCTGACATGGTATTGTGTTATGTGACTCTGACATGGTATTATGTTATGTGACTCTGACATGGTATTATGTTATGTGACTCTGACATGGTATTGTGTTATGTGACTCTGACATGGTATTATGTTATGTGACTCTGACATGGTATTGTGTTATGTGACTCTGACATGGTATTGTGTTATGTGACTCTGACATGGTATTGTGTTATGTGACTCTGACATTGTATTATGTTATGTGACTCTGACATGGTATTATGTTATGTGACTCTGACATGGTATTGTGTTATGTGACTCTGACATGGTATTGTGTTATGTGACTCTGACATGGTATTATGTTGTGGGACTCTGACATTGTGTTATGTGACTCTGACATTGCATTGTGTTATGGGACTCTGACATGGTATTATGTTATGTGACTCTGACATGGTATTGTGTTATGTGACTCTGACATGGTATTATGTTGTGGGACTCTGACATTGTGTTATGTGACTCTGACATTGCATTGTGTTATGGGACTCTGACATGGTATTGTGTTATGTGACTCTGACATGGTATTGTGTTATGTGACTCTGACATGGTATTGTGTTATGGGACTCTGACATTGTGTTATGTGACACTGACATGGTATTATGTTATGTGACTCTGACTCTGACATTGTATTATGTTATGTGACTCTGACATGGTATTATGTTATGTGACTCTGACATTGTGTTATGTGACACTGACATTGTATTGTGTTATGTGACACTGACATGGTATTATGTTATGGGACTCTGACATTGTGTTATGTGACACTGACATTGTATTGTGTTATGTGACACTGACATTGTATTGTGTTATGTGACACTGACATTGTATTGTGTTATGTGACACTGACATTGTATTGTGTTATGTGACACTGACATTGTATTGTGTTATGTGACTCTGACATTGTGTTATGTGACACTGACATGGTATTATGTTATGTGACGCTGACATTGTGTTGTGGGACTCTGACATTGTGTTATGTGACACTGACATTGTATTGTGTTATGTGACTCTGACATTGTATTGTGAATATAAATATATATATATAAATATAAATATATACAGTTGGTTTACAATGTCAGAGTCTGGAATATAATTATATACAGTTTGTTTACGGTGTATATGATGGTGTGTCTAGACATTATGGACCGTATATGAATATAAAAGGTGTGTACAGCAGTAGTTATATAGGATGAGCCTTGACTAGAATACAGGGTGGAGTACTGGGTGGTAGACGGCTAGTAACAGTGACTAAAGTTCAGGACAGGGTACTGTGAGGAGGCCGGCTTGAGGTGACTATTTAACAGTCTGATGACCTGGAGATAGACCACACATTAACCACACAACAAGTATTGTGGTGGCAGCATCATGTTATGGGTATGCTTGTCACCGGCAGGGACTGGGGAGTTTGTCAGGATCAAAATAGATATGAAAGGAGCAAAGCCCAGGTAAAAAGTTAAAGGAAAACCGACCTCAGTCTTCTGAAAACCTGTTTCCATCACATCTGTTGTGAGTTTTTTTATAAGGTATGACTTTACACACATACCATTTGGTTAATCAAGCAAAATACAGCCTCATTTTTTTCTAATCAGGAAGCTCCGGTAAACAGTGGTTGTTGTACACTGCTGCCACCACAAGGCCTGGAGGGGATTTTTACTTTGTTGATAGCTAGCTACTGTGTGGACAAAGACGTAGCAGCTAGCTAACTGGCTACTGATCAACCTATTGTGTGTATTGAACATTCATATTGGACAGCCTTACCTGTAGAGTAGCACCACCAGCCATCATTCCATTCTCTTCCTGACGTCAAATGGAAACAATGGAGCAAATGCATCACATGGAAATATCACTTGATTATCAGAGGAGTGTATTATGACATCAGCTAGAACTACTCAGACATTCTAAATATCACTTGATTATCAGAGGGGTATATTATGACATCATATAGAACTACTCAGACATTCTAAATATCACTTGATTATCAGATGGGTGTATTATGACATCAGATAGAACTACTCAGACATTCCAAATCAGGCTTCATCCATATCATGAAGGTGAATATTGATCCAACCATTTCAAAAGTAATGACCGGGCTGACGGAAACAGGATATGCCTTTCCAATTTTATAAATGCAGGCAGACAATTTGTTAGTTCGTATGACATGGTGGGGTCTTCATGTGTCAGTAAACATGTATAAGTGAGAAATGGAGGTGGGAACTCCTTTATGTGCAAATATTGATATAATAACCATCACATCTTAGAGCTGCTGACTACAGTGCACGGGGACAAGAACACGTTTTCTATTTCACACAACAGTTTTAAAAACCATCAGTAGAGTTGAAAATGCGATGGAAACCAATTTAACTTGTATTTTTCATTCAGTACATGAGAATTTAACAGCAAACGTTGTTTTGAAAATGTGTATGTTTTATGCAGGTTCTAGAATATTCACATGGCAATCTGTCGCAAATTGCATGGAAACTTAACAACGAAGGTGGATATTGATCCAACACCTGCCCCGTATTCAAACCAGCCCACTGGGCACAGACGTCACTTGAACGTCTAGTTTCTATTTACATTTCTTTGAGTCCTCAACTAAAGTGAATTCAACATGAAATCAACACAAAATGTCACCTGTCATTGGATTTAGGTTGCCAGTTCAGTGAAAAATAAAAAATACCTGATGTTCATGGCTTTTTACAAATCCAATCAGTTTTCCACATTAATCAAACATCACATAGATTTGTTTTGTTGAAATGATGTGGAAACAAAGTTAATTCAACCAGTGGGAGGCTTGTAAATGCCCCCAGGAAAATAAAACAAAGAACTCTTCATTGAGACAATGATAAACAGCAATCTGTGGGAGAGTTGTGGTGGATATTATAAAATAAGGATCTGCTGGAGTCCAAGTCAAACCAAGATTCTTTATTTCTGAGCTCAGAGAGAATAACAGAGTTACACAGTGCAGTGTAGACAGCCTGAATTCTGAAGCATTGGGTGATGGGCACATACCTTTATAGTTTCCTGTTCCTGGGAGGGACATTATTCATACAAGGGCACAGGTGCAGCTGGTCTGCAACACAGGATGATATTCCCAGGAACAGGAGATTATAATAGGACAGTTTCACAAGGTTAGTCACATACTCAGTTATGTGGACACATACAATTAACATTTTGCATTACAGACACTGTGAACATTTTAATGTCATTAAATCATCAGTGGGCCACAATGAAAATGTAAACAATGGAGCAAATGCATCACATCCAAATATCACTTGATTATCTGTAGTGCTGGAGGAATGACACACCCAGATAAACACACAGAACTTTAAAAAAGGACCATTTAAACACATGGAAGCTGATTTACTCTATATTCAAACTGACAGACTCCATATTCAATTCATATTTTCTAATAAAAACATACAACTATATGTTTAAGTATACTTTGTACAATTACATTTCATCTGGTATAAACAGGTAAACACATTCTCAGTCAACAATATAAGATAATTGGAGCACTGTGTATGTTCTCTGATGAATTTTAAGTCAATTTGATGTAAAATATCAATATACACACTCGGAGAAGTAATTATTCTGTCCTGTGTGGATGCTCACATGACTTTTAAGTAACTGTGATGAGAAATATGTCTTCCCACAGTCTGAGCATTTGTAAAACTTCTACCCTGTGTGTATTCTCTCATTTTTTTCCCCAAGAAACCTTTCTGTTTAAATCTTTTTTCACACTGGCAACACCCCTGTGTGTTTTCTCTTATGTTTTTTCAGATCCCCTGACTGGTTGAAGCACTTTCCACACTGGGAGCAGTGGTAAGGCTTCTCCCCTGTGTGTATTCTCTCGTGTCTTTTCAGGCTCCCTAACTGGTTAAAACTCTTCCCACACTGGGAGCAGTGGTAAGGCTTCTCCCCTGTGTGTATTCTCTCGTGATGTTTCAGGGACCTTATTAGGTTAAAACACTTGCCACACTGAGAGCAGTGGTAAGGTCTCTCTCCTGTGTGTATTCTCTCATGATTTTTGAATTCCCCTAAATGGTTAAACGTCTTTCCACACTGGGAGCAGTGGTAAGGTTTCTGCCCTGTATGTATACGCTCATGATATTTGAGGGCGTGTAACCGATTAAAACTCTTCCCACACTTGGAGCAGTGGTAAGGCTTCTCCCCAGTGTGTATTATCTCATGTTGCTTCAGGGCCCCTAAGAGGATAAAACACTTGCCACACTGAGAGCAGCGGTAAGGTTTCTCCCCTGTGTGTATTCTCTCATGTATTTTCATGTTACCTGCCTGGCTAAAACTCTTTCCACACTGGGAACAGTGGTAAGGCTTCTCCCCTGTGTGTATTCTCTCATGTAGTTTCAGCTTCCCCAAATCGTTACAACCCTTTCCACACTGGGAGCAGTGGTAAGGCTTCTCCCCTCTGTGTATTCTCTCGTGTCGTTCCAGCTTCCCCAAATCATTAAAACGCTTTCCACACTGGGAACACTGGTGTCTTCTTGCTGGTTTGGACGTCCCTGGCTCTGGTTCCTCTGAGTCTGGTCTTTCTCCTGCCAAAGACAGTTTATTTTTTTAAATAGTTACACGAATGAAACCTCCACATGATAAAACAACAGTGCTACAAGTAAATCCGAATCAGATCTCTCAATAATCTGAGGCCAGTTTTAACAATCTTAGTATGATTTTAAAACAAATGTAGAGCTTCCTGGTAATTACTGATATGTTTACACTACTTATTTTATTCATCCTGTTTTACAAGTCAGAACACAAAAAACTAAACAGTTCTAGGACACTGAAGACACAGACGTCACTGGATTCCAATCGAGCAGGTAGTTCTAAATATATAACTTTCACAGCTGTATGATACAGAATGCGACCTACACACTTAACTTCTTCGATATAGGGGGCGCTCTTAATTTTGGGATAAAAAAACGTTCCCGTTTTAAACAAGATATTTTGTCACGAAAAGATGCTCGACTATGCATATAATTAACAGCTTTGGAAAGAAAACACTCTGACGTTTCCAGAACTGCAAAGATATTGCCTGTGAGTGCCACAGAACTAATGCTACAGGCGAAACCAAGATGAAATTTCATACAGGAAGTGCCCCAGATTTTGAATGCGCTGTGTTCCAATGTCTCCTTATATATATTTTTTTTAACCTTTATTTAACTAGGCAAGTCAGTTAAGAACAAATTCTTATTTTCAATGACGGCCTAGGAACAGTGGGTTAACTGCCTGTTCAGGGGCAGAACGCCAGATTTCTACCTTGTAAGCTCGGGGGTTTGAACTTGCAACCTTCCGGTTACTAGTCCAACACTCTAACCACTAGGCTAAGCTGCCGCCCCGTGGCTGTGAATGCGCCAGGAATGAGCCTACACTTTCTGTCGTTTCCCCAAGGTGTCTGCAGCATTGTGACGTATTTGTAGGCATATCATTGGAAGATTGATCATAAAAGACTACATTTACCAGGTGCCCGCTTGGTGTCCTCCGTCGAAATTATTGCGTAATCTCCAGCTGCGTGCATTTTTCCATTTGGTTCAGAGGAGAAACCAAACTGCCACGAATGATTTATCATCGAATAGATATGTGAAAAACACCTTGAGGATTGATTCTAAACAATGTTTGCCATGTTTCTGTCGATATTATGGAGTTAATTTGGAAAAAAGTTTGGCGTTGTAATAACTGAAATTTCAGGTTTCTTTCTTAGCCAAACGTGATGAACAAAACGGAGCGATTTCTCCTACACAAATAATATTTTTGGAAAATCTGAACATTTGCTATCTAACTGAGAGTCTCCTCATTGAAAACATCCGAAGTTCTTCAAAGGTAAATGATTTTATTTGAATGCTTTTCTTGTTTTTGTGAAAATGTTGCCTGCTGAGTGCTACGCTAAATGCTACGCTAGGTATCAATACTCTTACACAAATGCTTGTGTAGCTATGGTTGAAAAGCATATTTTGAAAATCTGAGATGACAGTGTTGTTAACAAAAGGCTAAGCTTGTGAGCAAATATATTTATTTCATTTCATTTGCGATTTTCATGAATAGTTAATGTTGCATTAACTATTCATTCAATGAGCTTGAGGCTATAATTAAGCTCCCGGATATGGGATTGCTCGACGCAAGAAGTTAAACATAAATTAACTAAAGAAGTCATTTTGTATGATAGTCAAAAACTTGTTTTTACATCAAAGACACAAAGCACATCAGTAACATCTCGCGCCGTTGTCGAAAGGGTTTAAATGGCCCGATTTCTTATTTATACGTTCACAGGTTTTCAACATTTTGACTATCGCGGATGTCATATTTTGGGTAAAGTAAAAAAATGTTGTGAAATATTTGGAAAGATGTTCCTAAAACTGATAGTAACTCCAATAAACAAATTATAAACGCAACATGTAAAGTGTTGGATGTTTCATGAGCTGAAACAAAACATCCATGTTAGTTAACATTTATTCTCTGCCAAGATAAACCATCCACCTGACAGGTGTGGAATATCAAGAAGCTGATTGAACAGCTTGATTATTACACAGGTGCACCTTGTACAGGGGATAATAAAAGGCCACTCTAAAATGTGCAGTTTTGTCACAACAATGCCACAGATGTCTCAGAGGGAGCGTGAAATTGGCATGCTGACTGCAGGAATGTCCATTTTTATATATTTTTTTACATTGGAGAAAGACACAAAGCACATCAGTAATATTTGCCCGTTGTCGATAGGGTGGACACTGAGAAAAATTACAAGATTGTATTAATACTGTTTAGCCATCGAATAGCTTTGATGGGTACTCTCTCATCTGTGTCTATGGGACTGAGTTGGGCCTCTGGAGCTTGAGCTGACAATTGAATCATGACTTACCGATAAAAACCTACAGCCGGGTTGGGGGGTTAAAACAACACTAGGTGCAGATGACCACAGGATGAACCCAGGATGGCTTGTGATGCCCCCCAATCAGCATGGGAGGGGTGGAACCAGCCCTGACTAAGCATTTATAAGAACTCTGTTTTTCATTCAAGGTTAAGCTCTCGGCAACATACTCAAGAGTGTGGGGTCAACAGCTTCATTATTTCAATAATGAATCAATATTAAATAAAAAATGATTGTTTGAAGAAATGACAAAGTCTCTCTCAGTATACATGAATTTCCACGACAACGCCCGCTGCGTCAATTTCTTTTATTTAGACGTTCACAAATTTTGTACATTTTGACTATCACAAATGTCATGATATTTTGTGTAAAGTAAAAATAATTTTGGGGTAGATGTTGCTAAAAAAAATATAAAACACAACATGTAAAGTGTTGGTCCCATGTTTCATGAACTGAAATAAAAGACAAAAATATTGTGCACAAATTTGTTTACATTCCTGTTAGTGAACATTTCTCCTTTGCCAAGATAATTAATCCACCTGACAGGTGTGGCATTTAAATGTAAAGTCCATAGATTAGGGCCTAATTTATTCCTTTACAATGACTGACTAAAATTAACTGTAAATCGTTGAAATTGTTGTTTATATTTTGGTTCAGTATACACACACAGTGCATTCATTAAGGATCCAGACCCCTTCAACTTTTCCAAATGTTGTTACATTTCAGCATTATTCTAAAATTCAAAAAAAAAATCCCCCTCGCCAATCTAAACTCATCAAAAAAAAGAAATATCCTCTCGCTGTCAACTGCGTTTATTTTCAGCAAACTTAAGATGTGCTCAATTGGATTGAGATCCGGGCTCTTCACTGGCCATGGCAGAACACTGACATTCCGAACAAAACATAAATGTATTGAGTGATGAAGATTATCAAAGGTTAGTGATTAAACCCTTTACAATGAAGATCAGTGATGTTATTTGGAAATTTACGAATAATCTTCGAAAGACAAGGTCCTGAAAACGATCCGTAATTTTTTTTGCTGAATTTATTTTGTATATGTTGAAAAGTGTTTTTTTTCTCAAACATAAATAAACAACTCCAGGTGAAAGACAAAGGCCATAGCTGTAACAAAATAACAAATTAACTGGCAAAGCAGCAGAGCGAGGCCAGCATCCAGCATCGTCACGAGTCACGTTTTTGCAGCAGTTTCAGGACAACACTACAGGGAGAGAGAATCCATGGGAAAAAGTCCACGGGACTAGTTTCAATGTATGGAATCACCTAGGAGTTTCTGGATTTTGGGTAAACTTCTCCTTTAAAGCATAAGACTCCATAGTAATACATCATTAGATGCTACAAGCCTCCTTTAAGTCTCCATAATGTTTAATCATTAGATGCTACAGTCCTCCTTTAACAAAAGGAGGTATTTGGACATAAATGATGGACTTCATCAAACAAAAAAAACATTTATTGTGGAACTGGGATTCCTGGGAGTGCATTCTGATGAAGATCATCAAAGGTAAGTGAATATTTATAACGCTATTTCTGACTCCACAACATGGCGGGTATGTGCATGGCTTGTTGTTGTGTCTGAGCGCCATACTCAGATTATTGCATGGTTTGCTTTTTCCGTAAAGCTTTTTTGAAATCTGACACAGCGGTTGCATTAAGGAGAAGTATATCTATAATTCTGTGCATAATACTTGTATCTTTTATTAAAGTTAATATGAGTATTTCTGTAAATTGACGTGGCTCTCTGAAAATTCGCCGGATGTGTTCGAGGCACAACATAACTGACCATAAAGCGCCAATGTAACCTGAGATTTTTGGATATATATATTAACTTTTTCGAACATAACATACATGTATTGTGTAACATGAAGTCCTATGAGTGCCATCTGATGAAGATCATCAAAGGTTAGTGATTAATTTTCTCTCTATTTTTGCTTTTTGTGACTCCTCTCTTTGGCTGGAAAATGGCTGTGTGTGTTTTTGTGACGAGGCTCTGATCTAACATAATTATATTAACAACAAGTTAAGCTTTAATTTGGTGTATTGCACTTGTGAATGTATGAAAGTTACACATTTCTAAAAAATATTTTTTAATTTTGCGCTCTGCCTTTTCAGCAGAATGTTAGCCATAAGAAGTTCAAACTCCATAATGTTTCATCATTAGATGCTACAGTCCTCCTTTAAGACTCCATCATGTTTCATCATTAGATGCTACAGTCCTCCTTTAAGACTCCATCATGTTTAGAATGTGTCTGGAAGCGCTACTCTATTCTACTCTCATCCTTTCAGTTTTAATAATATTTAATAATAATGTTATAACAGGTAATAACTAACTTTAATAACTAGGGTCAATACCTGCCTGGCGCCCCAACAAAATATTTCTTTACCCCCCTCTAACAATACCGCTACAGAATTAGCATAGTAGGCCATGTAATTTTAGGTCATCTGAAATATTTAGGACTAACTTATTCCTTGCCACCCATTCTGAAACTCACTGCAGCTCTTTGTTAAGTGTTGCTGTCATTTCAGTCGCTGTAGTAACTGACGTGTACAGTGTTGAGTCATCCGCATACAGACACACTGGCTTTACTCAAATGTCATTGGCATCTTTGATGAAAACCTGCTCCAGAGCAGAACCTGCTGCTTGAACAGAGTTCTGAGTAGAGGGTCTGAATACTTAAGTAAATGTAATATTTTAGTTTTGTATTTTTTTAAAATTAATTAGCAAAAATATCAAACAAAAATGTTTTTGCTTTGTCAGTATGGGGTATTGTGTTTTTAGAATAAGGCTGTAACCTAACAAAACGAGGAAAAAGTCAAGGGGTCTGAATACTTTCCGGAGGCACTGTACTCTCCGATGCCAAGTCTAGGATCATCCCTCAGAGGTCCCCACTCTACTCACCGTATGTGTAGTGATGTCCAGTCAGTAGAACCTCATGAAGGTATATCACCACAACATGCATCATTACAGATCTCTTGAACAGAGATGCCTTTGAACAATGCCTATGATGTAGCCATACCTCTGGTGGATTGAGCCATCAAGCCCTCCGGAGGTGTCAGATCCTTGCTACTATAGAACCTCATGATTGTATGGGGATGGAACTCATTATACGGATGTAATGGCTAAAGTAAAAAGGTTTTAAACAAGATACATCTCATTTCTATTATTTCCAGCGGCTCCAACAGCGGCAATAGCCTCAAGCACAATATAAAAATCCCAGGATGGGACTAGCTGTTTGGGTACCGGGAGTAGGTGACCCTTCATAAAACAACAGATCAGGGGGTTCCACTGTATCGTTGTTGCAGCCTAAATGGCAGACAAATACACCTTTAGAGTTGAAAAGGCCTTGATGATATGTTGTGTTTCCTTCCTCAGAAAGCAGAGTAGCTCTGAAACAGAGCAACAAAGGGACTGATTTGTTTCTGATCTCATCATCTGTTAAATACACATACCCCTTATTGTGCTGTAGTGAGTGAGTGTGTGGCTCTAGCACTCTGAATATAGTTAATTATCGAGGACGGTCACGTGTGTTGAGAAGTAGAGGATCACTAGTTTGAGTCCAGTATGGGGACAGTGGAGGAAACTAAACTGTTAGCAGCACACTGGTGTCAGTTACACATGAAATCAATAAAGTTAATAATTTCCAAATGAAACCATGTTCTGTTAAGGTCTATATAGTATATATATTAAACCATGTTCTGTTAAGGTCTGTATAGTATATATATTAAACCATGTTCTTTAAGGTCTATATAGTATATACAGTGCCTTGCGAAGGTATTCGGCCCCCTTGAACTTTGCGACCTTTTGCCACAGTATCTCGGACCTGCCTGGTGTGTTCCTTGTTCTTCATGATGCTCTCTGCGCTTTTAACGGACCTCTGAGACTATCACGTGCAGGTGCATTTATACGGAAACTTGATTACACACAGGTGGATTGTATTTATCATCATTAGTCATTTAGGTCAACATTGGATCATTCAGAGATCCTCACTGAACTTCTGGAGAGAGTTTGCTGCACTGAAAGTAAAGGGGCTGAATAATTTTGCACGCCCAATTTTTCAGTTTTCAAAAAAAAAGAAGCTGGTTTTAAAATATATATTTGCCATGTTTAACAAGTCCTGTAGATCAGATGTTAATGAAGCAATACAGACCACATTGAAGTGTCTTGAGTTTTGTTTGCCTGTTCTAGACTGGTGTAAAGAACGGGGATTGACTGGGACAGGCAATGTCACATCCATAATGTATTTAGGGAAGGTTTCTGGAAAACATACACCTCATCTAGAAACTTTCTCTCTAAAGCGAACTTTCATCAAGGTTTTATATGGTCTATTGGTTTCTCTCTATTCATTGGCAGAATCCTTTTTCAGTGTTATGATATTCATAAAATCCATATCCACCACTCTATCTTCCTGTCAACTAACAGAACTCTGCTGGTTGTCCTGGTAACAGATACCAGTGGGCAGATCTATTTTATTTGTTCAAACTAAACTACAGCACTTACTTCGATGAGTCAAATCTGAAGCTTTCTTCTCTTCTCCACCTCTCACAGTTCCACTCTGCCCCGTTGTTTTCCTGCAGTCCACCAGCAGCACAGACAACCTCTTCATACCCAGCAGTAAGGTGCTACCGGGAGAGACACGACATGGGGACTCCGGGAGAGAGGAAGGGCTAGCGTTGTCCTGGTAACCATAAAGAGGAGACACAGATACATATCATTATGAATGCTTATGTCACTGTTGTCATGAAGTGCTTTACAGAAACCCAGCCCTGAGCCCGATAGAGCAAGCTGAATGCTAGAAAAGACCAATCTGTACCATCTGGTGTTCTGATCCGGAGAGAATCTTCTCTGCCTCGTCAGCATCAGGATGTTTTTGAGGCTCCCCAGAGGATCCATAATAGTCATGTCTCTCTCCTGTGTGAACAAGAACATCAAACAGATGGTAAACTTATGACTGTCTATTAAAATCATAGAGTCTTAGACGAGGCATTAATCGCTCTAAACGCCTAAAATGCAAATGTTAAAGGGTAGTTCCACGGAATGGCTGCCTTTTGCGTCCCTTTGATATTTTAAGTATAAATTATGCTCCAATATTGCATTTTAAAAGCATGTTATACTAGATGAGATGCACTTTAATGTAGACCACATGGAGATTTTATTAAATCTAATTTAAAAGACCCCAAAATATATGTACCAAAGGCAGATTGACCCTTTAAGAATGTATAAAGTACTGAACAACATATTCAAGTGTAGAATTCCATTAGAATGCCCCTTAAAACCACACATTAGTTCAACAACGGCATAGTTTGTGCCCCTGTTTAAGACAGTACTCACTGGTGTTAATCAGATATGCTGTCTCCTCCTCTTTCACACTCAAAACGTCTTCCTTCTTCACCTCTTCTGCGATAGCATCCTCTTCCTCTCTAAAATGTTCTTCCTCAATAACATCATCTTCTTCTTTCACGACAATGTTCAACCCCAAAGCTTCATTCTGCATACAGTAGACCTCTTCTTTAGCAGGGGAGGAGTAGTTTAGTGAACTCATGGTCCGGGATGTTAGAATTAGCGACTAGCCTAGTGCTAGGCTCAGTATCAATGTTTAACAACTTTGCAAATTGAACAAGCAAAATAGGTTAAAGTTAACCAGTTGATACGTCAAATGAACTGCGTTAACAACACTGAGATTAGCTAATGTACATTAATAATGTCTAAAGCGTCAATCTTTCGGTTTTATGTTGGCTTGCAAGCTACCGAGGTGGTTGAAAGAGTAGCCGTGTTGTTGTTCCTGAAGAAGCGTCCCGTCCAGTCTATTACACGTCACGCAAGAATCATCACCTGAAAGACGCCCGCCATCTGCTGGCTGGAGTGAATAACGCAGTTTGGAAACAATAGTTATTACCCTTTTTGTATTGGATAGAGCGTCATAATAATTTAACAATAAGCTGATATATTTTCTCTTACGTCTTACAAATAATTATTTCCTGTACACCGAAGTAGAAGCTTAATGGATTTGTAAATGATGAATAAATACTTCTATGAATAGGTTGTGTTTTAATACACATTTGCTCTGTTCATTTTTCACATTCGTTTTTATCTAGATGTAACGGAACTAATCCCTTAAAGCTACGCTCTTTAAGATACAAATCATCCTGTAAACCAGGGGTGGGCAACTCCAGTCCTCGGGGCCTGATCGATGTCACACTTTTTCTCCATCCCGCAAACACAGCTGATTAATCAAGCTGCATTCTAAACTGAATATTAGGTGATCATTGGAGTCTGGTGTGTTAGCTGGGGCTGGGGTAAAACTGTGACACTAATCAGGCCCTCGAGGTCTGGAATTTCCCAACCCCGCTGTAAACAACAGAGCAAATGCAGCACATGCAAATATCACTTGATTATCTGTAGTGCTTTACACGGAGTCTACAAAACATTAAGAACACCTGCTCCTTCCATGACAAACTGACTAGGTGAATCCAGGCTAAAGCTATGATCCCTTATTGATGTCACAAGTTAAATCCACTTCAATCAGTGTAGATGAAGGGGAGGAGATGGCTGAAATAAGGATTTTAAAGCCATGAGACAAATGAGACATGGATTGTGCATGTGTGCCATTCAGAGGGGGAATGGGGAAGACAAAATAGTTAAGAGCCTTTGAACAGGGAACGGTAGTTGGTCCCAGGCGCAGGTTTGTGTCAAGAACTGCAATGCTGCTGGGTTTGTCCAGCTTCCCATGTGATTTGTTTTCTCATGAGCATGGCCTTATTTCTATTACAGCATATCAACACCTGTGATTACTGTATGCCTCGCTGTATGTCTCTCTCAAATGTCAATATGCCTTGTATACTGTTGTTCAGGTTAGTTATCATTGTTTTAGTTCACAATGGAGCCCCTAGTTCCACTCTTCATGCCCCTGATAACTCCTTTGTCCCACCTCCCACACATGCGGTGACTTCACCCATTACTACCAGCATGTCCAGAGATACAACCTCTCTCATCATCACCCAGTGCCTGGGCTTACCTCCGCTGTACCCGCACCCCACCATACCCCTGTCTGCGCATTATGCCCTGAATATATTCTACCATGCCCAGAAACCTGCTCCTCTTATTCTCTGTCCCCAACGCTCTAGGCGACCAGTTTTGATAGCCTTTAGCCGCACCCTCATACTACTCCTTCTCTGTTCCGCGGGTGATGTGGAGGTAAACCCAGGCCCTGCATGTCCCCAGGCACCCTCATTTGTTGACTTCTGTGATCGAAAAAGCCTTGGTTTCATGCATGTCAACATCAGAAGCCTCCTCCCTAAGTTTGTTTTACTCACTGCTTTAGCACACTCTGCTAACCCTGATGTCCTTGCTGTGTCTGAATCCTGGCTCAGGAAGGCCACCAAAAATTCAGAGATTTCCATACCCAACTATAACATCTTCCGTCAAGATAGAACTGCCAAAGGGGGAGGAGTTGCAGTTTACTGCAGAGATAGCCTGCAAAGTAATGTCATACTTTCCAGGTCCATACCCAAACAGTTCGAACTACTAATTTTGAAAATTACTCTCTCCAGAAATAAGTCTCTCACGGTTGCCGCCTGCTACCGACCCCCCTCAGCTCCCAGCTGTGCCCTGGACACCATTTGTGAATTGATCGCCCCCCATCTAGCTTCAGAGTTTGTTCTGTTAGGTGACCTAAACTGGGATATGCTTAACACCCCGCCAGTCCTACAATCTAAGCTAGATGCCCTCAATCTCACACAAATCATCAAGGAACCCACCAGGTACAACCCTAACTCTGTAAACAAGGGCACCCTCATAGATGTCATCCTGACCAACTGGCCCTCCAAATACACCTCCGCTGTCTTCAACCAGGATCTCAGCGATCACTGCCTCATTGCCTGTATCCGCTACGGAGCCGCAGTCAAACGACCACCCCTCATCACTGTCAAACGCTCCCTAAAACACTTCTGTGAGCAGGCCTTTCTAATCGACCTGGCCCGGGTATCCTGGAAGGACATTGACCTCATCCCGTCAGTTGAGGATGCCTGGTCATTCTTTAAAAGTAACTTCCTCACCATCTTAGATAAGCATGCTCCGTTCAAAAAATGCAGAACTAAGAACAGATACAGCCCTTGGTTCACCCCAGACCTGACTGCCCTCGACCAGCACAAAAACATCCTGTGGCGGACTGCAATAGCATCGAATAGTCCCCGTGATATGCAACTGTTCAGGGAAGTCCGGAACCAATACACGCAGTCAGTCAGGAAAGCTAAGGCCAGCTTCTTCAGGCAGAAGTTTGCATCCTGTAGCTCCAACTCCAAAAAGTTCTGGGACACCGTGAAGTCCATGGAGAACAAGAGCACCTCCTCCCAGCTGCCCACTGCACTGAGGCTAGGTAACACGGTCACCACTGATAAATCCATGATTATCGAAAACTTCAATAAGCATTTCTCAACGGCTGGCCATGCCTTCCGCCTGGCTACTTCAACCTCGGCCAACAGCTCCGCCCCCCCCCCGCAGCTCCTCGCCCAAGCCTCTCCAGGTTCTCCTTTAACCAAATCCAGATAGCAGATGTTCTGAAAGAGCTGCAAAACCTGGACCCGTACAAATCAGCTGGGCTTGACAATCTGGACCCTCTATTTCTGAAACTATCTGCCACCATTGTCGCAACCCCTATTACCAGCCTGTTCAACCGCTCTTTCATATCGTCTGAGATCCCCAAGGATTGGAAAGCTGCCGCAGTCATCCCCCTCTTCAAAGGGGGAGACACCCTGGACCCAAACTGTTACAGACCTATATCCATCCTGCCCTGCCTATCTAAGGTCTTCGAAAGCCAAGTCAACAAACAGGTCACTGACCATCTCGAATCCCACCGTACCTTCTCCGCTGTGCAATCTGGTTTCCGAGCCGGTCATGGGTGCACCTCAGCCACACTCAAGGTACTCAACGATATCATAACCGCCATCGATAAAAGACAGTACTGTGCAGCCGTCTTCATCGACCTTGCCAAGGCTTTCGACTCTGTCAATCACCATATTCTTATCGGCAGACTCAGGAGCCTCGGTTTTTCGGATGACTGCCTTGCCTGGTTCACCAATTACTTTGCAGACAGAGTTCAGTGCGTCAAATCGGAGGGCATGCTGTCTGGTCCTCTGGCAGTCTCTATGGGGGTGCCACAGGGTTCAATTCTCGGGCCGACTCTTATCTCTGTGTATATCAATGATGTTGCTCTTGCTGCGGGCGATTCCCTGATCCACCTCTACGCAGACGACACCATTCTATATACTTTCGGCCCGTCATTGGACACTGTGCTATCTAACCTCCAAACAAGCTTCAATGCCATACAGCACTCCTTCCGTGGCCTCCAACTGCTCTTAAACGCTAGTAAAACCAAATGCATGCTTTTCAACCGGTCGCTGCCTGCACCCGCATGCCCGACTAGCATCACCACCCTGGATGGTTCCGACCTAGAATATGTGGACGTCTATAAGTACCTAGGTGTCTGGCTAGACTGCAAACTCTCCTTCCAGACTCATATCAAACATCTCCAATCGAAAATCAAATCAAGAGTCGGCTTTCTATTCCGCAACAAAGCCTCCTTCACTCACGCCGCCAAGCTTACCCTAGTAAAACTGACTATCCTACCGATCCTCGACTTCGGCGATGTCATCTACAAAATGGCTTCCAACACTCTACTCAGCAAACTGGATGCAGTTTATCACAGTGCCATCCGTTTTGTCACTAAAGCACCTTATACCACCCACCACTGCGACTTGTATGCTCTAGTCGGCTGGCCCTCGCTACATATTCGTCGCCAGACCCACTGGCTCCAGGTCATCTACAAGTCCATGCTAGGTAAAGCTCCGCCTTATCTCAGCTCACTGGTCACGATGGCAACACCCATCCATAGCACGCGCTCCAGCAGGTGTATCTCACTGATCATCCCTAAAGCCAACACCTCATTTGGCCGCCTTTCGTTCCAGTACTCTGCTGCCTGTGACTGGAACGAATTGCAAAAATCGCTGAAGTTGGAGACTTTTATCTCCCTCACCAACTTCAAACATCAGCTATCTGAGCAGCTAACCGATCGCTGCAGCTGTACATAGTCTATTGGTAAATAGCCCACCCTTTTTCACCTACCTCATCCCCATACTGTTTTTATTTATTTACTTTTCTGCTCTTTTGCACACCAATATCTCTACCTGTACATGACCATCTGATCATTCATCACTCCAGTGTTAATCTGCAAAATTGTAATTATTTGCCTACCTCCTCATGCCTTTTGCACACATTGTATATAGACTCCCCCTTTGTTTTCTACTGTGTTATTGACTTGTTAATTGTTTACTCCATGTGTAACTCTTTGTTGTCTGCTCACACTGCTATGCTTTATCTTGGCCAGGTCGCAGCCTACCTGGTTAAATAAAGGTGAAATAAAATAAATAAATAAAAATATTGGATGACTGTCATTCATATTCCATTCACCCTGTTCAATGTAACAGCAACAGGTTTAGGCTACTATATGATACTAGAATTTTCCCTATACCCATCATGAGATTTCTACAACCTAGCCTATGAATGGAAGTTTAGAATGTAGGTGCACACAGGTCGAGATACATTTTTTAGGTGACAGACAGTGACACATGGACAGACAGTCGTGAAGACATCAGCAACAAATTATCATGGTCCAAACACACCAAGACAGTCGTGAAGAGAGCACGACAACAACTTTTCCACCTCAGGAGAGTGAAAAGATTTGGCATGGGTCCCCAGATCCTCCAAAAGTTATACAGCTGCACCATCGAGAGCATCGGTTGCATCACCGCCTGGTATGGCAACTGCTCGGCATCTGACCGTAATGCACTACAGAGGGTTGTGAACATCACTGGGGTCAAGCTTCCTGCCATCCTGGACCTATATAAAGAAAGCCCAAAAAATCAGATACTCCAGTCACCCAAGTCATAGACTGTTTTCTCTGCTCCCGCACGTCAAGCGGTACCGGGGCGCCAAGTCTAGAACCAAAAAGGCTCCTTAACAGCTTCTACCCCCAAGCCATAAGACTGCTGAACAATTAATTAAATGGCCACCTGGACTATTTACATTGACCCCCCCATTTGTTTTGTACACTGCTGCTACTCGCTGTTTATTATCTATGAAATGTCACTTCACCCTTACCTACATGTACAAACTACCTCGACTAACCTGTACCCCCGCACATTGACTTGGTACCAGTACCCCCTGTATATAGCCTTGTTATTGTTATTTTATTGTGTTACTTTTTATTATTTTTTTACTTTAGTTCATTTGCTCAAATTTTCTTAACTCTTCTTGAACTCTACTGTTAGTTAAAGGGCTTGTAAGTAAACATTTCACTGTAAGGTCTACACTTGTTGTATTCGGCGCATGTGACAAATAAAGTTTGATTTTATTTGACAAATTCAGGTGTGTTTATCCTGTTTGTTTCTGTTTAAGAAACCGTTGTCAACAGAGTCGTCAGAATGAATACACCACAGTTCACTTTCATAACAGCCACGTTGTATTCCTTCTCTCCTCCTCTCACCTTCTCCATTCGCTTCTGGACTTCAATGCACAACACATCAGCTGTATGTGACCAGGAAAGAAAACTTTTACGAGCCAAACCATTTCATAACTGAAACACACAGCTTACATTGTTGTCACCATATTAGCTAAAGTAACATCATAGTCAACAGAGCTAATAGAACTAACGCGTTAGTAAACCTGCTACAATCATGCAGTAACGTTACAGTGTACAGTCAGTAAGCAGTTTAGCATTTACATTGGTGGGCCCCGGTGGCAATACATTTATAAAACCAAAAGCTTACCTTGACTTGGAAGAGTTCCAGTGTTGTGTTGGATAGTGATAGCCAGCTAGCATCCCTCTGTTTGAGCAGGGTGTTTCAGTAGGCTAAACTAGCTAGCTGCATTTGCTAGCTAAGTAAGTGAAAATGAAAGTAGAAAATAAATGACAATATATCTCTCTCTCGCTTCTCCTTCATTTTGGAATAAATTAATTTGTTCAAAACTGTTCAACAATTATCTTTCTCTCTCTTTGAGTCAACTACTCACAACATTTTATGCACTGCAGTGCTAGCTAGCTGTAGCTTATGCTTTCAGTACTGGATTCATTCTCTGATCCTTTCATTGGATGGACAACATGTCAGTTCATGCTGCAAGAGCTCTGATAGGTTGGAGGACATCCTCCAGAAGTTGTCATAATTACTGATTAAGTCTATGGAAGGGCTTGGGTTCCATGAGCCTCCTAGGTTTTGTATTGAAGTCAATGTACCCTGAGGAGGATGGAAAATAGTATGTTTTATTCAATTATTTGGTGATGTGATTATATTTAGTAGTTTCGTCCAGAAATGATGTTTTTAATGTTTTACCAAATTTATTTTGCTCTGAAAATCACTCAGGAGGATGGTCCTCCCCTTTCTCTTCTGAGGAGCCTCCACTGAACCCAAAGGACATCCAGCCAACTTGACACAATTGTGGGAAACATTGGAGTCAACGTGTGCCAGCATCCCTGTGGAACGCTTTGGACACCTTGAAGAGTTCATGCCCCACACAAATTGAGTCTCTTCTGAGGGAAAGGGGGAGGTTCCTAGTCCATATTAGGACGTGGAAAGGGGGAGGTTCCTAGTCCATATTAGGACGTGGAAAGGGGGAGGTTCCTAGTCCATATTAGGACGTGGAAAGGGGGAGGTTCCTAGTCCATATTAGGACGTTTTTTTTCCAGCAAATGTTTGGTATGATCAGTGTATATATAAAAAGAAAATATTGCATGACCAAAAGCACAATTCTATTTTTTTTAATAGACTAGAGTACAAGCATATGTGTGTTCTCTCAAGAGCTTTAAGTAGCCTATATTTGATGTGTTATTTTCCCTTGGAGACAGGATTGCGTCACGGCACAGATCTGGGGAAGTGAACCAAACAGTATTGAAGGTCCCCATCATTCTTAAAAGGAAGAAGTTTGAAACAACCAAGACCCTTCCTACTGCTGGCTGCTCCAACAAAACAAACAATCGGGGGAGAAGGGCCTTGGTCTGGTAGGTGACCAAGAACCCAATGGTCACTCTGACAGAGCTCCTCTGTGGAGATGGGAGAACCTTCCAGATGGACAACCATCTCTGCATCACTCCACCAATCAGGACTTTATGGTAGAGTGGCCAGACGGAAGCCACTCCTCAGTAAAAGGCACATGAAAGCCTGCTTGGAGTTAGCCAAAAGGCACCTAAAAGACTCTCACACCATGAGTAACAAAATTCTCTGGTCTGATGAAACCAAGATTGAACTCTTTGGCCTGAATGCCAAGCATCACGTCTGGAGGAAACCTGGCACCATCCCTACGGTGAAGTATGGTGGTGGCAGTAACATGCTGTGGGGATATTTTTCAGCAGCATGGACTGGGAGACTCATCAGGATCAAGGGAAAGATGAACGGAGCATTGTTGAAAACTTGCTCCAGAGCACTCAGGACCTCAGACTGGGGCAAAGGTTAACCTTCCAATAGGACAACGACCCTAAGCACAAAGCCAAGACAACTCAGAAGTGGCTTTGGGAGATGTCTCTGAATGTCCTTGAGTGGCCCAGCCAGAGCCCGGATTTTAACGAGATCGAACATCTCTGGAGAGACCTGAAAATAACTGTGTAGCGATGCTCCCCATCCAACCTGACAGACCTTGAGAGGATCTGCAGAGAAGAATGGGAGAAACATGAGGCTCCTGCTGCCCTCAAGGGCACATTTACATATTTTTCACCTAGTCGTCTCTAGGGTTCAAACCAGAGACCTTTCAGTTACTGGCCCAACACCATTAACCGCTAGGCTACCTGCAGCAGGAGTCCCATGTTGACAGGAGAGCCCACCTTTATTTCTCCCTCATTATGAACATTCATATTGGTCAACAGTCCTATTGTGTGTATTTAACATTCATATGGGACTGTAGCAGCTAGCTAACTGGCTACTGATCAATCTATTGTGTGTATTGAACATTCCTATTGGACAGCCTTACCTATAGAGTAGCACCACCACCCATCAGCCCGTTCTCTTCTTGATGTCAAAGCCACAGTGTATTGTTGCTATAGGAGTTTATGATTAATAATCCTATTTATTTCAAGACCCACTAAGATGTCACCATACTATTCATTTAAAGCCCCACTGTCAGATATAAATCATCAGAGTGGGAAATTCCAAATGTCATGGAAACAATGGAGCAAATGTATCACTATCAGAGGGGAGAAGCATAACCAGAGAAGCATTTTCCTGTGGTCTCTTGTGTGCACATAGGGCAGAATTCCCTTACAGACTATGCAAACAATTTGGGATTTTCAACACATTCATGTTTCTTATAAAAAGAAGTGATACAGTCAGTCTCTCCCCAACTCTTAGCCAAGAGAGACTGGCATGCATAGTATTTATATCAGCCTTCTGATTACAATTAAGAGCAAAACAAGCCACTCTGTTCTGGGTCAGCTGCAGCTTAACTAGGTCTTTCCTTGCAGAACTGGACCACACGACTGGACAATAATCAAGATTAGACTAAACTAGAGCCTGCAGAACTTGCTTTGTGGAGAGTAGTGTCAAAAAGCAGAGCATCTCTTTATTATGGCTAGACCTCTCCCCATCTTTACAACCATTGAATCTATATGTTTTAACCATGACAGTTTACAATCTAAGGTAATGCCAAGTAATTTAGCCTCCTTGTTCAACAGCCACACAATTCATTATCAGATTCAGCTGAGGTCTAGAACTTGAGGAATGATTTATACCAAATACAATGCTCTTAGTTTTAGAGATGTTCAGGACCAGGTTATTACTGGCCATGCATTCCAAAACAGACTGCAACTCTTTGTTAAGGGTTTCAGTGACTTCATTAGCTGTGGTTGCTGGTGCTTATATGGTTGAATCATCAGCATACATGGACACACATGCTTTGTTTAATGGAGTGGCAGGTCATTGGTAAAAAAATAGAAAAGAGTAGAGGGCCTAGAGAGCTGCCCTGCGGTACATCACACTTTATATGTTTGACACTAGAGAAGCTTCCATTAAAAACCCTCTGAATTCAATCAGATAAATAGCTCTGAACAGAGGTTGAAAAGCCATAGCACAAACATTCTTAAACAACAGGTTTTGGTCAATAATATCAAAGACTGCACTGAAATCTAACAATAGAGCTCCCAATCTTCTTATCATCAATTTCTCTCAACCAATCACCAGTAATTTGTGTCAGTGCAGTACATGTTGAGTGCCCTTCTCTATAAGCATGCTGAAAGTCTGTTGTTCATTTGTTTACAGAGAAATAGCATTGTATTTGTGCCCTTCCTTTTTGTACATTTTTTTCATCATTCTTTATATCATTGATCTTGGGTTCATAATAAAGTTTATTATTTTTGTTGAGTTTGGTCACATCATTTCTCAATTTGCAGTACAGATGTGCAGCCATACTTATTAGTCACTCCTTTTGCCCCATCTCTTTCAAACATACAGTTTCTAAACTCCTTATCAATCCATGGAGCCTTAACAATTCTAACAGTCAGTTTCTTAACAGGTACATGTTTATCAATAATTGGAAGAAGCAATTTCATCTGGTAAAAACAGGTAAACACATTAGTGGTAAGGCTTCTCTCCTGTGTGTATTCTCAGTTAATTAACCTCTTAAAGCTAGGGGGCAGAATTTTCACTTTTGGATAAATAGCATGCCCACTTTCAACTTCCTGCTACTCATGCCAAGAATATAAGATATGCATATTATTCATATATTTGGATAGAAAACACTCTGAAGTTTCTAAAACTGTTTGAATCATGTCTGTGACTATAACAGGACGTATGTATCAGGCAAAACCCAGAGGACTAACTGTTCCGATTTCTTTATTTTTCCCCCTCTCTGTTCACTAAATTGTCTTTGCCATTGGATATTTAATAGGAACTTATTTTCAGTTCCTACCGCTTCCACACGATGTCGCCAGTCTTTGGAATATGGTTGAGGTTATTGCTTTGTGCTATGAAGAAGTAGGCCAACTCGGAACTGGGGACACTTTTGTGAGTTGCGCAAGACGTGAAAAGCAGTGCTGGTTTCTTTTTGTTCCTGTATTGAATACAGATTGCCCTGTCTACAATTTGATCGATTATTAACGTTTAAAAATACCAAAGGTTGTATTACAAAAGTAGTTTGAAATATTTTGGCAAAGTTTATAGGCAACTTTTGAAATATTTTGTAGTGACGTTGTGTTTTTGTAAGCAGTTTTTTCTGGATCAAACGAGCTTTATAAATGGATATTTTCGATATAAATGGACGGAATTAATTGAACAAAAGGACCAATTGTGATGTTTATGGGACATATTGGAGTGCCAACAAAAGAAGCTTGTCAAAGGTAATGCATGTTTTATATTTTTCATTCAAGCTTAACCTTGAATGAAAAACAGAGCTCTTATCAATGCTTAGTCAGGGCTGGTTCCACCCCTCCCATGCTGATCGGGGGGCATCACAAGCCATCATGGGTTCATCCTGTGGTCATCTGCACCTGGTGTTGTTTTAACCCCCCAACCTGTCTGTAGGTTTTTATCAGTAAGTCATGAATCAATTGTCAGCTCAAACTCCAGAGGCCCGACTCAGTCCCATAGACACAGATGAGAGAGTACCCATCAAAGCTATTCGATGGCTAAACAGTATTAATACAATCTTGTAATTTTTCTCAGTGTCCACCCTATCGACAACGGGGAAATGTTACTGATGTGTCTTTCTCCAATGTAAAAAAATATATAAAAATGGACATTCCTGCAGTCAGCATGCCAATTGCACGCTTCCTCTGAGACATCTGTGGCATTGTTGTGTGACAAAACTGCACATTTTAGAGTGGACTTTTATTATCCCCAGCACAAGGTGCACCTGTGTAATAATCAAGCTGTTCAATCAGCTTCTTGATATGCCACACCTGTCAGGTGGATGGATTATCTTGGCAGAGAATAAATGTTAACAGGGATGTAAAAAATTCAGCTTTTTTTTCCAGCTCATGAAACATCCAACACTTTACATGTTGTGTTTATATTTAGTTTATTGTAGTTACTATCAGTTTTAGGAACATCTTACCCAAAATATTTCACCTTATTTTTTACTTTACCCAATATATGACTTCAGCGATAGTCAAAATGTAGAAAATCTGTGAACGTCTAAATAAGAAACTGGGCCATTTAAACAGCAGGTGTCGAACCCTTTCGACAACGGGGAGATTTTACTGATGTGCTTTGTGTCTTCGCCGTAAAAACAAGTTTTGGACTTCCAATTAAAATGACTTATTAACTTATTTTGTGTTTAATGAAGTGTGTACAGTCGTGGCCAAAAGTTTTGAGAATGACACATGTTAATTTTCAAAGTTTGCTGCCTCAGTTTGTATGATGGCAATTAGCATATACTCCAGAATGTTATGAAGAGTGTTCAGATGAAGTCCCTCTTTGCCATGCAAATTAACTGAACCCCCCCCCCCAAAAAAACTGGAAGCTTCAAAAGGAGGGTGGTGCTTGGAATCATTGTTCTTCATCTGTCACCCATGGTTACCTGCAAGGAAACACGTGCCGTCATCATTGCTTTGCTCAAAAAGGGCTTTGCAGGCAAGGATATTGCTGCCAGTAAGATTGGACCTAAATCAACCATTTATCGGATCATCAAGAACTTCAAGGAGAGCGGTTCAATTGTTGTGAAGAAGGCTTCAGGGCACCCAAGAAAGTCCAGCAAGTGCCAGGACCGTCTCCTAAAGTTGATTCAGCTGCGGGATCGGGGCACCACCAGTACAGAGCTCAGGAATGGCAGCAGGCAGGTGTGAGTGCATCTGCACGCATAGTGAAGCGAAGACTTTTGATGTCAAGAAGGGCAGCAAAGGAGCCACTTCTCTCCAGGAAAAACATCAGGGACAGACTGATATTCTGCAAAAGTTACATGGATTGGACTGCTGAGGACTGGGGTAAAGTCATTTTCTCTGATGAATCCCCTTTCCGATTGTTTGGGGCATCCGGAAAAAAGCTTGTCCGGAGAAGACAAGGTGAGCGCTACCATCAGTCCTGTGTCATGTCAACAGTAAAACATCCTGAGACCATTCATGTGTGGGGTTGCTTCTCAGCCAAGGGAGTGGGCTCACTCACAATGTTGAACACAGCCATGAATAAAGAACGGTACCAACTCATCCTCCGAGAGCAACTTCTCCCAACCATCCAGAAACAGTTCGGTGATGAACAATGCCTTTTCCAGCATGATGGAGCACCTTGACATAAGGCAAAAGTGATATCTAAGTGGCTCGGGTAACAAAACGTCAATTTTTGGGTCCATGGCCAGGAAACTCCCCAGACCTTAATCCTATTGAGAACTTGTGGGCAATCATCAAGAGGCGCGTGGACAAACAAAACCCCACAAATTCTGACAAACTACAAGCATTGATTATACAAGAATGGGCTGCCATCAGTCAGGATGTGGCCCAGAAGTTAATTGACAGCATGCCAGGGCGGATTGCAGAGGTCTTGAAAAAGAAGGGTCAACACTGCAAATATTGACTCTGCATCAACTTCATGTCATTGGAAATAAAAGCCTTTGACACTTATGAAATGCTTGTAAGTATACTTCAGCATTCCATAGTAACATCTGACTAAAATATCTAAAGACACTGAAGCAGCAAACTTTGTGGAAATTAATATTTTTCATTCTCAAAACTTTTGGCCATGACTGTAGGTCGCATTCTGTATCATACAGCTATGAAAGTTATATATTTAGAACTACCTGCTCGATGGAATCCAGTGACGTCTGTGTCTTTAGTGTCCTAGAACTGTTTAGGTTTTTCGTGTTCTGACGAAAACAGAATTAATAAATAAGTAATGTAAACATTATCAGTAATTACCAGGAAACTCTAAAACATTTGTTTTAAAATCACACTAAGATTGTTAAAACTGGCCTTAGGTTATTGAGGGATCTGATTAGGCTTTACCCTCGTAGCAAGGCCGTTTTATCATGTGGAGGTTTCATTCGGGTCTCTATTTTAAAAAACACTGTCTTTGGCAGGAGAAAGACCAGACTCAGAGGAACCAGAGCCAGGGACGTCCAAACCAGCAAGACGACACCAGTGTTCCCACTGTGGAAAGGGTTGTAACCACTTATGTGAGCTGAAACAACATGAGAGAGTACACACCGGGGAGAAGCCTTACCACTGCTCCCAGTGTGGAAAGAGTTTTAACCAGAAAGCAAACCTGAAAGCTCATGAGAGAATACACACAAGCGGGAAGCCTTACCGCTGCATGCAGTGTGGAAAGAGTTTTAACCTGAAAGGAAACATGAAAGCTCATGAGAGATTACACACAGGGTGGAAGCCTTACCACTGCTCGCAGTGTGTAAAGAGCTTTAACCAGAAAGCATACCTGAAAGCCCATGAGCAAATTCACACAGTTGAGAATCATTACCACTGCTCCCATTGTGGAAAGTGTTTTAATAACCTTTTATGGCTGCGATCCCCGTACAGGGATCAACATCAGGGGAAATTTCAGGGTGACAACTAAAAATACAACTACGTAACATTAAACATCCTTGAAAATGCAAGTGTCTTACATCCTTCAGAAGATTACGATCTTGGTAATCAAACTACGTTTTCCGATTTAAAATAGCTATTACAGAGAACAAATACCATGCTTTTGTTTGAGAAGAGCAATCAACAACAAAAACATTTTCCGCCATGACATTCCCATCTGAAAGTAAAATTATGACTTACATTCTGATATCTTGCTCTTATTTCTCTTCCTGAGGGTCCCAGTGATCAAATGAAGTCCCGTTCAATTTTTATAGCCTAAATCGAAACATTTTGTAACCCGTTTGTGCCGTGAATTCCATCTCTATCATTTTTTTCCGGAGCATTCAACGTAATTACACACGGTGAACAATTGTTTATCTAGTCGTGGTTGGTTTCAGTGCATTCCTCTGGATGTTTGCAACACAGCCAAACGTCATTGTTTTTTTTTGCTGTGAGTATTGACCGAAGTGAACTGATTTGAAGACAACGAGCAATGACTACCTTGCGCACCAATAATTTTAGTTGACTGTATTTCTGCCCAATGACCACGGATCTTTTTTAAATCTAGCTAGATAGCCAATGAGCTGAGGTAAACGCCAGTATGTAATGGTTTTGGTTTGGACCACCATTCCTTGTTTGTAAATGCATAACGAACTCCATTCTCACCTTGACGATCAGAGGAGTTGATGTGACGCTTGTTACGTGCAGCAGTATTTTGTATTTTCAACGATTTCATTGAAGACATCAAGGCAAATAAATCAGGAAAAGTGAAGTCAGTCTAAAGTGAAAGTGAAAAAGTGAAAGTGAGAGATTTTTTGTTTGAGGAATCTTTGAGTGTTATGATTCAAACAGGAGCTGAGGAGCTCTTTCGGCAAGGACAGGACGTACTTCTGGACGGGTAAGTGCTAATGCCGTTTTATGAAATATAAATATATATATTTTGCAATTATATGTGTATATGTGTATATATGTATGTATATATGTATATATATATATATATATATATTCCATGTCAGATATATACACTGCTCAAAACAATTAAAGGAACACTAAAATAACACATCCTAGATCTGAATGAATTAAATATTCTTATTAAATACTTTTTCCTTTACATAGTTGAATGTGCTGACAACAAAATCACACAAAATTATCAATGGAAATCAAATTTATCAACCCCATGGAGGTCTGGAGTAACACTCAAATTAAAGTGGAAAACCACACTACAGGCTGATCCAACGTCCTTAAAACAAGTCAAAATGAGGCTCAGTAGTGTGTGTGGCCTCCACGTGCCTGTATGACCTCCCTACAACGCCTGGGCATGCTCCTGATGAGGTGTGG